>NC_087212.1:11373035-11422229 GCF_015104395.2 Macrobrachium nipponense
TTGAAATGTGAGCAGCCACTGTAGTTGAAATGGTTGGCATAACACAAAGAGGATCCCAATAGCAAAAAAAAATAATAATAATAAAAAAAAAATAATAATAATAATATCATGAGCAACAGCCATTTGATCCAAAAGGCATAGTGGCAGGAAGCAACATTGTAAGAGTAACTGTTGATGCAGCTGGCATAGTGAAAAAGCACCAGTGCATTTTACATTTTATGTAAACCAACAGCAGTTGTAGCAGAGTGAGAAGTGAATATGGATGAAACAATATCCTGACAAAGATGACTAGACAACAATGAAAAAATACTCTCCTGTACTTATGCAAAGGTTGAATCATACTTTGCTACCTCCAGTATCAACAAGGTAATACCCTAGTATATGAGAAGCAGTACTGGAAAAGCAGGCACAAAGGTCGCAAAAGCCAGGGGGCAGCACAATCAATAAGTAATGCATTGAGCAGATAAGTATGTGTGCAGCCTCTGAGGGAGGAGTATAGGTACAAGCAGATTGGGCAAAACAGGTGTACCAAGCAAACAAGGGATCACCTGAGCATGCAGGCACCAATACAGTTTAAAACAGTGATGATCTTTAAATTGATGTTTGAAGCAGATCCAAAGGCCAACCATGAAGCAAAGATTCAGTAGACAAAGCATAAACTTTTTGCCCATGTGATACCAAGAGAGCAGCAGTGCCTAAGCATGTGGAGGACAGTGGGTGAGGATCCACCTACAGCAAGGGCAAGAAAATACTGCAGATCCAACCTAGCAAACCCTGACAACTTTGCTTGGCATACTTATGAGTGATCAATAACAAAAACTTATTTGTAAAAGCAATACATAAAAGGCCACAGCACAAACCACTAAGCAAGAGGCAAACACTAAATACACAAAACTGAGCAAACAAAAAAACATTAATAATTACAGTAATTAGGCAAAAAAAACTACCTGCAATTCATCAATCACTTAATTACAACCTACATTATAGAAAAACAGAGTAACAGAACTCATACTGGGCCAGTGGTTAACTTTTTTATTACCACGCCTCTCTTAAGAGTTGTTCCTTTCTTTCACAGCCCCCTTGCATCTATGAGTAAAATTCCCTCCCAGATTTAATAGAAATAAAAAAAATGAGAAAGAGAAGGGGTTTCGAGGGATAGGAAGGGAGGTCAATAATTACAAAACATGGTCAGCCCAACGAGCCTAACTAGAGTAGTCAACTCTAGGAAAGTAACGTTATAAGGCGATACTTTTGCATTTTTTCATAAACTTCTGAATATTAGTTCCTCACTCTTCATAAGAGAATAACGAATATAAGAACATTTTTTTCATTTTTCCCTAGGGCGCGTGCCTCTCCTGCAAATTGCTGACGCCACCCCTAGGGGGGCATGGCCCATGGTTAAGAACCACTGGACTAGACTATGAAGAAAAATGAAAGGAGGGAATAAAATGATATTGTAATGATACAATTAAGTTTGTTCATACTTACCTGGCAGATATATATATAGCTGTATTTTTCCGAATCCGACAGAAATTTAAACATTTACGACACACGCAGTGGGAGTCAGGTGGTTAGTACCCATTCCCGCCGCTGGGAGGCGGGTATCAGGAATCATTCCCATTTTCTATTCATAATTTTTATTTCCACTGTCTCCTGAGGGGAGGTGGGGGGGGTTACTTGAGGGTTATATATATCTGCCAGGTAAGTATGAACAAACTTAATTGTATCATTACAATATCATTTGTTCATGAACTTACCTGTCAGATATATATATAGCTGAATCCCACCTTGGTGATGGAGTAGACAGAATAGAAGATTTTAAGGAAACATATATATGCAGATAATTGATATCTTGATTCCTTACCTGTTAGCATAGCTGACTTCGTGGTTACTGCCGCATAAGTCTGCTTGTGCTACTAGAGTTGCCAGCAAGGTAGAGACCTATAAAGCTGGTGCACTCCAGATGATCTGTCAACAGGGGCGAGACCACGACGTGACTAGACCATTGACCATACAAATGAGGGGCAACGAAGTAAAACCAAACCACCTGGCGTAGCCTACCAAAATAAAGTATCCCACATAGACTAAGCTAATGGAAGGGAGATCCGCCGCAGGCGGTCAACCCCACAACCATAACACAAGTTAAAACTCCCCTAAACCATTAAAGGATAGGATGAGCGCTACCTCCTGCCCCCAAAACAGTGTCTGCAGCGACGTATGGTCCGAGCGAGTAACAATTTTCGTATGTTGCTTTCACCTCCCGCAGGTAGTGTGAAGCGAACACCGAATTGCTTCGCCAATAAGTGGCGCCCAAAATATCTTTGATTGCCATATTTTTGTGAAAAGCCACCGAAGTAGCAATAGCCCTCAACTCGTGGGCTTTCACTTTCAGAAGCTCCATGTCACTTTCACTACACTTTTCATGGGCTTCCTTAACCGTACTTCTTAAGAAGAACGCCAGTGCATTCTTCGACATCGGAAGATCTGGTTTTTTTCACAGAGCACCACAAGTTCTCCGAAGAACCTCTGCATGCTCTGGTTCTCTGCAAATAAAACTTGAGAGCCCTGACAGGACACAGGACTCTCTCAGCTTCAGGTCCCACTAGCTCCGAAAACCCTTTGATCTCGAACGTCCTCGGCCAAGGGTTGGAAGGGTTCTCGTTCTTTGCTAAGAACGTAGGACTTAAGGAACAAACTGCACTATGATCCTTGAACCCAATATGCTTGCTTATGACTTGAATTTCGCTAACCCTCTTCGCCGTTGCCAGAGCGGTTAGGAAAATGGTCTTCTTAGTAAGATTCCTAAGCGAGGCTAAATGGAGCGGTTCAAATTGACTCGACATGAGAAACTTCAGTACCACGTCTAAGTTCCACGATGGTACTTTAGGTTGGAGAACTTTCACAGTCTCAAATGATCTAATGAGATCATGATGTCTCTATCATTCGCTAAGTCGAGTCCTCTATGTCTGAAGACCACAGAAAGCACGCTTCTGTAGCCTTTAATCGTGGGAACGGCTAGTTTCGCTTCTTTCCTAAGGTGAAGAAGGAAATCTGCTATCTGGCTCACAGAGGTTGAGGTGGAGGAAATGCCCTTCCTTCTGCACCAACTTCTAAAGACAGCCCACTTTGATTGGTAAACTGCGATTGAGGAGGGCCTCCTTGCGGTGGCAATCGCCGTTGCCACAGGTCTTGAAAAACCCCTCGCTCTGGCCAACTTCTTGATAGTCTGAACGCAGTCAGACTCAGAGCGGGGAGGTTTTTGTGGTACCTCTCGAAGTGGGGCTGTCTGAGTAGATCTTTCCTTAGGGGCAGAGTCCTTGGAAAGTCTACTAGGAAGGACATCACCTCCGTGAACCAGTCGACGCTGGCCAGAAGGGGGCGATGAGGGTCATTCTCGCTCCTTCTGATGCAGCGAACTTCCTCATTACTTCCCAGAGGATTTTGAATGGGGAAAAAGCGTAATGTCTAGTCCCGACCAATTCCACAGTGGGGCGTCTACTGCCACTGCTCCCGGGTCCAGAACTGGGGAGCAATACAGCGGAAGTCTCTTCGTTCGGGAAGTTGCGAAAACGTCCACATGAGGACGTCCCCACAGCTTCCATAGCGCCTGGCATACTTCCTGATGAAGGGTCCATTCCGTCGGCAGAAGCTGTCCTTGCCGAGTGAGAAGGTCCGCTCGCACGTTTTCCACGCCTGACACAAATCTTGTCAGAATCGTGACGTTTTGCGACTTCGCCCAAATCAGGATATTCCTCGCGATGGCGAACAGAGAAGGAGAGTGAGTTCCCCCCTGTTTCCTGAGGTATGCCAAGGCTGTGGTGTTGTCCGAGTTTATCTGAACCACTTTGTTGGAGAACCTTCCTCTTGGAAGAACCTTAGAGCAAGGTAAACCGCTGAAAGTTCTTTTAGATTGATGTGCCAGGACACCTGTTCCCCTCTCCAGGTGCCTGACACTTCTCTCCCTCCCAGTGTTGCTCCCCAACCCGTGGAGGATGCGTCGGAGAACAACACTAGGTCGGGGTTCCGAAGCTTGAGCGAAAGTCCTTCCGCAAGCTCTTTGGATCCAACCACCATTTGAGGTGCTTTTTCACTTCTTCCGTCAAAAACAAGACCTCTTCTAGATCCTGTTTGCGTGACCAATTGCTTGAGAGGAAGAACTGAAGTGGTCGGAGGTGCAACCTTCCCACGAGAAAGGAAACAAACTTCTCCAGTGAGGAAATGGTCCCCAGCAGACTCATCCATTCCCTCACCGAGCATGTTTCCTTCCCTAGAAAGGCCGACACTTTGTCCAGGCATTGAAGTTGTCGCCCCTGGGTTCGGACAAAAGCCCGAAAAGCCACTGAGTCCATCTGAATCCCCAGATAGACTAAGGATTGAGAAGGAGTCAGATGCGACTTCTTGAGATTCACCAGAAGTCCCAGGGACCCTCGCTAACGACAGAGTCGTGTGAAGGTCCTTCAGACACCGGTCTTGCGATGAGGCTCGAATAAGCCCAGTCGTCTAGGTAGAGTAGATCCTTATTTCCGCAAGAGGAGCCACCTCGCAACGTTCTTCATAAGAACGGTGAACACCATCGGCGCCGTGCTGAGACCGAAGCAGAGTGCCCTGAATTGGAAAATCTTCCCTTTCAGGACAAACCGCAGGTAATTCCTTGATCGGGGATGGATGGGGACGTGAAAGTATGCGTCCTGAAGGTCTAAAGAGACCATCCAATCCCCCGGTCTTAAGGCTGCAAGCACGGATTGAGGTGTCTCCATCTTGAACTTCTGCTTGGTAACGAAGCGATTTAGAGTGCTGACATCCAGAACGGGGCGCCACCCCCCCTGACTGCTTCGGCACTAGGAACAGACGGTTGTAAAACCCCGGAGAACTCCGGTCGAAGACCTGTTCCACTGCCTGCTTCTCGATCATTTGATCTAGTAGATCGTGAAGCACTTTCTGCTTTTCTCCCTGATACAAGGGAGACAAATCCTTTGTGTCGAAGACAGCGGGGGTTAACATCAGGAAGGAATTCTGTACCCCTTCTTGACGATGTCCAGTGACCAAGCGTCGGCACCTCTCTCTTCCCAAGCTTTCGCGAAATGTAGAAGCCTGGCTCCTACCGGTGGCTGAAGGACTTCCCTCTCACTTCTTGCTCTTGGAAGGAGTGGGAGTCTTGCCTCTGAAAGTAGCCTCTCCTCGAGGGGCTGGCTTCGAGGAAGAAGCGGATCGAAAGGGCTTCGATTTCTTCAAAGCAGAGGACCCAGAGACGAAACAGTAGTAGTAGGCTTCCTAGAGAAGACTGTGCCAGAAGGTCTTGGGTTGCTTTGTCTCCTGGAGACTGGCAGCTATGTCCTTTACCATAGACTGGGGGAAGAGATGTTCTGAGAAAGGAGCGAAAAGAAGATCCGCTTTTTGCGTCTGGTGAGACCGACTTTGCAGTAAAATTGCAAAAAAGTGCTCTTTTCTTAAGCAGTCCCGTGCTGAAATGAGCAGCCAATTCCTCAGAACCATCCCTGACGGCCTTGTCCATGCAAGACAATACACTGGACAGCTCCCCCAGACTGATGGAATCAGAACCCTCTGGACCTGGCATCCAATATCCAAGGCACCAGTCAAGAAAATTAAAGACCTCTAGTGTCCTGAAGAGGCCTTTAAGGTGAAAGTCTAACTCACTATGCGTCCAAGAGACCCTTAGAGGAAGACAGAAAAGATCTTCTGGCGCATCCACAATACTACCAAAGTCTCCTTGAGCTGAGGCTGGAAGCTTAACTCCGACGTTTTCTCCCGTCTCATACCACATACCAGCTTTACCACAAAGTCTTGACGGTGGTAAAGCGAAAGAAGTCTTGCCTGAAGCTTTCTCTTTTCCATCCAATCATGGACCTTCCGAAAAGCTTGCTTCGTAGAAAGCGACTTCTTCATTTTCACAAAGCCCGAGATCTTAGTAGCTTTGGATGACGAAAAACTAGAGGGAGAGTACGTGGAGCTTCAGGTTGGAAAGTGGTCTGCAAAGACTGACTGCAGCAAACGAGTCAAAACCATTGTAGTCCGTCGAAATCCCCCCTAAACTGGAGCCAAAACTGCTGTTCTTCGTCCACTTCGACGAAAGCGTCACTAATTTCCTCTTTCAGACACTGGAGAAGTCGAGGAAGTAAAGAAGAGTCACGAGCTTTCTCAAAGAGAAAGAGCGGCGAACAGAAGAGTTTCCCGCTTCCCGCTTCCGCTTGCGGAGGTGGAAAACTGACGTCCGTAGGCGCGCGTTGGCGTCCGAAGCCAATCTACTGGCGCCGACTGAAGCGCGCTCGACCGCAACAGGTGTACACCTGGCGTCCACTGGCGTGCGCTGAGCGTCCACTGTGCGCGCCGAGCGTCCACTAAAACGCGCTGAGCGTCCACTGGCGCTCGCGTAACTTGCACCGAATCACGCTCGGCGTCCACTAAAGCGCGCTTGACTTTCACAGAAGCGCGCTCGGCATCTAAAGAAACGCGCTTCTTATCAACAAGTTTCGTAGCAGCGGAAACAACCGCTTCACGAGAGCGAGAAACGAATTTCTCGCCTCCTCTAGAAGTTTGCTTGGGGTTGGGAGGCAGAACGAACTCTAGAGGGAGACTCAAACGGAAGAGAGACGAGCGAGGAGAGGGAGAGGGAGAACGCCTCGACCTCTTCACAGGAAGATTGTCATCCTTCTTACGGCGACGTGGAACAGTCTCTTCGAAGAAAAAACATCTCGAAGTTGCTGCTGAAGAGACTGGAGAATCTTGCTTGTAGGTGAAGCCTCCTTTTCTGGGGAGGGGCTGATCCTGTGAGCAGGCGAGTGGCGAGGGGACGCCTTCTTCCTACTCCCAGGAACCGCCACTTCACGCACCTTAGAGCGACTGCGGCGCTCGAAAGAAACATCTAGGAAAGACTCCGCCTCCGAATAATCCTTACGCTTCTTCTGCGGAGGAAAAGCAGCAAACGCACTATCAGGCGACGAGCAAAGTTCCGGAGAACAACTTGGAACGTGAAGCGTCCCGAACGCGAGCCGTCCCTTTTCAGCGGACGTGATGCGGTATGAGAGCTCCACCCCTTGCGCGGGGAGGAAGCTTCAGAAGAAGAAAAGCACTCCTTGAGAAGACGTGCACGTGCACGCTCCTTGGCAGTCTGGGTAGGTTCGTCAGAAGCTGCCGAAGGCACGCCAGATCGGTGGGGTTCCTCGTAACCCTCCTTCGACTTTCGACATGCTCTCTCCCGTAATCTGGGAGTCAAGCAGAGGTCTAGGTCTAGAGGCGGAATGAGGCCGATCTGACGCACCCTCCACTACACAAGGGGCACTTTCACTGCACTTCTCTTCACTTTTGCTCTCCAGAGCTAACACTTTTGATTCTAAGTTACGAATCGATTCAAGAATTAGCGATAAAGTATTACCTTCTACCGACACTGTTTCAGGGGCCGGAGGCAACACTACAGGGGTAGGAGCATAATCTACAGAAGGAGGGTTAGCAGGAGAATAATTAAAATCTTGCCTACCTGAAACACTCCTGGAGGAAGACCTCCTTAACCTATCTCGCTCAAGTTTCTTAAGATAGGTTTTCATACACCTTCCATTCCGACTCTGTTAATCTTTCACACTCCTTACAACAGACGACTTTCAAACGTACATTCATTCCCCCTGCAAACTTTACAAACAGAATGTGGGTCTACTGAAGCTTTCAGTAGCCTACCTCTACATTCGGACATAGAACAAAATCTAGCGCTAGCAGAACTAGACCCTGACATCTTGATCAAAGAAAAATCAATACCAAATTCAAATCAATCCAAAGTCAACGTGTGCCAAGCCACCGATCCAATTCAGATACCAAAGAAAAACCAAAAGGGATACTCAAGTAGCTAGTAAGTTTCCAAAATCTGGACGGAGGTGCTGCAAACAGGTGTTTTCAGCACCGGCGACAGAAAAATTATGAATAGAAAATGGGAATGATTCCTGATACCCGCCTCCCAGCGGCGGGAATGGGTACTAACCACCTGACTCCCACTGCGTGTGTCGTAAGTGTTTAAATTTCTGTCGGATTCGGAAAAATACAGCTATATATATATCTGACAGGTAAGTTTCATGAACAAAACATGAATTAATTAATATTTTCCAAAATGCAAAATCTGTACAGTACAGATATGAGATATGAAAAGTCATTCTTAGTTACTCTGCTTCAGCCTACAATGAATGTTGTGGACATTTAGACCATAATTGTGGGCTCTATATGATTGATGGGTTTCATATGATGATATAGAAATTTACTTGCAACCAGGGAGCATTTCAAAGAAACTTACTCTTTCTTCCTCTGACCATTTCTTTTCTATTCCATCAGGGACGGGGCATTTCACAAGCGCTTGAAGAGCCTTACCATGGTCATAGTCACTGTTATGGAGCTGAGAAATTGCTTTTATTAAAATTTGCATCACAACAAAAAAGCAGTAACTTATCATAACAAATAAGAAATAACTTATATTGCAAGAAGTTTACGTTTCTAGTTAACCAAAATTTCAACATGCTAAAACATTTACGGAAAACAACACAAAGTGCATTTCAAAAAGAAACACTCATTTTCCATAAATAAATAAATTTACATGAAAGTATGAACAATTTTCCGTTCACATGAGAAATTTAATTATAATCCATAAATCACAACCTTCCACATATTATCAATATAATATTCATTCAGTACCATTTCCAAAGCGTTAATTGTTGTGTCGTCGCGAGAGGCAGCATTACAACCATCAGTGGTGGACCCGCCATCACAAAGCCCAGCAAATGCTGCCATAGAACGTGCTGCTCGCAGGTACATGAGAAGATCCGTGTCTCTTGATGCACCTGGCACCCATCTTTGTTCTTCCCAATCAGCACATTCTTCTGGCCGCTCATCAACCACCACATTACCCCTGTTGCATTAATGATAATTCCATTCAAGACCTTAGCTATTTACAAAAGCTCTACCAAGAAATGAATTTTCTTCATGAATTAGATATAAATTCTTATACTATATTCAACTGGAAGAAAGCAAGTAATAATTACTTAGCCCTAAAAGAACAAATTCAAATTATTCTAATCATACTTTTGGGCAAGTTCTATTTGTATGTTGAATAGAGTAAAGAAAGACATTCTTCCTTATGTTATTATTGCACTATAAGCTGTGCTGGTTGTTGGGTTTGCAAAGGCAAAAAAATTGCTAAAATGTTGAATACATTTAAACAAAGCACAATAACACAACCTTAATTTTTACCTGTATTCGGGAAGTTTGGCTTGATGAGAGGGGCCTACACGTATTTCTCCCTGAGTAGAAGCCAGCCTCCTTGTCTCTGGGTTATATCTGTGGAAAAAAATTAAAATTCTGAAAACCGTATATAGCAACAGAAATCACAATGCTACATCTTAAACTTAAATGAGCTGCATAGGAATTCTGTGCATTCTTCATTATTTATGGAAAGGTATGTGTCAATTAAACCCTAAGTTGAATGGCCAAAAATGGATTAGTCAATACATCAAAATGACAGTAAGGCACTATTAAAATTCCACTTCAAAACAGTACATAAATGCAGCACATCAACTGATATGGCATCACCACCCATAAAAAAAGCTATGTCACTGCAGTATAAGAAAGTGGAATAATAGACTTTCTTCTTGAATTATGTCGACCCTACTCTAAAACTTGTTTTAAGGAAGCAGTAAAGGGTAAGCAGTGCCACATTATAATTGGTTTAATTATATAATAGTTCCTGCAGGACTTTTATAAAGGATTCCATCAATAAATGTCCTCCTACCAGCCAACCAACTACTCCCTATGAATTTTCTATTGAAATGCTGATGACACCATTATTGTTTGTGCTAAGCAAACATCTACCTAAATATTCTCTGATTGAAATGTGTTTATGAAATATGAATCCCCATAAGGTGACTACATTTAGAGATAACAAATACAGTTCCCATCAGCTGGAAAAAAACTGAGATCTCAAAAACCAAGATGGTTACATCATAGAGGCAAGACCTGACAAAAATATTGGTCGTAATTATGAGTAGTACTCTAATAATCAAATCTTGACACAAAATATAATGGTCCCCTTAAATTTGTTAACTTTAACTAGTACCTATTGCAAAAAGTTTTTATTTACAGATATAAGCACGTCACTGACATCAAAACTGACATGTTTTATTACCAATACTGCAAACAGTTCTACTTTGAGAGAGAGACTGAGAGGTCAGTACATCATTATCATAAACAGATATAGGTGAAGTAAAAAGGAAATATAGGAAATTAGATATACAGTATTACATTAATTGAACAATCTAAAAAAGAGCAACATACTGAAGAATTAAAAGCAGTAGAGTAACTCGAGAATACATGAAGACCTGAAATGAGGACAAATATTGTTGAAATGTAAAAATTTCAACATACAAAAATAGTACCAAAATATGTAACTCTCACGGGTCTGGCCAGCAATCAGCATAAAGAGAATGCTGCAGACATTTATAATTTATGTGCTCTACCATGTATTGACCATGGCACTCAAGAAAACATTCGTAACATTTTCTTACAAAATAGATATAAGCATAAACTTTATGAGTTATGCCAGTGGAGTAATCTACTAAAGGAATTTCTGTTCATAGCACTGATTCAATGAGCCATTAAGCTGTCTACAAACTACAGAGAAGGATTTTGCATGAAGAAATCTAAGATCACAAATATAAAGAATTGTTTGGTGAAAATTTAACACAGCAGTATTAATTCTAAGCTCTTCACTGAGACATCTTTAGACTTTTAAGGTCATGTTGGGTTGCCAGACCATTTATCTGACTTGCACAATTCAGTAACATGAAAACACTAATACTCTGATACAATGCAGAATTTGGCACCAATGCAAGGTGTGGGAAGGTTAGTCTGAAGAACAGCAAGAAGTAGGTCAGTAGATCTGCCTTTGGAAGGGAGATAGGGTGCTACCAGTCATATGACTCCCACCTATTCACCATTAACCCTCTTACGCCGAAGCCCTAAAAATCAAAACCTCTCCCGTATGCCGGGACTGGTTTGGAGTGAGCGCGGAAGCGGAAAAAAAATTTTTTTTTCAAAAAAACACAGTGTGCTTAGTTTTGAAAATTAAGAGTTCATTTTTGGCTCATTTTTTTGTCATTGCTTGAAGTTTAGTATGCAACCATCAGAAATGAAAAATAATATCATTATCATATGTAAATAATGCGATATGTGGTAGCGGAAAAAAAAATTCATACATAATTGTATTCAAATCACGCTGTGCAAAAAACGGTCAAAGCTAATGAGTTACTTTTCTTTCGTTGTATTGTACACTAAATTGCAATAATTTTGATATATAATACATTGTAAAACAATAAAAGCAACACCGGAAAAATATTATCACAAAATGATGTACGAATTTGTAATGCGCGGACGTAAAATTTTTTTTTCAAAAATTCACCGTTAAATCTAAATATTGTTCTAGAGACTTCCAATTTGTTTCAAAATGAAGACAAATGATTGAATATTACAATACTGTAAGAGTTTTAGAATAGAATTGCAGATTTTGACCATTTCGGACGAGTTAAAGTTGACCGAATGTCGAAATTTTTATATATATATTTTTTTATATGCACATATTTCGGAGATGGGAAAAGCTACAACCTTCAATTATTTTTTATTGTATTTTTCATGAATTTGCGCACATTTTGATATATGAAACTCTATAAAACGGCTAATATGAAAAGGAGCAAATATTAGGATAATGCGATGTACGCATTTCGGAGACTTGCGGCCACGAATCGGCGCGCGGAGGGAAGTTAAATATATTTTTCAAAAATTCACCATAAATCACAATATTGTTCTAGAGACTTTAAATTTGTTTCAAAATGAAGATAAATGACTGAATATTACTAGGCCGTAAGAGTTTTAGCTTACAATTGCATTTTTCAACTATTTTGGTAGAGTCAAATTTGACCGAACGTGGTTTTTTTTCTATTTATCGTGATTTATATGCAAATATTTCGAAAAAAGAGAAAAGCTATAACCTTCAATCATTTTTTGTTGTATTCTACATGAAATTGCGCACATTTTCATATATAAAACTTTATGTAACAGCTAATTTTAAATAGTGCAAACATTTCGACAATCGCACAAAAAAAATTTTGATTTTTTCGGAAGAGTTACCGCGCGGACGTAAGGAAAATGTTTTGTTTTTTTCATAAATTCACCATAAATCGAAATATTGTGCTAGAGACTTCCAAGTCGTTGCAAAATGAAGGTAAATGATTGAATATTACTAGAATATAAGAGTTTTAGCTTACAATTGTGTTTTTCGACCATTTCGGTAGAGTCAAAGTTGACCGAAAGTTGAAATTTTTGCACTTAACGTTATTTATATGAAAATATTTCATAACTGATAAAACTACAACCATGGGTTGTTTTTAGTTGTATTGTGCATGAAATTGCGCACATTTCCATATATAAAACTTTATGTAACGGCTAATTTTAAATGGTGCAAACATTAGGACAATCGCACGAAAAAATTTATCGGAAGAGTTACTGCGCGAACGTAAGGAAAAAGTTTTTTTCATATTCACCATAAATCGAAATATTGTGCTAGAGAAGTCTAATTTGTTGCAAAATGAAGGCAAATGATCGAGTATTACTATAATATAAGAGTTTTAGCTTACAATTGCGTTTCTCGACCATTTCGGTAGAGTCAAACTTGACCGAAGGTTGAAATTTTTGCACTTATCGTTATATATATGAAAATATTTCAAAACTGATAAAAGCTACAATCATGAGTATTTTTTTGTTGTATTTTACATGAAATTGCGCACATTTTCATATATAATACTTCATGTAAAGGATAATTTAAAATGGTGCAAAAATTATGTCAAAGTGACGAAATAATTTTTGAGATGTGTCACTGATACTTTTTAGTGCGATAAGAAAGAAATTTGCGCTTGCGCGCCTGCGTAGCGATTGTAAACAAAACAACGCCTTGATCCGTGAACTTCCAGCATCCCCCAAGGCACGTGATTTAAAAGTTTTCGGCTGGTAGGCCTATAAGTATTTTTCCGCGAATTAAAAAAAAAACTTTTTTGAGTCGACATATGATACGTCCATTCGGCATAAGGGAGACATTTTGACTCGACGTTTAATACGTCCATTCGGCGTAAGAGGGTTAATAAAATTAAATTAGTCAGAAAAGTATTTATGAAATGGTTTGTACTTCCACAAAAACAAATCTTTCCTCTGTAATCAAACTCCCTTGAATTCTAACAAAATACTACTGTCACTATTCATCAACATCAGTACCATCCTAAACCCTTTTACATTTTGATAAAAGAAAACTTACCCAAGAATATAAAAAAAGGAATTATCTTCAGGGAGAAAGTCCCTCACAGCATGAATGTCTGAATAATGATCAACCCTGCATAAACCTCGGAGAACCGAAACTGGGTAGGTGTCAGTTGCATCGGAAATGAAAAGCTCTCTGCTCTTGATTACAGGGTCATCTGTTACCAAGGATCTGTTATCTAGGAGAAAATAAACCATGTTCGTAGTTTACTAATACTTATAGCATTAAAAATTATGCTAAAATATAATATGTGGATAAAACAGAGTTCAAAATATGAGAGAATCATTTGAAACTACTTTATTGTACTATACATGACATAGTTACATACTCTGAGGCATTTTCTTTGTGATCCCATACTGACAGACATACATAATGCCAACAAGATGTGAAATAATACTATTTTGGAATTTGTCAATACCTTCATATATACGTACATACTCTAAGAACTTATGACATGAGTAAAACTTGTGGAAAGTGTAATTCTTACCTACTAAGCACTGCTGAATGTTAAATAAAATTACTTTTAATTACACAGCCCAAGACTATTCTCAAACTGTGTAGCATACCATAAACAGTGTTGCATAAAAAACTGAAATTATTGTATTCTATTCATTAATATTTGATAGTTAAACTGAGAGTTAAAATTCTTCACTTTCATAAGAGTGGCTACATCTGATAAGCATTATCATGTGAGTGTACATTAACTTGAACTGTTCCATATATTCATACAATGCAATCCAGTAACAGTTATTTCTCCATATAAATTATCAAGGATTATGCAATACTTACTGTTTTCAGTGTTGCGATCCTGAACAAGACGCTGGTACACAGTTTCAGGCACTTCAGACGGTCTATAAAACCATTTTATGTTGACCATTAATGTGTCCCTCTTACTCTGTGCAAAACAATTACCAAATGGTTATTCACATATGACTGATAAAAAAAAAAGCGTTACTTCAACCTTACATGTTTTAACATTAAAAAAAATGTCAGTTAAACCAAATGTCATTTATACAGTAATATTCACATAGGTAAACCTGTAAAACTGCACTTTTAAACAGCATATACTGTACATGATTACAAAAACTGTCAAGATATTTAACAATTTTTCTCATGTCAATACAAACTAATGTTAAATGTAATACCAGTCTCAGGTCATTTACCCTACGAAATTCTTGAATTGAGCAGATGAAAAATGGTTGGTCAGCCCGCTGACTTTCAATGTATACAGAATCTGTGGAAAAAGAAATACAGATAAAAGTGGAAAATTATACATTTTAAAGCAATATGATATTGTTACGATACAATAAAGTTTTATACATACTTACCTGGCAGATATATACATAGCTATTACTCCGTCGTCCCCGACAGAAATTCGAATTTCGCGGCACGCAGCAGGTAGGTCAGGTGATCTACCCCCCCGCCGCTGGGTGGCGGGAATAGGAACCATACCCGTTTTCTAATTCATATTTTTTCTTCCAGCTGTCTCCTGAGGGGAGGCTGGGTGGGAGGCCATTTAATTGTATATATCTGCCAGGTAAGTATGTATAAAAACTTTATTGTATCATAACAATATCATTTTATACATCAACTTACCCGTCGATATATACATAGCTGATTCACACCATTGGTGGAGGGTAAAAGACAGCTATTACTGAATATACAGGTAAACAAAATACGTTTAGTAATAAATAAATAAAACCTTGGTTTCCTATGTGTTTAGACGAAGGGTCGACTTCCTAGCTATTGCTAGTAGTCTGCTTCGTCTCAAGAGCCTCAGCGAGGATGTGACCTATGGCTAAGAGTTCTTGTAGATCTGTCAATGGGGTCTTATCCACTTACTTGACAGAATCTAGTGGTCATTTGTCAATGGGGTCTTATCCACTTACATGACAATACACCAATGCCTATTGGCATAATTTAAGGAGCACAACACCGATCCCGATCACCTGATCCTAACACGAGGGTTTGTGCTTAATTTGAAAAGAGCTATCCCCAAACTCATTTCAAATAAACCCAGAAAATAATACACTTATGTTAAAAAAAATTAAAAAATAATTCACTAGTTAAGGATCAGTGTTGTCTCCCTATCCCAGCAACGCATCCGTGGACACGTATAACAAAGAGAGAAGGATCTCTCATAGGCCCACTTGATCTCCTTCGTGCAAAGAGGAGTCAACACAGAGTTGCATCTCCCGTTATTACAGCTAATATGTCTCTCACGACATATTGTTATGGAAAGAACAAGAATTGTTAAAAGCCCGCACTTCAAGCGCTTTTAATTCTTAGCTGTTTGAAGGAATCATCGAGTTACTCAAGAAGTGCTTTAGAGATTCCACTGTTCCAAAGAAGACCAGGGCTTTCTTTGAAATAGAACTCTTCTGGATGAAGCCCAGAGCCTGGCTTGCGCCTGGCGCGCCTCGCGCCTGGCTGGCGCCTCGCGCCTGCCTGGCGTCTCGCGCCTGGCTGGCGTCTCGCGCCTGGCTGGCGCCTGGCTGTCGCCTCGCGCCTGGCTGGCGCTTCGCTTGCCTGGCGCCTCGCGTCTGGCTGGCTCCTCGCGCCTGGCTGACTTCTCCCCACTTGCTGGAGATTCGAGCTTGTTAAGAGTCTCGATGAAAACTGGCAATGTCCACCTCGGACACTTTATTTGCCTGATTTATTCGCCTCTAGCGCATCTGCGCCAGATTGGAGGCCTACTCCTTCTCCTCATCAGACAATGACAGTGTTTATTTGGACTGTCTTGCTCTGGCGTCTTTACGCCTGTTTGGCATTTGGCGCCTGATTGGCGCTACATTGTCCGAAAGTCTGAACATCCACAATCGTTTATCAGGAGAATGGAAAAGGGTGGAAGAAATTCTTTCACTTTGAGCTTATTGTCTCCGTAACAAGGGGAGGTAATTTTAGTCAGCTACATCCAGTAGACGATAGGAAATCTAATAGTCCGAGAGACCAGTCTTCCTCCGAGGAGGATCATACTTGATACTTCCGTTGCTAACGAGCACTCTTCCTACATGTTGAAGAGTTCTCTTGTTGCAAAATCTTCCCTATCCTTGCACGAAGGCAGGGAAAGAGCCTGGAAGTCTAAGGAGATTCTGAGCTGAAATTGGGAGGATTCCTGATTTCTAGCTCTTTAAATATCTCTTCGAACCTTCTGGGAAGTGGTTTTTTAAGCCCTCATCGTATTCCAAAGACTCTGTCAGCAAACGTTTAAACCTTATCTCCTTTTGTAGATGAGAATGTAAATACATTGCCTGGACAACGAATCCTTTATCTGAAAGCGTTGATCCAGGAATAAAAGGTTTTAGTTCTTTTGCCAAACATACCATGCTGGCAGGAACCCATTGCCTAGTCTTTCTAGAATTTGATTCCAGATTCCAAGCCCAAAATTTCACTCGTCATTTTGGTCCTTTAGTACCAAGAGAAACATTGATGAGGGAGCAGTTCCATCTTGTCAGAACACGGAATCTGAGGCCCAAATAGGATCCCATTGTAATTATAAGATCTCCTAGTCTTGTCGTATAGAGGTATTGTATAAGATCCCGAAGATCTTAATGCTCTGCTATCTCCAATTCCCTTTATAGAGACAGAGTATATAGCCTTTTACTGCGTTCTTTGATAGCAGAAATATACAAAGGTGATTCTTCCCTCTGAAAGGGAAGAAAAAACCGCTATGTGGTTCACAGAGGTATCGGAAGAGGACAGTTTCCTCATTCCCTCTAGCACGATCTGCAGTAATCATATATCTTATTCATGACTACTGTCATTTACCTTGAAAACATCCATCTCATTCATGTCCACTTCTGGTCAGTCTGGGCGACGCAGACAGACTCAGAGTGGAGAGGTTGTTAAGGTCCATTTAAAAATAGATGCTGAAAGAATATTCAGACGTTCTTGGAAAAGACTTCAAAAACTTGCTGTGAAAGAAGAACGTGACCTCTGGTGAATCCAAACCTCTCTAAGTCTGAAAATGAGGGGGGGTGTTCTTTGTTGGTGGGTGGTGGCCATAACGTATTATCCTCTCTTTCTTTGACGCCCTTTGTCTTACATTCTGTAAAGAGTTTTATATTTAGGGGAAAAAAGGACTAAATTTTATTCCCCTTTCTATAAAATAAAGATGGCGTAGATTGCTACCTCTCTCTTATATTCTTTCTTCCCGTCCTTGTGCCTGGGCAACGAGAGAACGAAAATTCTATCATCGTTATTCAGCAAAACAACAAATTATTATTATCCTATTCTCCTAATAAATGATCCAGGATCGAGGAGAATCATTCAAGATTCCTATCCTAGGACATTCAGGCCGTAATGTACAGTTCAAATACTTGAAAAAGCCTCTCACCCAATACTGAGAGCTCTTACGAGTCTTTTCCAGTACCAAAACATTACAAGGTCTCCTTGTTATATGTTTACATAGGAGTAGGATATAACATCCTGTTAATAAACATGAAGAGGAGAAAGAGGAGCTGCATGGTTTCAAGGGACTAGCCGAAACGTGCAATAAAAAAGGGGTTGCCAAAGGTCTTTCTAAAACCTGCACCCAGATTAACTTATGAGTCCGATATATTTTCTATCACTTGTCTCATAAGGTTGAGGAAAGCGAGACTTCTAAAGATATCGGTTCCTTCCACCATTAAAGGCTATAAAGCAGAACCCACTTATCCTGACACGTACTACCGCGTGCCTGTGCGATATCTAGAATATTGTCAGTAGAGGGTTGATCTGGCAAAGCAAGTTTCTCCCAAAACAACTTTTCTGCCAGGAAAGAAGTCGCTCACTTGCGACCACTATATCACCTGACATGAGAAGTCTGTTCTTGTTAGAGACTTCCACAATTTCAGTTAATCCTGACAAGGGCCACGGCCACCTGTGTCGATAACTTGTCTCCCTGTCAGGAAAAAACTGATCTTGTGTCAGTTCTCAAAGAGGAAACTCTTGGAAAGTCTGTCTCCAAATACTGAGAAAGTTGGAGATCCTGATGTCTTGCGCCTGGTTGGCGCCTCGCTCCTGGGAGGCGTCACGCTTCTGGCTGGCGTCTCGCGCCTCGCAGCGTCCTCAAGCTTGCCTGGTGCCTCGCTCCTGGGAGGCGTCACGCTTCTGGCTGGCGTCTCGCGACCTTGCAGCGTCCTCGCGCTTCTTGCCTGGTGCCTCGCTCCTGGGAGGCGTCACGCTTCTGGCTGGCGTCTCTCGCCTTGCAGCGTCCTCGAGCTTGCCTGGTGCCTCGCTCCTGGGCGAGGCGTCACGGCTGGTGGCTGGCGCCTCGCGCCTCGCAGCGTCTCGCGCTTGCCTGGCGCCTCGCTCCTGGGAGGCGTCACGCTTTTGGCTGGCGTCTCTCGTCTCGCAGCGTCCTCGCTCCTGGGAGGCGTCACGCTTCTGGCCCATTAGATTGCAACCGTGGTCAGGAAATCTCGATATCAAAATAAGAAGAGGGTGCTGTAAGAATCCTATAATTTTACAGTACTTCCATAGTTGGATTTTTCTTCTCAATTTTCCTCTAATTCGAGTATATCGAAGGGGAATTATTCTTTCCTCGGTTAATTCTTCCGTATCCCCCCCCCTTTTTTCCCCTGAACGAGAAATATTTTGGCTAGCGCCTCCTCCTACTAATTATCTTTATGTTATGTGCCAGAACATCTGTGTCTTTATGGTACCCGACATCCTTTCATATGTTAATTCCGTTCTTCTTATGAAAACTATTATATACGTAGTATAATCCATTCAGGGAAACCATTCCCCACTAAAAGAATGTTTCCCATTCGACTCATACAACTTCTGCGCAATATCCGATTCTAAATACGGTTGTGTCGTTTCTCGAAAGACTTAACCATAGCGTAGTCTTGAAGTGAATCTCTAATACATCTCTCTTCTCACTAAGTAAGTACTCTAATAAGACATGCTTTCCGTAAGTATGAGTGCATTAAATAATATAATGTTTCTGCTGCATTAGAATCCTTTAATCATGTATCTACGGTAAAACAGCATTGAAAGGTTTTTGTAATATCTTTCTTATTGAAAGCTTCCTAACAAAAGGCAGACAATATTTATTTATGACAGCTTCAGTTATTCCCTCAATCCGAGGCTAAGACCACGATTGTAGGGAAGAGATACGGTTAGTTATCCCATTCCGCAGGAGAGAGAGCTGTAACCGACCGCTCACGACTGAGAACAACATGGTACTGCCGCTGGTCTCTCTCTCAATTCAAAGCGAAAGCAGTCTTCGAAAGCCGACTGGCCTTCCCTTTCCAGAGTTGCCAGTTACTCCATTTAATAAAGGAATCTATAAAATTTTTATCGAGCTTCAGGAAGTTTTATATAAGCATAATTAAGCGAACGAGACTTCGACAAGTCTAGAAACTAAATAGGTGTCGTCTAAACAATCCTTTTTAACAATTCTTCCTAGGAAAGTCCTAGAAGGGTACTGGTAATTCATGGAAACCTCTTCTAACACGAATAAAAAAGTTTCAATCCTACTCTCAATTCACCAATAAAGATTTGCTTCTCCGATCACTTCTCGAAGACACGAAAGCCTCATATAACTTATACTCTAGCGTAATAGAATACTCTATAATACTGTTACATTAAGGTAAACCGTATTAAATTAGGAAATTTTGTAAGGATTCACTTGACCATTATAGCATAAATTTCGGTATGTGAGTATGCCTTGCCATACCGTAAGCCTAAGGCGATTTGTCCGCCTAAGCATGGTAGGAGCTAGAAGCGTAAAAGTCATATATATATGCTTTATCACTCAACGATATCCATATAATTCATTCGATTGACAAATAATCTAAATCGTTCTAATCAGAATAGATCTATATCTAAAAATGTACCGATGGGAATCTTATGTTGAAATAACAATTTCATACCCCCATGGATAGCGTTCTTGTCTAGTTGCGAAAAAAAATGTTCGAACAATGACTATCACAAATGTTATCGAATGATCTCAAATATTAGAAGGCGCTAAATCGTCGCCTGATTCGAAAGGTGGATCGATTAAAGTCATTCTCAGATTTTGAATAATTCTACCAGAAGGCATTATACGAGGATCTTCGTCAAATTCATTCATTCGAAGTTCTCCTATCCATCATGAACAGTAGGCATAAAAAGGGAGAAACACTGTTTTAGGATGCCTTTCCAATGGCTATCCCTGGCAGTCTGGGACGCTCTACAGAACCTGCCGAGGGGACGCCTGACCGGTGGGGATTCTTCTGAAACCTCCTTACGGTTTTCGACATTCCTTCTCCTCTGGGCTTGTGAGGAGAGCGAGACAGAGCCGATCAGACGCACCCTCCATTGTAATGGGGGAAACACTATATTCACCTTTGTTCTTTTTTTTTACGTTCTAAGAGTCGTATTTGAACTATATCCAAAGTCTACAATTTGCAAATATGATATTGTAGATTCTGCGGAGTAAGAAGGTGATGAGAATGCAACAACTACTAGTACTGTTACTACTATAATTGCTCGTTAACACAAGAGCTAATAAAGCTTCTAAAGGATAGTTACTTTTCTGACTTCCCAAACTAGGAAGAAAGATATACATTTCTCAATCAAATCTAACACTTATTTGTATTAATGAATAAATATAAGTAATTCCCTTTCATGAAAGTATATTTCGTGAAAGTGCAATGAGTGTCTACCGAAAAAACTTCGGTATTACACTTCACTAATCTTCGAAATTTTTGAAGTAATATTATAAAAAAGTTAACAAAAGCGTTATGCCGAACCAAAGATCCATTACTTCCCTGTAAAAGTTAGCCCAGACGATCAATGGCGATGAAACACGAAAATCCATCAGGAGGAACTGCAAACGTTGTTTACATTCGAAGCGACAGAAAAAATATGAATTAGAAAACGGGTATGGTTCCTATTCCCGCCACCCAGCGGCGGGGGGTAGATCACCTGACCTACCTGCTGCGTGTGCCGCGAAATTCGAATTTCTGTCGGGGACGACGGAGTAATAGCTATGTTTATATCTGACGGGTAAGTTGAATGTATAAAATTGTATTTTTCATAGCTAACAAACCTGAGGTCTTAACAATATGATAAACTTCTAGCACCAGCTGGAAACTGCTTAAAAATAACCAAAGATTGTAAAGCAAAATTCTTAACCATCAAAATGTTCCCTGTACAGGATAGAATATGCTCTTTGCAACATCTTTTCTATCCCCAACTGCATTACTTCTCACTTTTACTCTTCGTCCAGTTCCTTTGGTCTATAACTATCAAGAAATCTAACTTAACGTCATCTTAAAATAATTCTCAACTACCATTAAAAGACAAATATGAAGAGAGAGAGAGAGAGAGAGAGAGAGAGAGAGAGGAGAGAGAGAGAGAGAGAGAGAGAGAGAATTACTCATGGACTTTTACAAAGATAATAATAATAACAACAACAATAGTAGTAGTAGTAGTAGTGGACAAAGGCTGAACTCTGCAGCATAGACCAGAAAACTAGGAAACACATGACAATACACAAAGCACTACTACACCCAAGAGCAAAAAAAAAAAAAGACTATACATAACATGAAAGGCAGGAAGGAGACAACTACTAAGCACAGAGGACTGCGTCAACATCAAGAGCAGAGCACTGGGGCAGTATTTGAAAACCAGTGAAGACTAGTGGCTAAGAAGTGCAAGGGAATAAGGACTGATAAAAGTAGACAAAAGCCCAGAAATATACAGACAGGAGAATGACCAACAGAACGGAGGAAAAGCACAACCACCCAATGCACAGACAATACATGAGAGACTTAAATATTGCCCAGGGAAATGTGTCAATAGCTTCAGAGAGGAGAACTAAAGTAGGAAACATAAGGAATGCTAACAGCAGCACAAGATCACGTCTTAAGAAACAGTTATGTTCAAAGAACAATAGATGGAAATAATATCTTGTCCTTATGCAGAAAGTACAATATGAAAAACAAGACCATGAAATACAGTATACTAAGCCATCACTGAAGTTATGGTAACAAACAAATTTGAAGGAGTGAAATGCATCTGAAATCTTTGAGTTGAGGTATACAACAGGGGTAATAAACCAAAATCCTTGATGTTCCCATGACAAAACTGCATTTTTACACAATGGGAAATGAAGGAGATGAAAAGCCCATACTTATATACCTCAGCCACATAAGGAAAAGGGAGAAATTTTGAGCGATGAAATAATTAATAATTGAAGTCAATCATCTACTTTCCTTAAGGAAAAACAAACGTTTTCTTTGAAGAGAGGCAGATTACAGGATACTGACAACAAACAGGATTGCCATACCTTTTACAAATAACTGGCATGGTAACCTACAAGAATGACCATGATTAAAAATGATATTGTTATAATACAATAAAGTTTTATGCATACTTACCTGGCAGGTATATATATAGCTGTATTTTCTGAAGTCCGACAGAATTTAAAAAACTTCCGACACACGCAGTGGTCGGCCAGGTGGTTATTACCCATTCCTGCCGCTGGGGAGGCGGGTATCAGGAACCATTCCCATTTTCTATCATAATTTTTATTTCCACTGTCCCCTGAGGGGAGGTGGGTGGGTACTTGAATATATATATATCTGCCAGTTAAGTATGAACAAACTTTATTGTATCATAACAATATCATTTTGCTCATGAACTTACCTGTCAGATATATATATATAGTTGAACCCCACCGTTGGAGGTGGGAAGGGACAGAATAGAAGGATTTTGGGACACAAATACATGCAGATGATTTACATCTTGGTTCCACCTGTTAGCATAGCCGACTTCGTGATTACTGTCACTCAAGTCTGCTTCTGCTTTACTAGAGTTGCCAGCAAGGTAGAGACCTATAAAGCTGGTGCACTCCAGATGATCTGTCAACGGGGGCGTGACCACAATGTGACTAGACCATATTGACCATACCATGAGGGCTAAGAAGTAAAATAAATAATATATATAATTAATTATATATACACCACCTGACCAACCTAGCAAAGTTAATGTGTTGTTAACTAAGGCTTCAGAGTTAAGAAGTCGCCGTTGTCAGCGACTCCACAACTAAATTAAGAGCTCTTCCTAACATTTTCTACAGGATAGGATGAGTAGTACTTCTTGCCCCCAAGATTGTGTCTGCAGACACGTATGGCCCTAGCGAGCAGCAGATCTCATATGCCATCTTCACATCTCGCAGGGAGTGTGAAGTGAACCCAGAGTTGCTTCGCTAAAATATGGTACTCAGGATGTTTGCTGAGTGCCATGCTCTGTTGAAATGCTTCGAGGCCGCGCCCTCACCTCGTGAGCATTCAGATAAAAAGATTTCAAATCTTTGTGCAAACACAATGAAGGCAGCTTTTTTTTTTTTTTTTTTTTTTTTTTTTTTTTTTTTTTTTTTTTTTGTTTTTTTTTTTTTTTTTTTTTTTTTTTTTTTTTTTTTTTTTTTTGAAAGAACTCCTTAACCCTAAAACCAGGGTGTACTTCGATATGGGCAAGTCTGGTCTTTTTCGGAACACTGCAGATTGCCCGACTGACTTCGACTTTCTTGATTTTAAGTAGATAAAACTTGAGAGACCTGACAGGGCACAGGACTCTCTCTGGCTCCTCCCCACTAACTTGTGCCATCCTTGCTTCCAAGATTCCTGGCCCAAGGACAAAAAGGGTTTCCATTCTTAGGCCATAACGAAAGGCTTAGAGAGCACACCTCCTTGTGTTCTCTAAAGCCACACTTGTGACGATGGCTTAAAAATCTCCACTAACCCTCTTTGTCGTATCTAGGGTGGTTAGAAGAAGGCCTTCCTGATCACATACAAGAGTTAACAGGCAGGAGAGGTTCGAATGCTTTGACATCAAGAACTTCAGACTACGTCTAAGTTCCATATTGAAAGCTTCGATCCGGAAATGCACAGTCTGTACTAAAGTCAGGTGAACGACCAGTTGACAGTCAGACGAATCAAGGACAGCAAGGCTGTACCCTGAAGACCAAAAGGCACTATTCTTAGCTGAAGGATGAGTGTCTGGACTGCCTGGGCGATTCAATCTAAGCAAACCTTGGGGGTGTATCAACGCAACCCAACGTCGTCCGCAATCGACTTCGTCAATAAGAAACTCAGGGCTACTATATGTCGCCTGATCTCGCACGAGTGTCTGACTCCGAGAAAACAGGCGAGACAAAAAGTAGATGGTGAGCTAGAATCGAGATTCCACAGAACCTCCACTGATCGTGAAGGTCTTTGTTGTTTGACAGATGCAAATCTGTCAAACAACATTCTCTGTCTGTTCGCACTGGCAGAATTTTCAAAACTCTCGGCAACCGCTAGACCACTGGTAGTTCAGGTGATCTCCCCCACGTTCCCAGTGGCGCTGGTACTTGGAAACTAGTATTCCCGTTTTCCTCAGATTTTCTCTGAACCCTGTCTCCGATGGGAGGAGGGTGGGAAATTTTGAATTATATATACCTGCCAGGTAAGTATGCATAAAACTTTATTGTATCATAACAATATCATTTTAATGCATGACACTTACCTGGCAGGTATATATATAGCTGATTGACACATTTGGAGGTAGGTCACAAGGCAGCAATATCGTCATTAATTCAAAATTAACTAATTTTTAAAATTATTTATTAAGTTCCTTACCTGCTAAGGTAGCTGACTTCGTAGGTCCTGCCTCTTAGCCTGCTAAACCTTAGTAGCTCTCAACTAGGATGTGACCTGTTTGTTGAGAAAGCTAACAACAAGGGTCTGACAACTGGACGTGACCAATTTGTTGACAGGAAACCCTAGCCCTCTCTTACCAGGGCATTCATGCTAGGATAAGTTAGACCACCTGAACCACACACAAAGCTAACGTAACACATTACACTTCACATACTGAAGAGGAAATAACCCTCTCAGACAACCATAAAAAAGAACACCACTTAATTAAAATACCTAGCATGTTAGTAATCTATCGAGACGATTCGTACGGACTTTTGCAATCCTGTAACGAACCTCTGATGATCGTTACATTCTACGCCTGTTGTTATAATAGGCTCTTTCTCGTAAACTCGAGCAGGGACCAAGAGAAGATACTTCTTAAGATATGAGAGAGCTGTGGAATATCAGAGTTGATGTGGACCACTGGTTCCAAAAACTCGTTTTCGAGGACTGGAGGGACGACCGAATTGCATTTACTTCTTTCAGATTAAGATCCAGGACATCTGAAACACTATCCAGATGTCCGGCACTCCTTTCTATCATGACGCACTGAGAGATGTTTCAGAATAATTCCTAGATCTTGAATAATATTTCAGTTTCCCGGTAGTAAAAAACTGTGGTCTGAATTGCAGTCTATTCGGGGAAACAAACTTCTTCAGGAAGGAAATGGGTCCCCAGCAAGCTCATCCATTCCCTACCCCGAGTATGCTTACTTCCCTATAAGGCTGCGCTTTGCCTAAGCAGGAGAGCATATAAAGTGCAATGTTGCGGTAGACCTCGTAGTTCTATACCGTGCGGTTAACGAGCACCGAAAGGATTAAGAGATAACTCTGTTGAACATAGTAAGGCAAAACTAATGCAACGTTATTCATTCACGTAAGAAATCCCTCAATCTTAGGCTAAAGTCCGTGATTGTAGGACAGAGATACAGTTAGTCAGTCAATCCCGCAGGAGAGACGTAACCGCCAGCACAGAGATACGGTTAGTCAGTCAACCCCGCAAGGAGAGAGAGACGTAACCCTACGGCGCATGACCGCGCACGATCTGTTACTGGCTCGGTTTGGAACTTGGACAGTCCAGCACAGCAGCAGCCAGCAGCCAGCTTACGAACGTCGTCTCTTACTTTATGTCTGGGTTGCCAGCTACCCTATTCTACGAAGAAATAGGTCCGTTATTTTTTGAACAAAAGAGACACTCAAGCTGGTATAATTTAAGCAAAACAGAAAACGCTAAATTATAGATGCGTTTGTGTCGTCAGAACACTACCATACAACGGTAAAAGATAAATCGGAAACTCCTGGAAGGCTGCAGGGAGTGACGATTAAATGTCCTTAAAATAGTAGACAATAGACCTCCCCCTTTCGGGGGGTTGCCATCCGAAGAGGTAACTACAGCAAGCGTGTATGACTTGAACCAAAACCAGTAGTAAAATAACGCAAGGCAAAAAAAATTTTATTATATCACAATAAAGTTTGTTCATACTTACCTGGCAGACATATATATAGCTGAATTCGGAAATACAGCTACATACATATCTGACAGGCAAGTTTCATGAACAAAACTTAGAGAATCGAAGCAGACGGCTCAAGCTTCTTAAGATACTGGACATAAGCGTTCATTGACGTAGTCTACCAGTCCTATTTCTTGTACGAGTCTGCGAATGAGGAAGGAGAGCTCTTCCGAACTTTGTCCTTATTCGCTACGCAATATCAAGTTAATGAGATGTTTGTCAATGAGAACTAACCCATTAACGGTACAGAGAGATATTTGTCAATGAGGGGAGACCCACTTACTTGACAAAACGATAGTATATTGTCAATGGGGAAAGTCACTGAATTGACAAAACGTAATCCAGGAAGTCGAGCCTTTTATTTTTCGATTCCCGTCTCAAACAAGGAAGGACAAGAATCCTGTTAAGTGACTGGGCTTACGGTAGGTAGAAACGACGATGCTCAATCGGCATGGAAGTCTCGACTAGAAACTAACAAATCTATCATCTGAAAAACCCTTTCAGATGGTCTAAAAAGCTTTAAATTTATTGGCAGTATGGCAAAGGAAGTCCTGTCTTGCGCTTTCCTGAAGAGCGTCCTTTTGATGAGTGCCTTTGCAAGAATCCTACTGAACGTTGCCGAAAATCCTGACGTTCAGGACGTCGAGCCTTTACATAACCCGTAACTGTCTTATCTCAAAGTCTTGACTGAGGTAAGAGAAAACGAGATCTTCCTTGAGCTTTCCTTAACTCCATCACCTTTGCGAAAAGCAATATAATATTGACAGAGACCTCTTGGAATTCACGAAACCCGAGGTCTTGCTGGGTTTCGAAGACTTAAGTTCTGTTCACTTTCTTGAGGCTCAAATCTTAAACAAGAGCTTGAAGAGTTCAACAGAAACATTCTGGTGCGCGCTCGGCGTCCACTGCGAGAGCTCGGCGTCCTGGTGCGCGCTCGCGTCCACTGGCGAGGACGCTCGGCGTCCACTGGTGAGTGCGTCCATCCGAGCGTCCTGTTCAAGCCGATCGTCCAAATAAGCGTGCAGAAAAGCGTCACGCTCCTGACAGGCGTCAAAACAAGCGAGAGAAACTGCCTTCTTTTTCCTATTTCTTGGTGGAAAGAAGTACACGTGATCAGGCAACTTTCGCCTTCTTACTTCTCACTGAAACACATAACGAGGGAGAAGGGACGTGAAGCGTCCTCTTCTATAAAGCTTCTTAGAGGGCGCGAGTCCTTCCGAGAGCTCCAACCCTTGTGCGGGGAGGACGCCTCGGAGGACGAGAAGCAATCCTTCAGGATTCGTGCATGTGCACGCACTTTGGCAGTCTGGGGATTTTCATCAGAAACTGCCGAAGGCACGCCAGATCGGTGGGGTTTCCCTGTAACCCTCCTTCGGCTTTCGACATGCCCTCTCCCTTGGTTCTGGGAGTTCGACAGAGGTCTAGACCTAGAGGCGTTATAAGGCCGATCTGACGCACCCTCCACTACACAAGGGGCACTGTCACTGCACTTAGCCACTTCACTATTGCTCTCTAAAGCAAGCACTTTCGATTCTAAGTTACGAATCGAAATAGTATAAGAGAAAGGGCAATAACCTCTACAGACACTGTTTTAGGGCCCGAAGGCAACATTACACGGGTTAGGCGTTAACAAAAACAGAGAGTAGAACTCTTCACAACAATGAAGGAGAGCGATCACCTCTCGCAGACATAGTCATAACCCGTAGGCCATACTACAGCGTTAGGCAAAATAAAGTCTACCGGAAGGTTAGCAGTATCACTACCCTGACTTTCGTAATTGATTAATTGCGTACATACTAAACAAACTTTTTCCTTACGGAATTAGACACGTTTACTGATTAATTGCGCCCCCCAAGTGCGGAACTACCGAAGCTTTCGGTAGCCACACCCTATCTTTGCAGACAACACCCTCTGAAACTAGCCTAACTAGATTCAGATATCTTATGCAAAAATGAATCAAATTCAAATCAATTTAAGATAGCGTATGCCTAGCCACAAATCCAAGTAAATAAATTAAAAGACAATTAGGATACTTAGCGGCAAATGAAGTTTCCAAAATCCTAAGCCAGAGGTACTGAAAACAGGTGTTTTCAGTACCGGCGACAGAAAATTTATGAATAGAAAATGGGAATGGTTCCTGATACCCGCCTCCCAGCGGCGGGAATGGGTACTAACCACCTGGCCGACCACTGCGTGTGTCGGAAGTTTTTTAAATTCTGTCGGACTTCAGAAAATACAGCTATATATATACCTGCCAGGTAAGTGTCATGCATAAAATTCATGATCTACAGTGAAAACCTATCATGAAAAATAAGTAAAAGGGTAATGGATATTTTACCATGAAACAAAACTAGGCAAGAATAAATACAGTAAATGTATTGTAAATCTGCTCCTATATTACAAGTATATTCTGTTTTCTCATTCCTATATACTATTATGAAGATAAATTTCTTACCTAAAATTCACATCATGTATGTCAGTGGTTATCGCACCGAGGACGGTGCAGCCTACCAATAAACATCACTTAGAACTCAAGGTTTGATTTTTACTATGGTAGTATAGTATAAGACGACCGCCAATTTTTACAGGTGAATATTAGGATTTAAAGATCATCTTATATGCGGAAATATACGGTGCATAAGATTATAAACTAAACACTTGGATGAATTTACATACATCAAAATCATGGGAAATACATACTATTATGTAGTATTAGTGCTTCATCAAAAATCACAAGCTAGCTTACCTCCTGGTCTATATAGTGTAGTATCATCTGTACAAAGATAGGACGTATATTCTCCATTGGGAGCTCGGAAAGCCTGACCTCTTACTGGCTGTTTCTTGCCGACTACAGCTGTCATAACCTAAATACAAACAATTCCAATGATGATGAAACTGTCAATATCATCTTAGACTAGATATTTCCATATAACTGGTACAATAACATTACTCATGCTGTCTCCATGAATGATACTAGAATTTATTTACAACAAATTTTTGTCTTAAGCAAAAATTATGGCTTGGACTTGAAGAACTTTTATATAAAATAATGTAATAAAATATAATCTTTTGCACTGCAATCAGGATTCAAGACAGTTAAACATATTGATAAACAATGAAGACAATAAAAAAATCTTAGTAACATGTACCAAAAAAAAAAAAAAATAAATGCCTTACAAGAACCATACTGAATCAGAATGAAATATGTATTAATTAAAAATATCTGAACTATTTCAATAAGCACTGTCTTTTCCATCTTACCTCCTCAATGACTGTTCCATCTGGACCTTTTGGTCCCCCTGGTACCATAACCCCACTAGGGGGAATTGAAGGGGTGGAAGCGTTCGAGTTCGAGTTTGATGATGACGCAGATGAGGGGGGTGGGTTGTCTGTGCTTCCACACCCCCCTCCATTTTCTCCCTGTTCAACCACCTTGGTTCGTTCAGTGGTTGTCATCCTAACATTATAAGTTATTCATCTGAAACAAAGAAGTATTTTTTTGGTTAAAAAAAGAAAATTCACACACACACACAGATATATGTATGCAAAGACAGCTGAATCATTATCAGGGTTCTCTAGACAAAGGGCAATCTTTGCTACAAGGCAAACTTGAGTACAGTAAAATACCTGACTATACTGACCTCAAAAGGTATGGCCAGGAGTGGTACCTTTAACAACGTAAAACTAGCAAAAATAAGGTCAAAGGATACTGACAAGCAGTATATGTATATACAGTAGACCCTTGACTCACGAACGCATTGACCCACGTACAACTCGATCCCCGACCAAAATTATAGGTAAAATTTCACCCTTGACCTACGAACTAACTTTGAGATACGAACAAAAAAAAATGGCGGAAAATAAAAATTCTGTTTGGGTCATGAACTAATTTTGAGACATTGAACATTTGAAAAATGCTGGAAATTTCTGGAAAAATAAACAATTCACTTTGTTTCACAAACTAATTTTTAGACACAAACATTTGAAAAATGCGCGAAATCGCCCAGCACACGTGAGAGCGTTTGAGTTGCCATGGAACAGCCATCCTCCAGCCAGCCCACGCACGGCGTCACCCACGCATCGCTCTTTGTCTCATCTCATTGTGTACAAGACGTTCGTCAATTCGCTTAGCATTTTTTGCGCTAAAACTTGTGATTTTCTTCATAATGGGCCCTAAGAAAGTGAAGAGTGGTGGTGAAAGTAAGAAAGTGAAGAGTGATGGTGAGAAGAGGGTGCAGAGGAAGATAACCATTGAAATAAAGAAAGAAATTATAGAAAAGTTTGAACGTGGTGTTGCGTAGACCGATATCGCAAGTGAGTACAAGATGGCCAAGTCGACAATTTCGACAATTTTGAAAAACAAGGATGCCATTAAAGAAGCAAATGTTGCGAAGGAGTGACAGTACTAACCAAGATGAGATCAGCAAACCCTCGAAGAGGCAGAAAAAATAATTTTGAAGTGGGTACATGAGAAACAGATGGCAGGTGATAGTGTAAATGAGCCGATCATCTGCGGAGAAATGCTCGGCAAGTGTATCAGAGTTTGCTGAAGGAAACTCCTTCTACTAGTGCCACGCCAGATGATTTTAAGGCTAGTAAAGGGAAAGGGTGGTTTGATAACTTCAAGAAAAGAACTGGAATTCACTCTGTAATTAGGCATGGTGAGGCTGCTAGCGCAGACAAGGCTGCTGCTGAGGCATTCGTGACTGAGTTTGCCGAGTTCGTGGAGGCCGAAGGATACGTCGCTCAACAGATTTTCAATTGTGATGAAACGGGCCTCTTCTGGAAGAAGATGCCCAACAGGACATTTATCACCCAAGAAGAGAAGGCGCTCCCAGGCCACAAGCCAATGAAGGATAGGCTTACGCTTTTGTTATGCTCAAACGCAAGTGGCGACTTGAAACTAAAGCCGCTACTTGTCTACCATTCAAATAACCCGCGTGCCTTTAAGCAGCACAACGTAAATAAGGCCAGACTGCCTGTAATGTGGAGGGCCAATACAAAAGCATGGGTGACACGGAACTTGTTTATGGAGTGGATTGATGAAGTGTTTGCGCCGACCGTGAGTCAGTACCTAACAGAGAACAAGCTACCCCTGCGGTGCCTTCTGATCATGGATAATGCCGGCACACCCTTCGTACTTGGCTACTGCAGTGAACATGACTTCATTCAGTTCAGTTCCTTCCACCCAACACGGACCTCTGTTCTCCAGCCCATGGACCAACAAGTCAATTAGCAATTTTAAGAAATTATATACGAAGGCGCTCTTCTCCAGATGCTTCCGTGTACTGAAGAGACAAAATTAACCTTAAAAGAATTTTGGAAGAAGCACTTTAATGTTTTTCACTGCATAACCCTCATGATAACGCATGGACTGAAGTTACGTACCGCAACATTAAATTCTGCGTGGCGGAAACTTTGGCCCCAGTGCGTAACTGTCCGTGACTTTGAGGGCTTCGATGCAGAGATTGTGCAAGAAATTGTGTCCATGGGCAACAGTATGGGTATACAAGTCAACGACGAAGATGTTGAAGAATTGGTCGCTGAACATTCAGAAGATTTGACTGCGGACGAACTTGTTCAACTCCACAAAGAGCAGCAGGAGCAACTTGCTCGGGAGCAATCAACTGACGAAGAGGAGGCTGGGGAGGAAGTTACAGATGTCAGCAGTGATGTGATAAAAGCCGCATTGGAAAGTTGGAATGATGTCCAGTGCTTCCTTGAATTGTATCATCGGACAAAATTGTTACGAACAGGACGTGAATATGCTCATGAAAATTTAATGAGCCATTTCAGAAAAGTTATGCAAGGAAGGAAAAGGCAACAGACATTGGATAAGTTTGTGATTAAACGTTCACCAAAAAAAACCTAGAGAGTTGAATCTCCGGAACGAGATCTCCCCGACCTGGATGGGGGAGGGTCTCCTTCCGCACAATAACCTCCTCCCCACCCACCACCCCTCCTCTTCTCTTGTCCGTCAAGCCAGAAGTCTCGCCAGTCATAGTAAGTGTTCACTTTACAAACGTTTTTATAGTGTTAGTTTACCATTTTAAATTATATTATTAGATAGATTAGGTTTTTTACACTGACTTTTACATTATCTGTGTAAAATAAGGCAAATATGCATATATATATTGGTTCGTAGGGGTCGAGAACCATTAATATTATTCCCATTAAACCTTATGGGGAAATTAGCTCCGAGTCACAACAATTTGGAACACGACCAAGGTCTAGGAACGGATTGTGTTCGTGAGTCAAGGGTCTACTGTAGTAAGCAAGGAAGATAAGGGTCCTTAGAATTGTCTATTTGCTCAAATGTCTCTTGTAATAGCTGTTTTACAACCATCTATCTGGAACACCCAGTGTTAAATCTATGTAGACATGCAAGGTCTACCATTAAAGCTGTATATACTTAACTGATTCCTTTAACCATTTTACCCTAGGAATGTATAATTAGGTATAACAACTGAAATGCAGCTAATTTATTGAATTTTTACTCCATAAATTATTTATCTACTGCTTGTGGCTAACCGGTCAAAAACCTCCCTTGATAATGGGCATTACAGTTCAACACTTCTTAAATTGGAATAAAATTATGTAATTACCTAGAACTAGTTGGCAGTAGTGAACACAATGTAGCCTATTCTGCAACCAGGTGAGTATGTCATTCTTGTTACCAATCACCAAATCTGTGGAAGAAACTGTATTGAATTACTTTTGGCTGTGCAATATTATGAGTGGTCAAACACTATAGGCTATTCAATTAGCTTAACCAGTGCTTAAGATTTTGCCTTTCACATCCGATGATACCAAATTTGTATAAAAACTACAGTATGGACACAGGATCACCATTAATAACACATTATGTTACATTCTCCTCCTAAGGGGTTAGACATGGAATGAGTTATCTCTGATGCTTTACATGTCATTTTGAGCTCCGGTCTGGTTTAAGTCTGGATACAGGCAATGTTTAATATATCATGGAGTGCTTTTGCTGAAAAATTTAAATAATTATGTATGTCAGCAGTACTTAAATAAGCCTGAGACAGCTCAAATTTCCTTTTCTATAAGCAGATATGTGCCCATTGAATTTCAGAATGCTACTAAATAATTATAAGTCCTAGTAAATAAAAAAATATTTTCTACAAAATTCTGCATCTTTTGCAATACGTACTTCAATGTCTCTATCTAAAATCACTGCAGTTTCCTTATGCTGTAGTATTTTAAAAATAGGAAAATCAATGTGAACACTTTACCATCTGAAAAATGGAACTGTAATGAATGAAGTACGTATACATTTTTTTGTCCATTTCTGTCCCTAGTTTATTCACTCTACACATAAATTTTATGTATTATACATTTCAGTTTCCGGAATTATTTGGTAGCCATATGGACTTTTTTTCCCCCAATAATTACTACAATTGGTTTTGACAGTGTGTGCAGCAGTGGTGAGGGCAAATGCTGAATATGACAATTTGTCCAAAATTGCATTTTTCCTAACTATACAAACCTGAGGTCCTTTTACAATAGGAAGGTACTAGCGGCAGCTGGATAGGTCGTAAGCTTTCGAACAAGGGGTTCGGTAGTTAACTGCTTGTCCGACAGGCGCGCGCGCGCGACTGGGAGGTAAACAAATCACTTTTGCTTTTGGCCCAAGCAAAAACTGCAGAGTGAGGGGTGGCATGAGGTGGGGCTATGTGTAAAAGGACCTCAGGTTTGTATAGTTAGGAAAAATGCAATTTTGGACAAATTGTCATTTGTTCCGACACGGCATACAAACCTTCGGTCCTTTTACAATAGGAAGACTCACTTCTTGGTGGGAGGAATCTGAGTCTTTTGTGAACAGACTGGTGTTCGCCCAACCTTGGAAGTCTCCCTGGTCGTAAGAGCGAGGGAGGGATCCAAGCCTCTGTCCGATTGATCGGGGTGTGCACCGCAGGATCAATGGTCAGACCTCTGGACCGAGTACTAAGAGAGAGGCAAGCGTATCTCTTCGTACCAGCAATGTAAGAACTTGTTCCTGTACAGGAGCAAATATAAAGTCATGGGTTTTGACTCTTGTAGGCATCCCAACTTCCCCCCCCTTGTAGGAGGAAGTGGTGGATATTCTGCTCCTATCCCTAGTGAAAGGGATAGGATGGGGCTCTGTCATATAGCTCACCTGCATCTCGTCCTCATCCAGCGTAGTGACGACCGTGGCCCTCTGCCCACAGGTAGAGGAGGAGGAATAGATGAGAAGAGGGAGCCAGTCACTCACTCACTCACACATCCATCCACACAGTCACACCAGGACTCGATGCTGTTTCAGCCTGCGAGGGTCTGGGTTAGCTACACAACTTGTGAGCAGCCACCACGGGTCCCAAGGAAAAGGTATCCAAGGACCTGTGGGCAATATCCCGAAGGTAGAAGGACGTAAAGGTAGTCTGGTTAGACCAGACCCCTGCCTTCAGGACCTGCGCCACGGAGAAGTTCTTACGAAACGCCAACGAGGGGCCAATACTTCTGACTTCGTGAGCTCTCGGACGGGACGTACGGATGTCGTCACTACCATCAGCCTCATACGCCCTCCTGATGACCTCACGCAGCCAGAATGAAAGTGTTCTCTTGGATACTTCTTTCTTGGTTACCCCGGTGCTAACGAAGAGGCGTCGACACTCAGGCCTGAGGTGTCGAGTTTTCTTCAGATAGCGCCGTAGCGCCCTCACAGGACAAAGCAGCATCTCATCCGCATCATTATCGGTGAAGTCCATTAGGGAGGGAATCGTGAAGGACTCGAACCTGTCGTCAGGGACCGACGGCTTCTTCTTCTTAGGCGGGGGAGCCTTAGAAGAAGAAGGGGAAGAGGCGGCAGACGACGACGACGACGAAGAAGACGATGAAGACGACGACGACACCTTCCTCCTCTTCTTCTTCTTCTTCGTCAACCTCCTCAGGACCGATGTCAGATCTGTCATCCAGAGCGGAGCCGGGGCTGCTGTTGCCGAAGCAACAGGGCCCGGACGCACCTGTCCGAACAGATCAGCATCGGGAGCAGCGGTGCCAGGAACAGGAACAACGTCAGCAGGTGCAGGCATCACAGGAACAGCAGTGGAGACGGCAGGAGTAGGTACAGGAACGGCAGCAGTGGTCGGTAACGTCACGTCCGTGAACAGCGGCTGGGCAGGTACGGCAGGTACGGCAGGTACGGCAGGCTGTCCAGGCGGTCCAGGTGGACGGACCAGCGGCACAGACATCCTTGGTACTGGTGGGAGGTCCAGGGGGGGCGAGCTTCTTCGGGCACACGAAGTCGGTCGCGGCAGCACGGCAACCAGGCGGTCGGCATCACACTCCCCCGTGGTACGGCGACTGGCCCCCCTGCACCGATGTATTTGGTGTGACAGAGACCGCGTGCGGGGTACACCAGGTGAGGAGGTGAAATCATAGCCAGGCGTTGTAAGGGTCGTGGTGGTGGTCGTAACCGTAGCATGTGTGACCGCCACAGAGCCAGCGAGATGGTAGAGCAGCCCCTGGACACTCGGCACGCCCTGCAGACCCAACGATGCCCACACCTGTACCCGGGTCGTCCTCGCGGCAACCGCACCTGAGGAAGCAAAGGTCGGGTGATTAGCAGGATCCTCTACCCGCTCGCGCGAAGACGAACGGATAGAGGACCAGAGTACAACTCGACATCGGGTATCTAGCGCCCCTCTCACACTCGACAGGTCGGGTGAGGAGAAGGACACCTAGAAACCCCCCCCAAAACCCCGAAGGGGAAGGCGCCAAAACGTTAGGGAGCTGAGCGGGCGGCAGGAAAGAAGACGAAGTGTCCGTAACCAAAGGAGTCGCGGGAGAGCTTTCCGACGACTCCTTTGCAGGCCTTCGCTTCTTCCTGCCTTCGTACAAAGCCCACTGCGCCTCCGACCAATTAGAACATACTTCACAGGGCTCGGCTCGGGTGCATTCGCGCCCCCCACCGAACCACCGAGCGCGGGAACAAAATTATGTGGATCAATTTCCGGGAATGAGCGGAACTTCCAGCAATTTACGCCCTTCGGTACCGGGCACGGCATAGTCTCCGGGGGTAGCGAGGCGTGGAGATTCCATTATTGATCAATTCAAAATTGAAGAAATAAGAGAGGAAATGATTGTACTTACCCAATGATCACACACAAACACAACCAAATACTCATGAAAGCAAACGCGAGAAGCGGGCAAACCGAGCGTCGAACACAACACGTCCACCCGTTCGCTGTGAGGCCGAAAGCAAAAGTGGTTTGTTTACCTCCCAGTCGCGCGCAAAGCGCGCCTGTCGGACAAGCAGTTAACTACCGAACCCCTTGTTCGAAAGCTTACGACCTATCCAGCTGCCGCTAGTACCTTCCTATTGTAAAAGGACCGAAGGTTTGTATGCCGTGTCGGAACAAATCAATTTTGAAGAGGAGAGCCGGCTATGTTCTCCTAACCTTGACTTTCTCTCCGAATTTTCCAAACTAACGTCATACGATTTCTCTTGACGAGCACCCATATTGTAGTTTATTACCTTGAAGCATAGGGCGCTTATCCTTCTGACTAGCGACCTGTTCTCTTCTTCCCACGGTGACTTTATGCATCAGACGCCTAGCGTCCTCAAAAGCGTCCTCATTTGCGTCCTGATATGAAGGACGACGAGCGTCCTTATTAGCACTACGCCTCGCGTCCTCAAAAGCGTCCTCATTTGCGTCCTGACGTGATGGACGTCGTGTAAACGCTCCTTTAAAACGGTCTTGAGTTGTAATACACCTCGCGTCCTCAAAAGCGTCCTCATATCCTTCTTCTGAACTAATATGACAATTTGTCGAAAAAATGATATTGTTATGTTACAATAAAGTTTCATACATACTTACCTGGCAGATATATACATAGCTAAGACTCCGTCGTCCCGACAGAAAGGTTCAAATTTCGCTTTTTTGCCGCCACTCGCTACAGGTAGGTCAGGTGATCTACCGGCCTGCCCTGGGCGGCAGGACTAGGAACCATCCCCGTTTTCTATCATATTTTTCTCTCTTCCACCTGTCTCCTGCGGGGAGGCTGGGGTGGGCCTTTAATTGTATATATCTGCCAGGTAAGTATGTATGAAACTTTATTGTAACATAACATATCATTTCCATACAATCAACTTACCTGTCAGATATATACATAGCTGATTGGCACCCTTCGGTGGAGGGTAAGAGACAGCTACTATATGGAATAGACAGGTAAACAACATATGTTGTAGGTATAAATAAAACCTTGGTTCCTACCTGATAGGTGGTAGACTTCGTGGGTGTTTTGCCCAGTAGTCTGCATCACCTCAAGAAACTTAGCGAGATATATGATCTATGGCCAAGAGTTCTTGTGGGCTGCCAATGGGGTCTTACCCACTTACTCGGCAGAGCCTAAAGGACTTTGTCAAATGGGTGCTGATCCACTTATATGACAATACACCTTATGAAGGAGCGCACAACCAATCCCGACCACCTGATCCTAACCATATGTTAGAACTAAGGATTGTTACGAGTTATCCCCGAACTCGTCACAACAACCGTAACTCAAAACCACTACGCACACATACATAATTTTCAAAAAAAAAATTATACTCAACTAATTGGATATGACAAGAATTCTCTTACTGAACAACATAGACGGCCGCCCGTGCTAGCCTAAGTCCTCCATTTGTTTTCGAAGAGACTCTCGACCATATCCAAAAAGAAGAAAAGTATATACATTTAAGGATGGTGTCGGCTCCCGTACCCAGAATCGTATCCGCCGATACGAAAGGACCTAGAGAAAAACACTTCTCTATGTCACACGCACGTCTTTCAAGTAATGAGATGCAAATACTGAGTTGCATCTCCAAAATGTCGTATCTATGATGTTTTTAAGCGACATTTTCTTATTATGAAACGAGAGCGACGTCGCTATAGCTCTCACTTCATGAGCTTTTGTTTAACTCTCAACAGTTGTAACTGTTCGTCAGGACAGGCCTTATGAGCGTCTGTAATGACGTTTTCTTACAAAGAATGCCAGCGCATTCTTGGGATCAGTCTTGTGGGGTCTTTTTACCGCGCACCAAAGACCTTGTCTAGAGCCTCCCATTTGATGCTTTCTCTGAAGGTAGAACTTCAGAGCTCTAAGAGGGCATAGAGACCTCTCTGCTTCTCTGCCTACGAGACTCGACATGCCTTTGACTTCGAATGACTTAGGCCAGGGATTCGTAGGATTCTCGTTTTTCGCTAAAAACAGGGTCTTAAACGAGCAAATCGCTGAGTCTCCCTTGAATCCTACTTTATCCTGCAGAGCATGCAATTCACTAATTCTCTTTGCCGTAGCTAAAGATAATAGGAATAGGCATTTTCGGGTAATGTCTCTAAACGATGCCCGATGAGGAGGTTCGAATCTTTCCGATGACAGATACTTTAGGACTACGTCTAGGTTCCAGTTCGGAGGTACTGGTTCTTAGACTTTGAGTCTCAAAAGACCTTATGAGATCGTGGAGATCTTTATTATCTGCCAGATCTAAACCTCTGTTCCTGAATACAGCCGAGAGCATACTTCTGTATCCCTTTATTGTGGATACGGCTAGATGAGATTTTTCTCTCAGGAATAGCAGGAAATCAGCAATTTCCGCTATAGAGGTAGTGGAGGAGGACAACTTCTTGGATCTACACCACCTTCTAAATACCTCCCCACTTGATTGTATACTTTCGTAGTGGAGGTTCTGCTGCTCTCGCGATCGCGCTTGCCACTTCGCGAGAAAAGCCTCTCGCTCTGACAAGTCTTTCGATAGTCGAAAGGCAGTCAGAGCGAGAGCGGGGAGGTTTTGGTGGTACCTCTTGAAGTGTGGTTGTCTGAGAAGATCCAATCCTTCGGTTGGTAGGGATCCTTGGAAAATCTACGATCCACTCTACCACCTCCGTGAACCATTCCTGGGCCGGCCAAAAGGGGGCTATTAACGTCATCCTCGGTCTCTTTTTGACGCCACAAAAACTTTCTTCTCATTACTAACCCAGGATTTTGAATGGGGGAAAAGCATATACGTCTACTCGAGACCAATTTAGCAGGAAGGCGTCTACCATAAGAGCTCTTGGATCTTCCCGACCGAGCAAAAAACTGGGAGCCTTTTTGAAATGAATGTTTGCGAAGAGATCCACATGAGGAGTTCCCCACAGAGACCAGAGATCGAGACACACTTCCTCGTGTAGTGTCCATTCTAATATGAAGGACCTGGTTCCTCCTGCTGAGCCTGTCCGCCCTCACATTCCTTACTCCCTGTACGAACCTTGTCAGCAGGGAGATGTTCCTGTGAGACGTCCAAAGTAATAGGTCTCTCGTGAGCTCGTAAAGGAACGAGGAGTGCGTCCCTCCCTGTTTCCGAATGTAGGCAAGTGCGGTGGTGTTGTCCACGTTTACTTGCACTACCTTGTTTGACACCAGAGTTCTAGGCTCTTCAAGGCCATATGTACGGCGAAGAGCTCTTGCAGTTTATGTGCCAAGACACCTGTGCTGGTTCCCAGGTGCCTGACACTTCCTCTGAGCCTAATGTCGCTCCCCAACCTCTCTCCGACGCGTCGGAGAACAACACTATGTCTGGGTTCTGTGTTCTTAGAGAGATCCCTTTGTTCTCTTCCAGAGGGAGCAACCACCACTGTAGGTGTGACTTTATCTCCACTGGAATGGGAAAAACGTCCGACAGTTGTCCGGTTTTCCAGCTCCAAGACCTCTTGAGGAGAATTGAAGCGGACGTATATGAAGTCTTCCTGAGGGAAGAATTGTTCTAGCGAGGAAAGCGTCCCCCAGAAGGCTCAACCATTCCCTCGCCGACGTTTGTTGCTTCTCTAAGAAGAGAGAGACTATCCGCAAACCTTTTGCGATTCTCTCTTGCGAAGGAAAAACTCGAAAACCCCGAGAATCCATCCGAATCCCAGATAGACTAGGTCTTGTCTGGGGGTCAGCTGAGACTTCTCGAGGTTCACAAGCAATCCCAACGCTTTGATTAAATCAGAGTTAACTTTAGGTCCTCAAGCACTGTCTCTCCGATCTGGCCCTGATGAGCCAGTCGTCCAGATACATAGAGACATTCACTCCTTTGAGGTGAAGAAACCTCGCCACATTCTTCATCAGGCTTGTGAAGACCTGAGGAGCTGTGGACAGGCCGAAACACAAGGCTTCTGAACTGAAAGATCCTTCCCCCGTCATGAAACGGAGGTACTTCTTCGATGAAGGGTGGATCGGGACGTGAAAGTAGGCGTCTGGAGATCTAAAGACACCATCCAATCTCCCTGTCGTAATGACGCCATGACTGAAGCAGAAGTTCTCCATGGAGAACTTCTCCTTCTGAACAAATTTGTTTGTTTCAGAGAGCTGACGTCCAGTACTGTTCTCCAGCCTCCCGAGGCTTTCGCCACCAGAAAAGGCGATTGTAAAACCCCGGGGAGTGTTAATCCCGTACCAATTCTATCGCTCTCTTGTCCCACATTTGTTCCACATCGATCGAAGAGTATCCCTCAGCACAGGATCCTTGTATTTTTGGCTGATAGTTCCCTTGGTATTGACGTAGGGGAGGAGTGTTCAGGAAAGGGATACGATATCCCCTCCTTAAGATCGCCAAAGATGACGCGTCTGCATTTATCAGTGTCCAGGCTTCCACAAATCCCAGGAGCCTGGCACCTACTGGTGCTTGGAGGAGAGAATCTTCATTTTCCCTTCTTAAAGGGAGAACGAAAAGCCGATCTACCTCTCTTCTCTGGAGCCTTCCTCCTTGTGGAAGGTCTGGAGGTCGGACCACCTCGAAAGGGCTGCATCGTTGTATGGGTCCTTTCTTGTCCGATGCAGCAACAGTTTCTTCTTTCTTGCTGACTGCGTCAGCAGATCCTGAGTTGCCTTCTCAGTTAAAGAATGCGCAATGTCCTTTACTAACTGGAGAAGGGAACAAAAGTCAGATAGAGGCGCATATAGAAGTGCTGCTCTCTGAGCATGTGAGACTGCCTTTGTTAAGGAGGCGCCATATACAGTCCTTTTCTTTAAAAGACCTGCCCCAAACAAAGAGGAGATTTCAAAAGATCCATCCTGTACCGCCTTGTCAATACAAGACAATATGCAGAACAGGGCTTCAGGTTCTATTCCTTCCGAATCATGGGCTTTCTTGGACATCACCCCAAGGGGACCAATCTAAGAAGTTAAAAACTTCCAATACACGAAAGAGTCCCTTGAGGAGATGATCCAGTTCCGAAATTCCCCAGTAATCCATGCAGAATTGAGACTTTGACGCGTGAAGCGTCAACCAAAGTCGAAAAATCTGTTTCGGTTGTAGAAGGGAGAGCAATACCCATATTCTCTCCCGTCTGATACCAAATGCCTCTTTTCCCAGCTAATCTTGCTGGAGGCATGCAGAAGACTGTCCTCACTAAGTCTTTCTTAGACTTCATCCATGAGTCTAAGGAATGTAATGCTCTCTTCATCGATATGGTGGGTTTCATTTTGAGAAAAGACGAAGGCTTCTTCGTCTTAGCACTGGAAAAAAGCGAGCGCGGAGAAGGAGGAGCGGCAGGCGTCAACTCGTCTCCGTACTCCTCAAGAAGTAGGGCAGTCAACACCTTATAGTTAGACAGACCTTCTCTTCCACTATATTCGTCATCCGAGTTTTTCTTCTACTCTGGATCTACATGCGTCTCCGCTCTTCTTTCCGAACGTTCTTCTTGAGGAGACAAACTCCTAATAGGAGAGGGGCTAAGGGAATGATAATCCTTCCTCTTTCCCGCTCTAATAGTCTTGGAAGGCGTCATAAGCTTCGGCTTCTCTAGAATTTTAGAAGACGCTTCACGCTTACATGACGCTTCCCTTCCGATCGCCAAGCGTCATGGATGACGTCTTTTGCTGACGTCTCGATGACGCTTCGCGCTTGGAAGACGCTCCGCTCTCCAAAGGCGTCCTACTTGGCGTCATAATATTGGACGGAGCGTCATGTCTATGCTCCGTTTCCATGACGCTTCGCGTCTAAAAGACGTCTTACGTCTCTCTGGCGTTACGAAACTCTCGTAAGCACCTGTTCTCGCTCTCGAACTAGACGCTTCTGTAAGACGTTTAGACGTTTCCCATCTGTATGACGCTTCTCGTTGAACAGGTGAGAGAGGACGAGACTTCTTAATTGGAAGCGTCACGTCCTTCCGACGTGGCGCTAAAACTCGCACTAGAGATGACAGTTGCTCTTGAACTGCCATAATGATCTTTCTTGACGCTTCTCCCACGTCCAGTGCATGACGTCTTTCGTCATCACTCGGGGGAGAAGAAGGAAAGGGTACTTCCGCGTACACTTCAGGTGACGCTGACGCCCCCTTCGCTTTCTTGCTAGAAGACGGAGCGTCATCTGAGAAACGCTCTGGACTAAAATCTATGTCAGGCTTCATATGACGCTTCAGCGGTCTCGACAAGTTCGATTCCCTTCCACCCTCGTTTAGGGTGGTAGGGAGAGGGAGAGGACAAGAAACACGCGAAGGACGCTTTTTCTATAGCGCCCTTGAGCCGCCTGCCACGAAAGCAGAGCTAGCTGAAGGGAACGTCTGACCGTTGGGGATCCCCACCCCACAACCTCCTTAAGGCTTTCGACTTTCCTTCTCCTCTGGGCTTGTGAGCTCGGAAGAGGTCTAGGCCTGGGAGCGTCGCAGGGACGATCAAACGCCCCCTCCACAACACTGGGAGAAACTCACTTCACTGTAATGCTCACTTTCACTAGCCTTACCTTTGAAGTCAGCCATCTTGGACTTCATGTCTCTAATTGTAGCTTTCAGATTGGCGATTTCCGATGCCGAATCCGAAAAAGCACTCTGAGAATGAGATACATAGAATCTACATCAGTTGGATTAGAATTATCAGTGAAAGGCTCAATAGACCCTTGAACTCCACCTTTCAATCGTCTAATTCTATTCCCTCTCTAACTTCTTCAAATAAGAAGTCAAAGTCTTCCACTCTTCTCTGGCATTCAATCCCTCGCATTCCTTACAAGTATTAATAGCAAGAACACTGAAACCCCCTACATTTACGGCATACAGTGTGAGGATCCAACCGAAGCTTTCGGTATCCTCACCCTGCAGCCTACATTCACACACAATTCTCACACTCACATTAGAATCAGACATACTGAGAAAAATCCAAAAGAGTTCTTCCAAAAACAGTCCACTGTAGCGAATGCCAAAACACTATCCAAATACGTCACCAAAAAGCCGAAAAACGATGATCAAAGGATGAAAAATGAATCTAAGTCAGGAGGTAATAACAACAATGTTGATACCACCGGCGACAGAGAAAATAGCTAGAAAACGGGGATGGTTCCTAGTCCTGCCGCCCAGGGCAGGCCGGTAGATCACCTGACCTACCTGTAGCGAGTGGCGCGAAATTTGAATTTCTGTCGGGGACGACGGAGTCTTAGCTATGTATATATCTGACAGGTAAGTTGATTGTATGAAATTGCATTTTTCCTAACTATACAAACCTAGGTCCTTTAACAATAGGAAGTAGCTAGCGGCAGCTGGAACGGTCGTAAGCTTCGAACAAGGGGAGAACGGTAGTTAACTGCTTGTCCGATCGTCGCGCGGCTGAGAGGTAAACAAATCACTTTTGCTTTGGCCCATGCAAAATACGCAGAGTGAGGGGTGGCATGAGGATTGGGACTATATGTAAAGGACCTCAGGTTTGTATAGTTAGGAAAAATGCAATTTTTCGACAAATTTGTCATTTGTTCCGATACGTATACAAACCATCGGTCCTTTAACAATAGGAAGACTCACTTCTTGGTGGGTAGGAATCTGAGGTCTTTGATGAACAGGACTGGTGTTCGTCCATCCCTGGAATGCCTCCCTGGTCGTAAGAGCGGGGAGGGAGGGATCCAAGCCTCTGTCCCAATTGATCGGGGTGTGCACCGCAGGATCAATGGTCAGACCTCTGGGCCGAGTACTAAGAGAGAGGCAAGCGTATCTCTTCGTACCAGCATTGTAAGAACTTTTTCCTGTACATGAGCAAATATAAAGTAATGGGTTTGTCTCATGTAGGTATCCACTTTCTCCCCCTTGTTGGAGAAAGTGGCGGATATACACTCCTATCTCTAGTTAAAGAGATAGGATGGAGCTCGGTTGAATAGCTTACCTGCATCTGACTCCCTTCCAGCGTGGGTAACGACCGTATCCCTCTGCCCACAGGTAGAGGTAGAGAAGATGGTGAAGAGAAGCCAGTCACTCTCTCATTCGCACATTCATTCTCCCTAGTCATACCAGGAATCGATGCTGTTCTGCCTGCTCGGGTGCTGGGTAAGCTTACACAACGTGTTGAGCAAGCCCCACCACAAGGTCCCAAGGAAAAAGTATCCAAGGACTTGTGGGCAATATCCCGAAGGTAGAAGGACGTGAAGGTGGTCTGGTTGGCCCAGACACCTGCCTTCAGGACCTGCGCCACGGAGAAGTTCTTACGGATTGCTAAGGAGGGTCCGATACCTCTGACTTCGTGGGCTCTCGGTCGGAGCGTATGGATGTCGTCGCTACCATCAGCCTCGTACGCTCTCCTGATCACCTCACGCAGCCAGAAAGAAAGCGTGTTCTTGGAAACTTCTTTCTTGGTAACCCCAGTGCTAACGAAGAGGCGTCGACACTCAGGCCTGAGGTGTCGAGTTCTCTTCAGATAGCGCCGTAGCGCCCTCACAGGACAAAGCAGCATCTCATCCGCATCATTATCGGTGAAGTCCAGAAGGGAGGGGATCGTGAAAGACTCGAACCTGTCGTCAGGGATCGACGGATTCTGAGTCTTGGCTACGAAGTTCGGGACGAAATAGAGCGTCACAGATCCCCAGCCTCTGGTGTGTTTAACATCATAAGAAAGACCATGTAGTTCCCCTACTCTCTTCGCCGATGCCAGGGCCAGCAAGAAGAGGGTCTTGAGGGTCAGATCCCTGTCTGACGACTCTCGGAGTGGCTCGAAGGGTCTTCGAGTCAAACTCCTAAGGACGAGAGTCACATCCCACGCAGGGGGCCTGAGTTCCCTGGGTGGCAAGACCTTTCGAAGCTCCTCATTAGCAAGGAGATCTCGAACGAATTCGAGATGTCCAGTCCCCTCAGTTTTAGGACGAGAGCCAGGGCGGCTCTATATCCTTTAACTGTGGGTACTGAGAGGAGCTTCTCTCGGCGAAGAAACACGAGGAAATCCGCTAACCTGCTGAAGAGTGGCTCTGAGAGGAGACAGACCCTGTCTACGACACCAACCACAGAAGACGGCCCACTTCCCCTGGTACACAGCTGCAGAGGACTGTCGGACGTGTCCAGCCATCTCTGTTGCTGCGCTACGAGAAAAGCTCTCGTGCAAGAGATGGTTGGATAACAGCCAGCCGTGAAGTTGAAGGGACTGGACTGCTTGGTGGTACCTTCGTTCTACGTGTGGCTGGGCTAGAAGGTTGTGCCAACTGGGTAGCTCTCTCGGTGCTGTCTGCAGAAGAGTCCAGCAGGTCCGGATACCAAACGGCTTGAGGCCGTTTGGGAGCCACCATGATCATTCTGAGATTGGGAGTGACCAGCGCTCGACTGATCACTTTCCGAATCAGACAGAAGGGAGGAAAGCGTAGGCCGAAGAGGTTGTCCCAGGGGTGTTGGAGAGCGTCCTCTGCAGCTGCCCATGGGTCCGGCACGGCTGAAAAGAAAACCTGAAGTTTTCTGTTGTGCCGTTGGCGAAACAGGTCTACGACCGGTCGCCCCCACAGGTTGAAGAGCCTTTCCCCCACGTCTTGGTGTAGAGACCATTCGGTTCCCTATCACCTGATCCCGACGGCTGAGCTTGTCCGCTACTACATTCCTCTTGCCTGGAATGTAGCGTGCTGACAGCTCTATCGAGTGAGCCGTGGCCCACGTCGTGCACCTGCACCGTCAACTGATGGAGCGGAAGAGACACTAGCCCCCCCTGCTTGTTGACATATGCCACTACTGTGGTGTTTGTCGCACATCAACACCACTGAGTGTCCCACCAAGCGGTCCTGAAACTCTCGGAGAGCGTTGAACGCCGCCTTGAGTTTCCAGGACATTGATGTGAAGGTGCTTTTCCGTGATGGTCCCACACAACCTGCAGTCAGCAACTCTTCCAGGTGTGCGCCCCATCCCTCGGTCCGATGCGTCTGAGAACAGAAGCATCTCCGGGGGGGGAGGGTGCGTATGGGCACTCCTCTTAAGAGGTTCTTGTCGTCGAGCCACCAGGCTAGGTCCTGCCTCACCTTGTCCGTGAGAGCCACGGAAAGTAAGGAGGATCCTTGGCCTGAGACCAACTCTCCCTTAGCCTCCACTGGAGAGACCGCAGGTGAAGACGCCCGTGAGGGACTAACTTCTCGAGTGACAACAGATGGCCGATCACGACTTGCCATTGCTGTGCTGCCTGTTCCTGCCGAGACAGGAACCGGCCGGCTGCCTCCCTGAATTTGCTGATAACGCAAGTCTGCGGGAAAGACCTGCCCTGCTACCGTGTCTATCAGCATACCAGGTACTTCATCTTCTTGCTTGGGTTCGAGATCGGACTTCTCGTGGAGTTTATCACGATCCCCAGATCGCGACAAAACTTGAGGAGTCTTGATCTCTGTCCTGCAGCAACTGCGAGCGGGAGCTCGCCAGGACTAGCCAATCGTCGAGATACCTCAGAAGACGTATCCCGTGCGAATGGGCCCAAGCTGACACCAGAGTGAACACTCGCGTGAACACCTGTGGGGCGGTTGAGAGACCGAAACAAAGTGCCCTGAATTGGTACACCGTCCCGTCGAAGATGAAGCGGAGGTACTTTCTGGAGGACTGATGGATGGGTATTTGAAAATACGCGTCCTTCAAGTCCACTGAAAGCATGAAATCGTTCCCCCTGATCGAGTCGAGCACCGAGCGTGCCGACTCCATCGTGAACCGCGTCATGCGAACGAAGCGGTTCAGGGGAGAGAGGTCTATCACCGGACGCCAGCCCCCCGATGCCTTCTCCACTAGGAAGAGGCGGCTGTAAAAGCCCGGTGACTGGTCCTCCACGATTTCTACAGCTCGTTTCGCCAGCATGGTCTTGATCTCCTGTCGAAGAGCGTTATCCTTTGCTGATCCCCCGGACATAGGTCTGTAGATGGACCGGTTTTGGAGATGAGGGGGGGCCGAGACTCGAAGGGTAGTAGATATCCCTCCCGAAGGACGTCTACTATCCAGTTCTCGGCGCCGTAGCGCTGCCAAGTCGCCCAATGGCTCGCCAGGCACCCCCCCACTTCCGGCAGCAGGTGAGGGGGAACGCTGTCCCTAGCGTTTCCCTCCTCGTTTCGACTTCTTCCCACCACCTCCTCGGGGAAAGGAGGGTTGGGAGGAGGGCTGATTACGGCCTCCTCTAGCAGAAGTCGAAACAGCAGGAGTCTTCACACGGGGCTTGGACGGTGCAACCGTCTTCGCCGCCGTGGAAGCGCTAGCCAAGCTCTTTGGCTTGGCCGCAGTCGCTCGAGATTGCCCATAACCTTCGAGACTGCCTGGTGAACTAAGCGGTCACTGTCATCAGTCGCCGCCTTTCCACCGCAGCGTCCACCATCTCTCCGGGAAAGAGAGCTGGGGAACTCCTAATGGGTCCATTGCGAAGCCCGAGTGCCGCCTCACGCCCGGCCCCCTTCCCTTGGTGTCACGACGGGTAAGGACTGCGTCCCTACGTCGAAGAACCAAGTTGGCCCACAGGTTAGCAGTCTTGATGGGCGAGGTAAGATCGCTCTTCCTCCAGACTGGCAGTCTCCTGAAAGAAGCGTCGTCTTCGAGAGCAGAACTCCCGGAGCCGCCGCTACTTTGGATATTGTGAGGGACCACAAATCCAACCAAGAGACTGCCTGGAACGCTGCCATAGCGGTAGATTCCAGGGCAAGTGCCTCCTGCTGCGAGAACCAGAGGTTCTCCGACAGGAGCTGCTGCAGGGACACACCTGGAGTTAGCCTCGCTAACTCCGGGTTAACCTGTTTAGGCAGTATCGGGTCTTCCGAAGGCACGTAGAATCGCCTCTGACGCTGTAGAGGGGGAGGAAGCAGCTTAGAAGACCGTCCGGATTTCAGCGAATCCTCCCGTCCTGAGACGAGATTCTCAACTTGATCCAGGACTGAGTCTGCAAGCTCTGATCGCGGTAACCCCACCATCATTTTGGGTTCCCTCTTGGGACCCCAAATGATAATCGACCGGGACGTGGGCTCTGCCGGTGGTAGCGGCGATCCTTCCGCAAGGTCATTATGCTGACGAATCAGCTTAATGACCTCTGCAAAGTTTCCTCTGTATCTCGGGAGTTACTGCGTCTTGTGGAGTAGGACCGTCCAGTCCCTCCAGCAGAACAGGTCCCGCGATACTCCTCCTTCAGAAGGAGGAACAGCGACAGACCCCGACGGTCGCCTCCAACTACTTGCGCGTACGTTCTGGTCGGTCCTAAAACCGTGCCTGAGCCGTACGGCGTCATAGCGGGGTCACGAGCGGACGCACCTCTCGTGATCACTCCTCGGTACCTCGCTCCACCTCCCGATAGCCCGAGGAGGTTGAAGGTACGGGGAGAGGCAGACCTGACGCTCCCCCCTCGCTCACTGGCAGGACCAGCGTGCATGGAGGGCTGCTGCTGATCGTCAACCCGCGGTGGCGATCGAGCAGTAGGCCTAGCCTTGCTGCTCGCCTGGGGCGAGAGGCTCGGCTGAG
>NC_087212.1:11422729-11475229 GCF_015104395.2 Macrobrachium nipponense
TTGAAATGTGAGCAGCCACTGTAGTTGAAATGGTTGGCATAACACAAAGAGGATCCCAATAGCAAAAAAAAAAAAATAATAATAATCAATAATAATAATAATATCATGAGCAACAGCCATTTGATCCAAAAGGCATAGTGGCAGGAAGCAAAATTGTAAGAGTAACTGTTGATGCAGCTGGCATAGTGAAAAAGCACCAGTGCATTTTACATTTTATGTACACCAACAGCAGTTGTAGCAGAGTGAGAAGTGAATATGATGAAAACAATATCCTGACAAAGATGACTAGACAACAATGAAAAAATACTCTCCTGTACTTATGCAAAGGTTGAATCATACTTTGCTACCTCCAGTATCAACAAGTAATACCTAGTATATGAGAAGCAGTACTGGAAAAGCAGGCACAAAGGTCGCAAAAGCCAGGGGGCAGCACAATTAATAAGTAATGCATTGAGCAGATAAGTATGTGTGCAGCCTCTGAGGGAGGAGTATAGGTACAAGCAGATTGGGCAAAAAACAGTTGTACCAAGCAAACAAGGAATCACCTGCGCATGCAGGCACCAGTACAGTTTAAAACAGTGATGATCTTTAAATTGATGTTTGAAGCAGATCCAAAGGCCAACTATGAAGCAAAGATTCAGTAGACAAAGCATAAACTTTTTGCCCATGTGATACCAAGAGAGCAGCAGTGCTAAGCATGTGGAGGACAGCGGGTGAGGATCCACCTACAGCAAGGGCAAGAAAATACTGCAGATCCAACCTAGCAAACCCTGACAACTTTGCTTGGCATACTTATGAGTGATCAATAACAAAAACTTATTTGTAAAAGCAATACATAAAAGGCCACAGCACAAACCACTAAGCAAGAGGCAAACACTAAATACACAAGACTGAGCAAACAAAAAAACATTAATAATTACAGTAATTAGGCAAAAAAAACTACCTGCAATTCATCTATCACTTAATTACAACCTACATTATAGAAAAACAGAGTAACAGAACTCATACTGGGCCAGTGGTTAACTTTTTTATTACACGCCTCTCTTAAGAGTTGTTCCTTTCTTTCACAGCCCCCTTGCATCTATGAGTAAAATTCCCTCCCAGATTTAATAGAAATAAAAAAAATGAGAAAGAGAAGGGGTTTCGAGAGATAGGAAGGGAGGTCAATAATTACAAACATGGTCAGCCCAACGAGCCTAACTAGAGTAGTCAACTCTAGGAAAGTAACGTTATAAGGCGATACTTTTGCATTTTTTCATAAACTTCTGAATATTAGTTCCTCACTCTTCATAAGAGAATAACGAATATAATAAGAACATTTTTTTCATTTTTCCCTAGGGCGCGTGCCTCTCCTGCAAATTGCTGACGCCACCCCTAGGGGGGCATGGCCCACGGTTAAGAACCACTGGACTAGACTATGAAGAAAAATGAAAGGAGGGAATAAAACATGAATTAATTAATATTTTCCAAAATGCAAAATCTGTACAGTACAGATATGAGATATGAAAAGTCATTCTTAGTTACTCTGCTTCAGCCTACAATGAATGTCGTGGACATTTAGACCATAATTGTGGGCTCTATATGATTGATGGGTTTTCATATGATGATATAGAAATTTACTTGCAACCAGGGAGCATTTCAAAGAAACTTACTCTTCCTCTGACCATTTCTTTTCTATTCCATCAGGGACGGGGCATTTCACAAGCGCTTGAAGAGCCTTACCATGGTCATAGTCACTGTTATGGAGCTGAGAAATTGCTTTTATTAAAATTTGCATCACAACAAAAAAGCAGTAACTTATCATAACAAATAAGAAATAACTTATATTGCAAGAAGGTTTACGTTTCTAGCTAACCAAAATTTCAACATGCTAAAACATTTACGGAAAAAAACACAAAGTGCATTTCAAAAAGAACACTCATTTTCCATAAATAAATAAATTTACATGAAAGTATGAAAAATTTTCCGTTCACATGAGAAATTTAATTATAATCCATAAATCACAACCTTCCACATATTATCAATATAATATTCATTCAGTACCATTTCCAAAGCGTTAATTGTTGTGTCGTCGCTGAGAGTCACCGCATTACAACCATCAGTGGTGGACCCGCCATCACAAAGCCCAGCAAATGCTGCCATAGAACGTGCTGCTCGCAGGTACATGAGAAGATCCGTGTTCTTGATGCACCTGGCACCCCATCTTTGTTCTTCCCAATCAGCACATTCTTCTGGCCGCTCATTCAACCACCACACTTACCCCTGTTGCATTAATGATAATTCCATTCAAGACCTTAGCTATTTACAAAAGCTCTACCAAGAAATGAATTTTCTTCATGAATTAGATATAAATCTTATACTATATTCAATGAGAAGCAAGTAATAATTACTTAGCCCTAAAAGAACAAATTCAAATTATTCTAATCATACTTTTGGGCAAGTTCTATTTGTATGTTGAATAGAGTAAAGAAACACATTCTTCCTTATGTTATTATTGCACTATAAGCTGTGCTAGTTGTTGGGTTTGCAAAGGCAAAAAATTGCTAAAATGTTGAATACATTTAAACAAAGCACAATAACACAACCTTAATAAACTTATGGACAATAAATTTTTACCTGTATTCGGGAAGTTTGGCTTGATGAGAGGGGCCTACACGTATTTCTCCCTGAGTAGAAGCCAGCCTCCTTGTCTCTGGGTATATCTGTGGAAAAAATTAAAATTCTGAAAACCGTATATAGCAACAGAAATCACAATGCTACATCTTAAACTTAAATGAGCTGCATAGGATTCTGTGCATTCTTCATTATTTATGGAAAGGTATGTGTCAATTAAACCCTAAGTTGAATGGCCAAAAATGGATTAGTCAATACATCAAAATGACAGTAAGGCACTATTAAAATTCCACCTCAAAACAGTACATAAATGCAGCACATCAACTGATATGGCATCACCACCCATAAAAAAAGCTATGTCACTGCAGTATAAGAAAGTGGAATAATAGACTTTCTTCTTGAATTATGTCGACCCTACCCTAAAACTTGTTTTAAGGAAGCAGTAAAGGGTAAGCAGTGCCACATTATAATTGGTTTAATTATATAATGGTTCCTGCAGGACTTTTATAAAGGATTCCATCAATAAATGTCCTCCTACCAGCCAACCAACTACTCCCTATGAATTTTCTATTGAAATGCTAATGACACCATTATTGTTTGTGCTAAGCAAAACATCTACCTAAATATTCTCTGATTGAAATGTGTTTATGTTTAAAATATGAATCCCATAAGGTGACTACATTTAGAGATAACAAATACAGTTCCATCAGCTGGAAAAAAAAACAATCTCAAAAACCAAGATGGTTACATCATAGAGGCAAGACCTGACAAAAATATTGGTCGTAATTATGAGTAGTACTCTAATAATCAAATCTTGACACAAATATAGTGGTCCCCTTAAATTTTGTTAACTTAACTAGAAGACATTAGTGCAGAAGAGGTGAAAGAGGCCTTAAAATCTGTAAAAAATGGAAAAACTGCTGGCGTGTGCGGGATAACTGCAGAGATGCTAAAGCAGGAGGACGAAGGATGATAGAGGCATTAAGAGTTGTTTTTAGCATAGTTTGGAGAACAGAGGTGGTACCAAGTGATTGGAAAAAGGCAATTATGATACCAATATATAAAAATAAGGGAAGCAAAAGGGAGTGTGGTAACTATCGGGGCATAAGTTTACTGTCAGTCCCAGGGAAGATATTCATGAGAGTAATACTTAACAGAATAAGACCTATAGTAGAAGAGAAACTTAGAGAACAGCAGTGTGGTTTTAGAAGTGGAAGGTCAACAGTGGATCAAATTTTCACCTTAAGACAGATAATTGAGAAGAGATGGGAGTATGCAAAGCCAATATTCTGTGCTTTTATAGACTTGGAGAAAGCGTATGATTCAGTATGGAGAGATGGAATGTGGAGAGTGGCAGAACACTATGGTATACCACTGAAAGTGATAAGGATACTAAAGAACTGGTACCAAGGAGTGTGCAGCTGTGTACAGCTGGATGGACAGCAAAGTGAATGGTTCCCAGTTGGAAGTGGGCTAAGACAGGGATGTGTTATGTCACCCACCTTGTTTAAATGTATATATTGACCATATAATGAGAAGAGTGATGGAGAATGAAAACAGAGGGGCTAGTATTGGTGGAGAAGTTTTTATGGATTTGGACTTTGCTGATGATGTTGCGTTGGTTGCTGATACGTGGCTGGTGCTGGTAGGTATGGTAATGAGGATGGAGACAGAGACACAGAATTTTGGCTTGAACATCAGCACAAAGAAGAGCGAGATCATGGTTGTGAGTAAGGATGATGATTGGGTGCACATGGAGGATATGACAATCAGAGGACAGGAACTCAAGCAAGTGAGAAGTTTGTTTACTTGGGAAGTGTGGTAACAGCAGACGGGAGGCAAATTGAAGATATACAAAGAAGAAAACTAGGAGCAGCAAGAGCTTTTGAGGTTCTGAGAAAAAACGTTTGGTCGAGGCATGAAATCAGCTTGAGAACTAAGATGAGAATATTCAATGCAGTAGTACTACCAGTCCTGATGTATGGCTCGTCCACCTGGGCACTGACCAGAACAGAGGAGAAAAGGTTGGATGCTTTTGAGATGAAGCTGCTGAGAAGAATACTTGGCATTAAATGGGATGATTATGTTAGAAATGAAGACATCAGGGTGAGATTGAGGCAAAGGCCAGTCAGTACCAGGTTGAAGAGGGGAAGGCTGAAATGGTTTGGACATGTTGAGAGGATGGAAGATGAATAGAGACCCCAGGAGAGCACTGAGAGCAGTACAAATAGGAAGAAAGGGACCGCTGGGTAGACCAGAACGAGGTGGATAGACATAATTGTCAGGGATCTTGAGGATGAAATCCAAAACTTAGAGGAAGCGAGGGAAATGGCTCGGGATAGGACAGATGGAGAGAAACTGTATCAGCCTTATGCCACTGGCCAGTGGCGGGAAGATAAATCTAAAACTAAAAAAAAAATCTAACTAGTACCTATTGGCAAAAAGTTTGTTTTTATTTACAGATATAAAGCACGTTCACTGACATCAAAACTGACATGTTTTATTACCAATACTGCAAACAGTTCAACTTTGAGAGAGAGACTGAGAGGTCAGTACATCATTATCATAAACAGATATAGGTGAAGTAAAAAGGAAATATAGGAAATTAGATATACAGTATTACATTAATTGAACAATCTACAAAAGAGCAACATACTGAAGAATTAAAAGCAGTAGAGTAACTCGAGAATACATGAAAACCTGAAATGAGGACAAATATTGTCGAAATGTAAAAATTTCAACATACAAAAATAGTACCAAAACATGTAACTCTCACGGGTCTGGCCAGCAATCAGCATAAAGAGAATGCTGCAGGCATTTATAATTTATGTGCTCTACCATGTATTGACCATGGCACTCAAGGAAACATTCGTAACATTTTCTTACAAAATAGATATAAGCATAAACTTTATGCATAAACTTTATGAGTTATGCCAGTGGAGTAATCTACTAAAGGAATTTCTGTTCATAGCACTGATTCAATGAGCCATTAAGGATTTTGGATGAAGAAATCTAAGATCACAAATATAAAGAATTGTTTGGTGAAAATTTAACACAGCAGTATTAATTCTAAGCTCTTCACTGAGACATCTTGAGACTTTTAAGGTCATGTTGGGTTGCCAGACCATTTATCTGACTTGCACAATTCAGTAACATGAAAACACTAATACTCTGATACAATGCAGAATTTGGCACCAATGCAATGAAAGGTGTGGGAAGGTTAGTCTGAAGAACAGCAAGAAGTAGGTCAGTAGATCTGCCTTTGGAAGGGAGATAGGGTGCTACCAGTCATATGACTCCCACCTATTCACCATTAACCCTCTTACGCAAAGCCCTAAAAATCAAAACCCCGTATGCCGGGGTGCCGGTTTGGAGTGAGCGCGGAAGCGGAAAAAATAATTTTTTTCAAAAAATCACAGCGCGCTTAGTTTTGGAAATTAAGAGTTCATTTTTGGCTCATTTTTTTATCATTGCTTCAAGTTTAGTATGCAACCATCAGAAATGAAAAATAATATCATTATCATATGTAAATAATGCGATATATGGTAGCGGAAAAAAAAATTCATACATAATTGTATTCAAATCACGCTGTGCAAAAAACGGTCAAAGCTAACGGGTTACTTTTCTTTCGTTATATTGTACACTAAATTGCAATCATTTTGATATATAATACATAGTAAAACAATAAAAGCAACACCGGAAAAATATTATCACAAAATGATGTACGAATTCGTAAGCGCTGCGGACGTAAAAAAATGTTTTTTTTCAAAAAAATTCACCATTAAATCTAAATATTGTTCTAGAGACTTCCAATTTGTTTCAAAATGAAGACAAATGATTGAGTATTACGATACTGTAAGAGTTTTAGATTAGAATTGCAGATTTTGACCATTTCGGACAAGTTAAAGTTGACCGAATGTCGAAATTTTTATATATATATTTTTTATATGCACATATTTCGGAGATGGGAAAAGCTACAACCTTCAATTATTTTTTATTGTATTCTTCATGAATTTGCACACATTTTGATATATGAAACTCTATAAAACGGCTAATATGAAAAGAAGCAAATATTAGGATAATGCAATGTACGCATTTCGGAGACTTGCGGCGCGAAACAGCGCGCGGAGGGAAGTAAAATATATTTTTCAAAAATTCACCATAAATCACAATATTGTTCTAGAGACTTTAAATTTTTTCAAAATGAAGATAAATGATTGAATATTACTAGGCCGTAAGAGTTTTAGCTTACAATTGCATTTTTCAACTATTTTGGTAGAGTCAAATTTGACCGAACGTGGTTTTTTTTCTATTTATCGTGATTTATATGCAAATATTTCAAAAAATGAGAAAAGCTATAACCTTCAATCATTTTTAGTTGTATTCTACATGAAATTGCGCACATTTTCATATATTAAACTTTATGTAACAGCTAATTTTAAATGGTGCAAACATTTCGACAATCACACAAAAAACATTCTGATTTTTTCGGAAGAGTTACCGCGCGGACGTCAGGAAAATGTTTTGTTTTTTTTCATAAATTCACCATAAATCAAAATATTGTGCTAAAGACTTCCAAGTCATTGCAAAATGAAGGTAAATGATTGAATATTACTAGAATATAAGAGTTTTAGCTTACAATTGCGTTTTTCGACCATTCGGTAGAGTTGACCGAAAGTTGAAATTTTTGCACTTAACATTATTTATATGAAAAATATTAACAAAACTGATAAAAGCTACAAACCATGGGTTGTTTTTAGTTGTATTGTGCATGAAAATTGCGCACATTTCCATATATACAAAACTTTATGTAACGGCAAATTTAAAATGGTGCAAACATTAGGACAATCGCACGAAAAAATTTATCGGAAGAGTTACCGCGCGAACGTAAGGAAAAAGTTTTTTCATAAATTCACCATAAATCGAAATATTGTGCTAGAGACGTCTAATTTGTTGCAAAATGAAGGCAAATGATTGAGTATTACAATAATATAAGAGTTTTAGCTTACAATTGCGTTTCTCGACCATTTCAGGTAGAGTCAAAGTTGACGAAAGGTTGAAATTTTTGCACTTATCGTTATTTATATGAAAATTATTTCAAAACTGATAAACGCTACAATCATGAGTATTTTTTTGTTGTTGTATTTTAAACATGAAATTGCGCACATTTTCATATATAATACTTCATGTAAAGGATAATTTAAAATGGTGCAAAAATTATGTCAAAGTGACGAAATAATTTTTGAGATGTGTCACTGATACTTTTTAGTGTGATAAGAAAGAAGTTCGCGCTTGCGCGCCTGCGTAGCGATTGTAAACAAAACAACGCCTTGATCCGCGAACTCCCAGCATCCCCCAAGGCGCGTGATTTAAAAGTTTTCGGCTGGTAGGCCTATAAGTATTTTTTCCGCGAATTTTAAAAAAAACTTTTTTGAGTCGACGTATGATACGTCCATTCGGCATACGGGAGACATTTTGACTCGACGTTTAATATGTCCATTCGGTGTAAAGAGGGTTAAATAATAAAACTTAAATTAGTCAGAAAAGTATTTATGAAATGGTTTGTACTTCCACAAAAACAAATCTTTCCTCTGTAATCAAACTCCCTTGAATTCTAACAAAAAACTACTGTCACTATTCATCAACATCAGTACCATCCTAAACCCTTTTACATTTGATAAAAGAAAACTTACCCAAGAATATAAAAAAAGGAATTATCTTCAGGGAGAAAGTCCCTCACAGCATGAATGTCTGAATAATGATCAACCCTGCATAAACCTCGGAGAACCGAAACTGGGTAGGTGTCAGTTGCATCGGAAATGAAAAGCTCTCTGCTCTTGATTACAGGGTCATCTGTTACCAAGGATCTGTTATCTAGGAGAAAATAAACCATGTTCGTAGTTTACTAATACTTATAGCATTAAAAATTATGCTAAAATTTAATATGTGGATAAAACAGAGTTCAAAATATGAGAGAATCATTTGAAAACTACTTTATTGTACTATACATGACAAATAGTTACATACTCTGAGGCCTTTTCTTTGTGATCCCATACTGACAGACATACATAATGCCAACAAGATGTGAAATAATACTATTTTGGAATTTGTCAATACCTTCATATATACGTACATACTCTAAGAACTTATGACATGAGTAAAACTTGTGGAAAGTGTAATTCTTACCTACTAAGCACTGCTGAATGTTAAATAAAATTACTTTTAATTACACAGCCCAAGACTATTCTCAAACTGTGTAGCATACCATAAACAGTGTTGCATAAAAAACTGAAATTATTGTATTCTATTCATTAATATTTGATAGTTAAACTGAGAGTTAAAATTCTTCACTTTCATAAGAGTGGCTACATCTGATAAGCATTATCATGTGAGTGTACATTAACTTGAACTGTTCACATATATTCATACAATGCAATCCAGTAACAGTTATTTCTCCATATAAATGATCAAGGATTATGCAATACTTACTGTTTTCAGTGTTGCGATCCTGAACAAGACGCTGGTACACAGTTTCAGGCACTTCAGACGGTCTATAAAACCATTTTATGTTGACCATTAATGTGTCCCTCTTACTCTGTGCAAAATAATTACCAAATGGTTATTCACATATGACTGATAAAAAAAAAAAGCGTTACTTCAACCTTACATGTTTTAACATTAAAAAAAATGTCAGTTAAACCAAATGTCATTTATACAGTAATATTCACATAGGTAAACCTGTAAAACTGCACTTTTAAACAGCATATACTGTACATGATTACAAAAACTGTCAAGATATTTAACAATTTTTCTCATGTCAATACAAACTAATGTTAAATGTAATACCAGTCTCAGGTCATTTACCCTACGAAATTCTTGAATTGAGCAGATGAAAAATGGTTGGTCAGCCCGCTGACTTTCAATGTATACAGAATCTGTGGAAAAAGAAATACAGATAAAAGTGGAAAATGATACATTTTTAAGCAATTTGTATTTTTCATAGCTAACAAACCTGAGGTCTTAACAATATGATAAGCTTCTAGCACCAGCTGGAAACTGCTTAAAAATAACCAAAGATTGTAAAGCAAAATTCTTAATCGTCAAAATGTTCCCTGTACAGGATAGAATATGCTCTTTGCAACATCTTTTCTATCCCCAACTGCATTACTTCTCACTTTTACTCTTCGTCCAGTTCCTTTGGTCTATAACTATCAAGAAGTCTAACTTAACGTCATCTTAAAATAATTCTCAACTACCATTAAAAGACATATGAGAGAGAGAGAGATAGAGAGAGAGGAGAAAGGAGAGAGAGAGAGAGAGAGGAAGAGAGATGAGAAGAGAGAGAGGAGAGAGAATTACTCATGGACTTTTACAAAGATAATAACAACAACAACAACAGTAGTAGTAGTAGTAGTAGTAGTAGTAGTAGTAGTAGTAGTAGTAGTAGCAGTAGTAGTAGTAGTAGTAGTAGTAGTAGTAGTAGTAGTAGTGGACAAAGGCTGAACTCTGCTGCATAGACCAGAAAACTAGGAAACCCATGACAATACACAAAGCACTACTACACCCAAGAGCAAAAACAAAGAGACTATACATAACATGAAAGGCAGGAAGGAGACAACTACTAAGCATAGAGGACTGCGTCAACATCAAGAGCAGAGCACTGGGGCAGTATTTGAAAACCAGTGAAGACTAGTGGCTAAGGAGTGCAAGGGAATAAGGACTGACAAAAGTAGACAAAAGCCCAGAAATATACAGAGACAGGAGAATGACCAACAGAACGGAGGAAAAGCACAACCACCCAATTGACAGACAATACATGAGAGACTAAAGTATTGTCCAGCGATGAAATGTGTCAATAGCTTCAGAGAGGAGAACTAAAGTAGGAAACATAAGGAATGCTAACAGCAGCACAAGATCACATCTTAAGAAACAGTTATGTTCAAAGAACAATAGATGGAAATAATATCTTGTCCTTATGCAGAAAGTACAATATGAAAAACAGACCATGAATACAGTATACTAAGCCATCACTGAAGTTATGGTAACAAACAAATCTGAAGGAGTGAAAAGCATCTGAAATCTTTGAGTTGAGGTATACAACAGGGGTAATAAACCAAAATCCTTGATGTCCCCATGACAAAACTGCATCTTTACACAATGGGAAATAAAAGAGATGAAAAGCCCGTACTTATATACCTCAGCCACATAAGGAAAAGGGAGAAATTTTGAGCAATGAAATATTCAATAATTGAAGTCAATGATCTACTTTCCTTAGGGAAAAACAAAACGTTTTCTTTGAAGAGAAGCAGATTACAGGATACTGACAACAAACAGGATTGCCATACCTTTTACAAATACCTGGCATGGTAACCTACAAGATGATTCAAATTCATGATCTACAGTGAAAAACAAAACTATCATGAAAAATAAGTAAAAGGGTAATGGATGTTTTACCATGAAACAAAACCAGGCAAGAATAAATACAGTAAATGTATTGTAAATCTGCTCCTATATTACAAGTATATTCTGTTTTCTCATTCCTATATACTATTATGAAGATAAATTTCTTACCTAAAATTCACATCATGTATGTCAGTGGTTATCGCACCGAGGACGGTGCAGCCTACCAATAAACAAAACTAAACACTTGGATGAATTTACATACATCGAATCATGGGAAATACATACTATATATAGTATTAGTGCTTCATAAAAAAATCACAAGCTAGCTTACCTCCTGGTCTATATAGTGTAGTATCATCTGTACAAAGATAGGACGTATATTCTCCATTGGGAGCTCGGAAAGCCTGACCTCTTACTGGCTGTTTCTTGCCGACTACAGCTGTCATAACCTAAATACAAACAATTCCAATGATGATGAAACTGTCAATATCATCTTAGACTAGATATTTCCATATAACTGGTACAATAACATTACTCATGCTGTTGTCTCCATGAATGATACTAGAATTTATTACAACAAATTTTTGTCTTAAGCAAAAATTATGGCTTGGACTTGAAGAACTTTTATTATAAAATAATGTAATGAAATATAATCTTTTGCACTGCAATCAGGATTCAAGACAGTTAAACATATTGATAAACAATGAAGACTATAAAAAATCTTAGTAATAATAATAAAAAAAAATAAATAAATAAAAAAATAAAAAAAAGACAAAGGCAAAATGAATGCCTTACAAGAACCATTGAACCATACTGAATCAGAATGAAATATTAATTAAAAAATATCTGAACTGTTTCAATAAGCATTGTCTTTTCCATCTTACCTCCTCAATGACTGTTCCATCTGGACCTTTGGTCCCCTGGTACCATAACCCCACTAGGGGGAATTGATGGGGTGGAAGCATTCGAGTTTGAGTTTTGATGATGACGCAGATGAGGGGGGTGGGTTGTCTGTGCTTCCACACCCCCCTCCATTTTCTCCCTGTTCAACCACCTTGGTTCGTTCAGTGGTTGTCATCCTAACATTATAAGTTATTCATCTGAAACGAAGTAGTATCTTTTTGGTTAAAAACAAAGAAGTATCTTTTTGGTTAAAAAAGAAATTCACACACACAACACACAGATATATGTATTCCAAGACAGCTGAATCATTATCAGGGTTCTCTAAGCAAAAGGGCAATCTTTGCTACAAGGCAAACTTGAGTACAGTAAAATACCTGACTATACTGACCTCAAAAGGTATGGCCAGGAGTGGTACCTTTAACAACGTAAAACTAGCAAAAATAAGGTCAAAGGATACTGACAAGCAGTATATGTATATAGTAAGCAAGGAAGATAGGGTACTTAGAATTGTCTATTTGCTCAAATGTCTCTTGTAATAGCTGTTTTACAACCATCTATCTGGAACACCCAGTGTTAAATCTATGTAGGCATGCAAGGTCTACCATTAAAAGCTATATATACTTACACTGATTCCTTTAAACCATTTTACCCTAGGAATGTATAATTAGGTATAAACAACTGAAATGCGAGCTAATTTTATTGAATTTTTACTCCATAAATTTATTTATCTACTGCTTGTGGCTAACCAAACAAAAACCTCCCTTGATAATGGGCATTACAGTCCAACACTTCTTAAATTAGAATAAAATTATGTAATTACCTAGAACTAGTTGGCAGTAGTGAACACAATGAGCCTATTCTGCAACCAGGTGAGTATGTCATTCTTGTTACCAATCACCAAATCTGTGGAAGAAACTGTATTGAATTACTTTTGGCTGTGCAATATTATGAGTGGTCAAACACTATAGGCTATTCATAGCTTTAACCAGTGCTTAAGATTTTGCCTTTCACACCGATGATACCAAATTTGTATAAAAACTACAGTATGGACACAGGATCACCATTAATAACACATTATGTTACATTCTCCTCCTAAGGGGTTAGACATGGAATGAGTTATCTCTGATGCTTTACATGTCATTTTGAGCTCCGGTCTGGTTTAAGTATGGATACAGGCATGTTTAATATATCATGGAGTGCTTTTGCTGAAAATTTAAATAATTATGTATGTCAGCAGTACTTAAATAAGCCTTGAGACAGCTCAAATTTCTTTTTTCTATAAGCAGATATGTGCCATTGAATTTCAGAATGCTACTAAATAATTATAAGTCCTAGTAAATAAAAAAATATTTTCTACAAAATTCTGCATCTTTTGCAATACGTACTTCAATGTCTCTATCTAAAATCACTGCAGTTTCCTTATGCTGTAGTATTTTAAAAATAGGAAAATCAATGTGAACACTTTACCATCTGAAAAATGGAACTGTAATGAATGAAGTACGTGTACATTTTTTTTTTCATGTCTGTCCCTAGTTTTATTTATTCACTCTACACATAATTTTATGTATTATACATTTCAGTTTCTGGAATTATTTGGTATCCATAGGGATGGACTTTTTTTTCCTCAATAATTACTACAATTGGTTTTGACAGTGTGTGCAGCAGTGGTGAGGGCAAATGCTGAATATTTTTCAATTTATTTATACATAGTTTGTATACATACCAGGCAGGTAATGTTTGCACTGTTGCTTCCCTAAAATGACAAATTTTTAATCAATTTGTATCATCTGGGACCATAACTGGGATATCTTTTGGTGCTTTCTGACTTTCTTTGGCACAAATTTAATATTGTACAACCAGGAAGAAATGCACTCAAAACACCTTCCCATATTGCACTTAATTAATAACATGGCTTCAAAGCACACAGTAATGCAAGTTGACAAAAAAAATGACAAACTGGCCAGAGACAAACTTATCAGGATTAAGGTAATGGCATGTTTCCATGAAGAGACTGCAAAACTAAAGATGTTAATTAGGCTACAGCATTATATTTCTAATAGGGTAAAATAGCTGATGCTAGAGTGGCCTTGTCTGTTTGATTTATATCAACAAAATATTGAGAGGTCCCTTACTTACCACCAACTCAAAAAATAATTCTTGTTATGGGTGAAGTCATTACTGGACACAGGTTAATTTCTGGCAGCCTAGCTTTAACGCTGTTCAAATGCTAATATCTCCAAAAGTATTGAAGATAAAAGGAAAAATCCTTTCGGCAGATAAAATCTTAAGTATTTAAATTTCATCCCATATAAGATTTTTAAAATATAAATTCACATGAAAGATGTTTTAATTATTGCATTATAATTTTCTCAAAATTGATGATTTCCACACCAAATTCAATAGTTTTACTCGAATACGCTTAGTTAAACTATGTCTTCTCACCTTCGCTGTAAAGAATAATTTTGTAGTTGTATCATTTGTATATTATTAGCAGTTTGATGTAGGAAGACTACCTGAAATGCATTTAACAATAACATTTATGTAGCAGAGTTCCTCAATACCTAGTTTAACCCTTTGAAAGTTTAACTTGAAGCTTCACGAGTTATTGCCTTTAGGGTGACCTAATGGTTATATATTTGGGTCCAACCAAAAACCCAAAGTTCTCAAGATGTATGTATTCACACCTGCAGATATTTTTGAGTACCACACATGGAACTGGTAATTTTCCTTACAATATCCTGCCATTTGACTCATAACACTTGTTCTTCAAATGACAAATCTTATATATGGTATCAGTGTCTTACAAAATCTAAATAGTATTGCATTGCTGTCATACTATGATTCCTGTCTGAATAGCAATACAGATCATACTAGCCTTTTAAATGATCTGGCTTCTGTATGCAATTCTTCAACATTTGAGATTCAATCTGATTATCCTTTCTCCATCTAGTGTTATTTCATCCCTTTGTGCACTCTTTTTACACTTAGTATTTCTCAACTCTCTAGACATATAATTGATATTGTCATGATACAATAAAGTCATACTTACCTGACAGATATATATATAGCTGTATTCTCTGACGACCGACAGAATTTCGAAACTCCCGGCAAACGCAGTGGTCGGCTAGGTGGTTAGTACCCATTCCCGCCGCTGGGAGCGGATACCAGGAACCATTCCCATTTTCTATTCAGATTTTCTCTACACTGTCCCCTGAGGGGAGGTGGTGGGTAACTTGATTATATATATCTGTCAGGTAAGTATGAACAAACTTTATTGTATCATGACAATATCATTTTGTTCATGACACTTACCTGCCAGATATATATAGCTGAATCCCACCATTGGAGGTGGGAACGGACAGAATAGAAGGATTTTGGAAATATTTCACATGCAGATGATTGACATCTTTGTTCTTACCTGTTAGCATGAGCTGACTTTGTGAGTACTGTCACCCAAGCCTGCTTCTGCTTAACTAGAATTTCCAGCAAGGTAGTGACCTGTATAGCTGGATAGTTCTAGATGATCTGTCAACGGGAGCGTGCCACAATGTGACTAGACCAATATTGACCATACTGAAGACAACGAAGCATAATAAATACCACCTAACCTAGCCCAACTAAAGTTAGTCCCATAACTTTCAGGCTAATTAAAGGGAAGACCGCCTCAAGCGGCAACCCTACAACCATAAAAAAACATACCCATAATTAAAATCACACACATCCATTTTCTAAAGGATGGGGTTCGTATTGCTTCTCGTCCCCAATACTGTATCCGTGGAAATGTATGTCCAAGCGAGTAGCAATTCTCATATGTCGCCTTCACATCTCTGAGGTAGTGTGAAGCGAACACAGAGTTGCTTCGCCAAATGTGGCACCTAGGATATCACTGAGTGCCATAGCCATATTTTTCTGAAAAGCCACCGAAGTAGCTACCGCTCTAACTTCGTGAGCATTAACTTTTAGCAGTTTAAGATCACCATCTGTGCAGGAACGAATGAGCTTCCCTGATGGTGCTTCTCAAGAAGAACGCCAGTGCGTTCTTAGACATTGATAATTCCAGCCTCTTGACCGAACACCACAGGTTGTCTGACGGGCCTCTACATGTTTGGTCTTTTCCAGATAAAATTTGAGAGCTCTGACAGGGCACAAAACTCCTCTCCAGCGGCTCGTCCGACGAACTCTGATAACCCCTTGATATCAAAGCTTTTAGGGCCAGGGGTTGGATTGGATGGGTTCTCGTTCTTAGCTAAGAACGAGGGGCTCAGCGAACACACCGCATTGTGTTTCTCTGAAACCCACATGTTTACTCATAGCTTGGATTTGCTTAACCCTCTTAGCTGTTGCCAGAGAGGTTAGGAAAATAGCTTTTCTAGTTACATCTTTCAAAGATGGCTCAAATGGGGCTGACATTAAAAACTTTAAGACAATATCCAAGTTCATGAGGGAATCTTGTCTCGTGGAGCTTTTGAGGTTTCAAAGGACCTCAACAGATCGTGAAGATCCTTATCATTTGATAAATCCAAGCCTCTGTGTCGGAAGACCGTTGACAGCATACTTTTGTAGCCTTTAATCGTTGACACTGAAAGTTTGTCTATATTTCTAAGATATAGGAGGAAATCAGCAATCTGGCTCACAGAGGTCATGGAGGAGGAAATATTTTCCCTTCTACACCAAACTTCTGAAGACAGCCCACTTCGATTGGTAGACAGCTTAAGAAGATGTTCTTCTAGCGTTGGCAATAGCTCTTGCCACCGATCTTGAAAAAAACCTCTCGCTCTGGCCAACTTTTGGATAGTCTGAATGCAGTCAGACTCAGAGCAGAGAGGTTTCCGTGATACCTCTCGAAGTAGGGCTGTCTGAGTAGATCGATTTTTTTTTCTGGAAGTGTCCTTGGGAAATCTACCAGAAATGACATGGCCTCTGTGAACCAGTCGCTTGCAGGCCAAAAGGGGGCGATCAACGTCATTCTTGCTCCTTCCGACGCCGCAAACTTCCTTATTACCTCTCCCAGGAGTTTGAATGGAGGAAAGGCACAGAGATCCATCCCCTTCCAATTCCAAAGCATGGCGTCTATTGCTATTGCCCCTGGGTCCCAGAACCGGAGAGCAGTAAATAGGAATGCCTCTTCCTTTTTCGCTGTCGCGAAGAGGTCTTACCAGTGGACGTCCCCAAAGTTTCCATAACGCTTTGCAAATCTCTGGATGGAGAGTCCATTCGTTTTGGAAGCATTTGATGTTGACGGCTGAGGAGATCTGCACGAACGTTCTGCTGTCCTGAAACGAATCTCGTTAGAATCGTTATATTGTTAGCTTCGCCCAAAGTAAGATTTCCCTCGTTATCCTGAACAGGGACCGAGATAGAGTTCCTCCCCTGTTTTTTGATATACGTGAGCACTGTGGTGTTGTCCGAGTTGACTTGTACAATTCGTCCCACAATCCTTGACTCGAAGCATTGAAGTGCCAAACGAATCGCTTCTAGCTCCTTGAGGTTTATGTGCAGGACCTCTCTCCAGAGGCCCTGACACCTCCTCCTCCAACCCCCAGTGTTGCTCCCCAGCCCGTCATGGACGCGTCTGAGAACAACACTAGTCTGGGCTCAGAACTTTGAGGGACATCCCTTCCGATAGCTTGACGGGGTATCGGAACCACCACTTCAAATGCTCCTTTGAATCGATTGAGGGATTCTCAAAATCTCGTCTAGGTCTTTCTTGTTCTTCCAGTTGTCTGCTAGGAAAAACTGAAGCTGTCTGAGGTGCAGGCCTTCCCAGACAATTTCAAATTTCTCCAGCGAGGAAATGGTCCCCAGCAGACTCATCCATTCCCTCGCCGAGGCATATTTCCTTCTCTAAGAAGACTGATACTTTCTCTAAGCATTTTAGCTGACATTCTATGGATGGAAATGCTTGAAAAGCCACTGAATCCATCTGAATCCCCAGATACACGATGGACTGTGTGGGAATCAGATGGGACTTCTCGAAGTTGACCAAAACGCCTAGGTCCTTCGTCAGCTGTAATGTCGTGTGTAGGTCCTCCAGGCACTTTTTCCTTTGACGTGGACCGGATCAGCCAATCGTCTAAGTAGAGTGAGACTCTTATCTTCGAGAGATGGAGCCATCTTGCTACATTTGCATCAGAAGCGTGAATATCATAGGGGCTGTACTCAGCCTGAAACAGAGAGCTCTGAATTTCATTTTCCTTACAAAAAGATTCAGCCTGCTACGTCTAGGACAGGTCTCCATCCTCCCGAGTGCTTCGGAACAAGGAAAAGCCTGTTTGTAGAAGCCTGGAGAGTTCCATGATACAACTCTTTCTACTGCTCTCTTTTCCAACATTTGATCCCAAAAGGTCTAATAAGATCTGTTGCTTCGAATCCTGATAAGAGGGCGAAAGGTCTATAGGCTCTATGCTTAATGGAGGTTTTTGATAAAAAACGGGATCTTGTAACCTTTCTCGATCACTTCGAGTGACCAAGAGTTCGTCCCTCTTATCCTCCATGCTTCCGCGAAAAAGAGCGAGTCTCACCCCGACTGGTGCCTGGAGGCCAAAAAGTCATTTCTTTCGCCCTGGTTTTTTGAGGGGGCTCTGCCCCTAGGGAAACTCCTCCCTCGAGCAGAAGCTCTCGAAGAGGCTCTTCCATGAAAGGCTTATAATTCTTCCTAGAAGCTTGCGTGGTTCTTGAAAGATGTCTGATCAGTAGGACTTTCGATGACCGAGACAATAAGTCCTGCGTCGCTCGTTCTTGGAGATTTACTGAACAAATCCTTTACCATCGATTGAGGAAAAGATTGAGCAGAAAAGGGAGCGAACACAATTCTGCTTTTTGCGCAGGCGACACTGACTTAAATTAGCTGTGAAGCTACAGAAAGTGCGCGTTCTTCAGGACTCCCGACGCAAAATGTGATGCCAGTTCGTCGGAGCCATCCCTTACTGCTCTGTCCATACATGATAAAATACTTGCTAAGTCCTCTAATGAAATAGAATCTGGGCTTCTAGACTCTACATCCAAGACGCCCAAACACCAATCTAGAAAGTTAAAAACTTCTAGAGTTTTGTAAAGGCCTTTGAGATGGTGATCTATCTCTGACATTGTCCAAGAAACTTTTGCTGATGCCAGGTAAGATCTTCTAGGTGCCTCCACTAAGCTGGCGAAATCCCCCTTGTGCAGAAGCAGGGATTCTTAAACCTGCTTCTTCTTTCTGTCTCATACCACTTCCCTGATCTTTCCACTAAGCTTTGTGGGAGGAAGTGCAAAAGAAGTCTTGCCCTTTGTCTTTTTGGATTCCATCCAATCGTGGATTCTTTTAAAAGCCCTTTTAGTTGAGAGTGAGGTGGCCATTTTAACAAATTTTGGAGTCTTCCTTGCCTTCAAACAGGTTAGTTTGCGAAGGTGGAGAGAGAGGAACTGGAGCTCGAAACTTCTCGGGAAACAAATCTTTTAAAAGACGAGTTTAAAGTCTTATAATCCACAGAGGATGAGGTTGTAGGATCCTCCTCCTCTTCTGAGAACAGGCTCGCTTGACGATTTCTCTTCTAATGGAGACGTAGGCTTATCCTGAATTGAACGAGAAGAAACCGAAGTTTCACCTCCCTTCGAAACGTAGGTCTTGCACTTGAAATCAATTTTGAAGAGAGCCGCTATGTTCTCCTAACCTTGACTTTCTCTCCGAATTTTCCAAACTAAACGTCATACAATTCTCTTGACGAGCACCATATTGTAGTTTCTACTACCTTGAAGCATAGGGCGCTTATCCGTCTGACTAGCGACCAGTTCTCTTCTTCCCACGGTGACTTTATGCATCGGACGCCTAGCGTCCTCAAAGCGTCCTCATTTGCGTCCTGGAAAGCATCCTGATATGAAGGACGACGAGCGTCCTTATTAGCACTACGCCTCGCGTCTCAAAAGCGTCCTCATTTGCGTCCTGACGTGATGGACGTCGTGTAAACGCCTCCTTTAAAAACGGTCTTGAGTTGTATACACCTCGCGTCCTCAAAAGCGTCCTCATATCCTTCTTCTGAACTAATATCGTGAGTTTCAAGTCTATCCAGCCGACGTTTACGACACCGAGCGTCCCGAGAAGCGTCCTGATTAGTAAGGCGTTTCTTCTGTTGAATACTCTCTTCCTGTAAGCCAAGATCAATTCCTTCCATTCTATTTCTGAGCGATCCTTCTGAACGTTCTTCGACTCTTGGAAACGACGACGGCCGCCTGTGCAGCACCTAATGTCTTTTTCTCTTTCGCCAATACTTCTAGACTCTATCAACAGGACTGCTTTTGCGCGTCCTGATTGAGTCGATGAGGTCTAGAAGGCGACGAATCAGAAGAGGACGAAGAACGAAGAGAAGCCGCAGGAGAACGTCTAGATTTCTTGACGGGTAGCCATAGATCTTTTTTACGACTACGCGATCTTTCTTCTTTCTTCTTGGCGAAAAAAACGCATCCAACTGTTGACGAATCGCTACGAGGGTCTTTTTTGATGGTGAAGAACCATATGATGGAATGATCCTTTGAGAAGAAGATGGGCGAGGGGACGCCTTCTTCCTTCTCTCCGGACTCGAATCAGGACGCTCAGAAAGCGTCCTGAATCTCTTGTGTGGGATACTGTCTTCGAAGTCTTCCGGGGAAGACCGAAGCGTAAATCGAGGCGGAGGACGCTCTCGATCTCCCGATGAAGCGTCCTCTTCCGTAAGACCTTTCCTAAGAGGGCGAGAAACGACGACGGCCGCCAGTGCGACGTCCTTACGTCTTCCTTACCACTCTCAATTGGAGAGGCTGCATCCTCTTCCGTAAGACCTTTCCTAAGAGGGCGAGAAAGACGATGGCCGCCAGTGCGACGTCTTACGTCTTCCTTACCACTCTCAATTGGAGAGGCCTTCCGAGATTCCCACCCACGGTGAGGTGAGGACGTCTCGGAGGAAGAGAAGCATTCCTTCAAGATTCGAGCTTGCGCACGATCTTTGGCAGCCTGGGATGCGTCTTCAGGATCTGCCGAAGGGACGCCAGACCGGTGTTTAATTCCCGTAACCCTCCTTCGGCCTTCGACATGTCCATTCCCTGTGTTCTGGGAGTCCGACAGAGGTCTCAACCTGGAGGCATTATAGGACCGATTCGACGCCACCCCCCCGCCACATCACTAGGGGCACTAACATTATCACTACACTTTTGCACATTAGATTGTAGCACTCTCATTTTCGATTCAAGGTTCCGAATCGATTCCAAAATGGTAGAAAGGGCATTCCCTTCGGTAACGATCACTTCCTTATCTGAAGGTGAAATTACAGGGTTATGCGTAACATGTTCTACAGTTATGTTAGATTGAGCAACTTTATCACTTTGACTTTTAACAGAAGCACTCCTGGAGGAAGACCTCCTAATTCTGTCACCCTCAAGTCTACGAATGTAAGATTCATACGCCTCATTCGACATTAGTTAACACTTCGCATTCTTTGCACCTATCATCCAACAAGCAAACATGCCCTCTACAATTCACACACACCGTGTGAGGATCTACCGAGGCTTTTGGTAGCCTCACCTTACATTCTTCTACACCACACACTCTGAAACTAGTAGAACTAGATCCAGACATCTCAATTCTAAGAAAAATCAAAAGCAAAATCAAAATCCAAACCACAATAGCGTATGCCAAATCACAAAGCTAAGTCCGAAACCAAAAGACAATCCAAATACTCAAGTGACAAATGGGGTTTTCAAAATCCTAGGCGGAGGTCTGTAAACAGTTGTTTACCGACTGGCGACAGAAGAAAATCTGAATAGAAAATGGGAATGGTTCCTGGTATCCGCCTCCCAGCGGCGGGAAAGGGTACTAACCACCTAGCCGACCACTGCGTTTGCCGGGAGTTTCGAAATTCCGTCGGTCGTCAGAGAATACAGCTATATACGTATATATCTGGCAGGTAAGTGTCATGAACAAAATTTTAAATTAAGCATTTACAGTAGTGCCTCAGGTAATGAAATTAATCCGTTCCGAAGCGGCCTTTGTAACCTGATTTTTTTGTATCCAGAACTACATTTTACATGTAAATTGCCTAATTCATTCCAAGCCCTACAAAAACACCATAGTAAATTTTATAATAAAACTAAATTGACCAATAAACAATGAAATACAACATTTTGGACCATTCAAAACCTAACCTAACTGTTACTGTACCTGTAAATAAAATGTATTAGTGCACAGGGTACAAAAAATATTGTACGTACAGTGGTCCCCCCGTATTCGCGGGGGATGCGTACCAGACCCCCCGCGAATAGTTAGAATCCGCGAATATTTGGAACCCCTATAAAAACGCTAAAAACAGCCTATTTTGTTAGTTAAAACTTGAGAAAAACCACTAAAATTTTCATACTTGGTTTTTTTAAGTTTTATCACAAAAAGTGCATTTTATGATGAAATTGATAACAAAAACCAGGAATTTGTGGATATTTCTCATAGAAAAATACCGCGAATGCGCGAATTTTCGCGAATAATGCAGGGAAACGTTCTTACGAGAGAAATCCGCGAATGTGTGAGTCCGCAAATCCAGAGAACGCGAATACGGGGGGTCCACTGTACATGTAAATACGTATGTAGTAAAATGTGGAACCTTACCTTTCGAGTGAGGCGATGTCCGAAAGTGGCGACAGAGGAGGAGGAGGAAGACAAAAGGCAGAAAACATGAACACTTAACTTTACGAAACACATTAAAAAAGGGCAGTAAACATTAACACTAAACTTTATGACATCACTAACACGAATTTAAGTTAACGAACAAAATCTATGTGAACAAACGAATTCCACGTGTGTACGATAACGCTGCCGAAACAAAATGGTCAAAGAACTCCCTTATGTAGATGTATGATGGGATAGATGCTGACCAATAGGAGAGCAAGATCTTACAGCGTTAACTAGCATAAGGAACCAATGGGAGAGTGGGAGGATGGTGGCGAGTCTATCGAGTTGGCGGCGCGCAAGTTTTAAAATTGTTCTCGGCGGCCCGGGCGAATCTCGGACTTTACAGTACACCCTTTCGCGACCTAAATTATTTTCGTACACAGAAGCAATAAAAAGCTTCGTCTTTGCCTTCGCAACCTGGATTTTTCGTACGTAGGGACTTTCTTATGTAGGGGTATGACTGTACTGCATATCTTGAGGTGTTTTGTTGATTATGACTGCATCACCTGCAAATCTGTCAAAATTTCTTCACCACATACTACACTCATACCTCTTCCATTTCCAACCTCTTCTTTTATTAAAAATTCATGAGAAGGGTAAGCAGCAAAACTGAAACAACATTCCTTTGTAGCACCTCTATTCACTGCAAAAATGACAGTAAGGAAAGATATTCTGATGATTACACTGGCCTATACTATCAAATGAAAACCACAAATTATTAAAGAATGAGTCTGGAAATGGAAAAGACAAAGTAATATTTGTAAGACCTTGTAACTGCACACTGACCTTCAGTGGAGGGGAAGATTAAGAAAGACATTCTATAAGCACTATAAATGAATGAAGAATGGACAAGGGAGAATTCAATTCTGGTTTGTAAAATATGACATCTAATGAGAGGTTACGGTCTTTTATTTTTGAAACTAAATCCTGAAACTATAAGAGTTGACTATATTTTTCAGACCTTCAAAGGGGTAAGAACAACAATGAGGATGAAGATAAGGTGCAATCATATATGAAAATATTTAGCTCTTGGATATTGCCTCAAGGTTTAAACACGTACTGATATGGCACAACATGACAATTTACAATTTAATCATAGCCCAATTACAGAGGCATCAACCTTTTTTGTATATAAAAAGTGGATCATTAAATTTACTGTTGGGAATTTACGTGTAACCTATATCCAAAACTTACTGAGCATAAATTTTTCTAAAAATAAAAGTTTCATGTTTTAGAAACATGTTCATTCTTAGTTCTCCAAAATACACAGTTACTGAATGCCAAGAAATCCAAGATTCAACTGCAGACCATTCCCAGTTGCAAATCATGAGAAAGATCAAAGCAAAAAAAACACCAAATTGACGAGGCAATTTAAAAGGCTGGACTAAAAAGGTGGCTTGTAGGGTAGCCCCTTTTTGCCATGTGGTTGACTTCACAGGTTCCAGCAAAGGATGAAAGACAGTGAATGAACGTATCTAAACCATCATTTGCCATGCTGTCAACACAAAACTAGATTCATAAATGGAACAGACCAAGGTCTGAGTGCAGCAATAAAGGTTATTCTCTTGCTGAAAATAACTGGACTGATTAACCCAGTTTCTGAAACTTTAATCTAGCATCTTTTCAGTATCTTAGATAATTTTGTAGGTTTGCTTACTCTAAAATGCAATATACATGCTAAATGTAAAGGAGGACGACACATGGAGATACACATCCTTTGTCAAAATAATTGTTTGCTAAATAAAGAAAAGGGTGTACGTAGTATATAATGTAGTATAGCTAGGTGAGATTACAAGAAAAAAATACAGAGATGAGAAATTTGCAGTTATTTGTTTAGCTTATATATATTTTATATTATATTAATACTTGGGTGGCTGGTACTACACATGCAGGAAGCTCTGCAGGAGCCATGTTTAATACAGCCCCTAAGGGATTCAAGTAAAAATATTGACAAAAGATGGCAAATATCTCATCTCTGTATCTGTATACACCTTTTTCTAAACTGTTTGGCCAAACAATTATTGTTTACCCGATACACTGCTGTACATTATATATAAAATATATATATTATAAAAAAATTAACCAATACTGGCATGGTAAGCTAACGCTATGTTATGCTGGGGTAACTGCATATGAACGGTGCAGTGCATATCTTACACTGCATTAGGGTAGGTATATATACACTATGCAAGGCTAGGTATTAGGGGAGTGGTAGGAAATACATTAAGGAGTAGATGCAGGGTAGGGAGACGGGTAGCCGTGAGAACTCCAACTGTGAAAAGTGGCTAATCCTGCCTTTCCTAGAAAACCTTGTCCTGACCTGACCAGACCTTATCTTCCTAACCTCACTGGGGAGGGGGACTTTGCTTCCCCTGGACCCCTCAAGTAAAAGTATCAGAATAAGATTGGACTTTTGATAATGAACTAAGCACATGGAGTTTAACCTAACCTTTCCTACAGCATTGTGCCCTGACTTATCAAAAAAATTGCCTCATAACCTGACCTGATCAGGGGAGGAAAGACTTCCCTCCCCCCCCAACCCCCGCCGCACCGTCCCCAATTAACAAAATTGAGCACATGGACTGGCCTAGGCTATTCCTTTGTGGTAGCTAGTAGGTTCAAATAACCAATCCCTACCCATCTCTCTACTCTGCAAACTGCCCTAAATCAGCCAATTCCACAAATGTAGATCAGTAGATGCTCTAAAAGCTCTTGCTTATTACTATAAACTAGCTAGGCTAGCTACCTACGTGTAGGTACCTAGGTAAGTAGGTAGGTATTGGACAAATATTTTTCAACAGGCTAGGCCTACGTATGGCATTACCAAAATATGATAAAGGTACCCATGAATAGCCTATACTGTATTACCATTCTAGGGACTCAATTCTTCAAGCCGCAAAAGTCATGCTAGTGATAATAAAAGGGTCTCCTAACAGACCATGATCCATTAATTAACCAGAGAAGGCGTAAATGGATTTGGTTAAGGGGAAAAACGGTATAAATTGGCTAATGGAAGATCTCTGACACCTTGCGGGGTCCCCATCGGGACTAAAGGCTGAATAGCCTAGGTTTTCTCCAAGCTTTCTTAGGCCCCACTCCCAAATTTCAGACCACTCTTACCCATCCAGGGTACAAAGGAGAGTTGCAACAAAACGGGACCATCGTATCACTGACTCAGCGATTAATTAGCTTATTAACAATCGTCAAAAAGGCGACCGCAGTCAACGAACGATGCCACAAACATGACAAAACCACACTTCTTTTATTTTCTTTTTTCCCGGTCACTTCCATCGGCTACAGCGAGGAATTTTTTGATCACTTGAGGTCTTACACTTCCACTCCTTTATGTGAGCTTCGATTCTTACCTCGTAAACCTATATAATTATCTAAAAATACGTCTTGATTAGTTGATAATTTCAACACAAGGCACCACACATACAACGACACACCAAGCTATTACACCCAAGGCGTTGCCGAAACTAAGGGGAAAAAGTTTTATATCTTCTATACTAACGCTCTCGTTATTTTAAGAAGATGAGCTGTTATTATAAGTAACGGTATGGCAATCGGCCGACATTACTTAACAATTTTGTTCATTTGCGAGTAAAATTGTTGGAGTATTGCGTACGTCTGGCAGGCCCACGCTACACGAAATTCGCCGAGCATCTTTGGGAATTTAATGGGCCGTAACATTCTATTTAATCCTCTAATTCATATGCTGGACGAGTGATATTAACTAAGAGAATATCGATTCGGGGAAAATAAACTCAGTTCCACATATTGTAAGATAAATGTTAATCAAAAGACCATATTATTCACATGATAGTCCGAATACCTGAAGCGCGATCATGGCTTCACTCTCTCAAGACTAGCCCGAACATTTTTAAAGGCAGGCTGAATGGTGCGACGTCACTAAGGGTCATTATTGCCCGTCGCTCGTCCCCCATTTCCCCCTCCCCACCCGTAAACTCCAACCCTCACAACCACAAAGAGAGTTTTGCGTGCAGCCCCAATCAATAGTAATTCTTTCGTTTACCTTAACTCTCACTTGAACCTTTGAGAAGTATCAATTATGAGGGAACCTTCTCGTGTAAGTTTGCTAAGAATTGTAATAACCTGTGACCAGCCATATCGGTAATTTGCACTGCAGAGATCGTTTTAGGAGGGATAATGGTACAGTATTCATAAAGTGAGACTTCGAAAGTAATCACGGGTAAATACTACGGGGTTGAGCTGAAGGGACTCTAATTATTTATTCATAATAATCATTCAAATGACTGACATTTACATTGCTATGAATTTAACTTAGAAAACTCATGTTTAATAATGCCATGCAGATAAATGCGTGAACGAATAAAAAAAAGTTGAGAGAATATATTTTAACCAAATTATGAAATATGTCACAGGCATTTTAGTCCTATTGATATTTGAAGCCATCCAAGCTAATAAAATATATTTAAAAACTGCTAAGCTGAAGTGAATTAATATATGAAAATTTTTGGTGACAAAAATGTAAATGTTCTCTGACCTGAATTAATTTCTTTTAATGCAAATTCGTTTAAAAGGAAGAAATTTAAAGGCTCTCTCTCTCTCTCTCTCTCTCTCTCTCTCTCTCTCTCTCTCTCTCTCTCTCTCTCTCTCTCATGTGATTTTAGCTCTCTGGTAATTTGTGTTTTGAAAGATTTTTCTGTCGGGTTCGAATTAAACCAAATATTTGCGATTCGTGCGCGGCACTGTGAGCTGCCCTACTATAGGGTGGGGGGGGGGAAAAAAAAAAAAAATTTTTTTTATTTTTTTTTTTTTTTTTTGTTTTTTTTTTTTTTTTTTTTTTTAGATAAGACTATGGCTACATATCAGTTATCCTGAACAGGGAAATAAATATATCCCTACCTCTTTTTCTCATATTTTTTCTTCTACTCTTTATACTTGTATTCCTTGTGCATCCGATCTTAGTATTATTTACACGACAAAGGCGATTCGGGTTAAATAAATTCACTACCGTCGTGGGGTATTAAAAATAGTATTTAAGTTCATACCAAAATTTTAAGTGAGAAAAAAATTATTTAAGATAATACGATTATGCCTCTATGGTAAAATTATACCAGAAATTCAGCTAAAAGACTTATAAATGAAAAACGAATAACAAAGAAACTCCATCTTTTTTGGTCAAAACAGACAGCAATAGTCTCCCTGTAAGAAGAAAAACGGGCGTCCCATTCTCTATCGCATATGTAAATTAATAGAAAATTGAAGTGAATAGGGAGTACAATAATAAATAAGCTATCCATTATAGAGTGAAACCGCGAGTCTTTTAATCGGACTGTTAGAAACATAACACAGTCAGATGAAAGAGTAATAGGGAAAGTTAAGAAAACAATTTACACGTCTATGCACTTGATCATACATTAGTATGAGTGTATGAAAATAAGTATTCCGTAACATCGGTGATTAGATACGAAACAAGATATGGAGTAGTGTTGAAACTGACGATCAGAGAGGAACGTGTGAAATTCAGACTAGTCAGGCAAAGGCTCGAGGAGGGTTAGGCTAGAACATTCAGCTGCTGAATGATGGAGATTTTTCTGTTCAGGTTGGCTGGTTCAAGTTCAACTGGCATTGTGCCTGATGTGAAACTATGGACTATGAGCAACCAACTAAGTGTGTATTTTTGCGCTCTCTCTAGCCCAGTGTGAGTAGAGGGTTCGATAAGTTGTTAATGAGCCTCCTGTGTAGGTGTAAGAAGAGATTAATGCTGTTGAATACTTCCACGATTCTTTTAAAATTTCTCGCCACATTGACCAAACGAAGATCGTGCATGAACAGTAATATACTATATGATTGCAGGGGAATACACACCTAACGATACTCCCAAATCTTTAAGAGGATATGAATGGCACGTGAAAACAATTCAGGGAGCTTCATAAGGTCTTTTGATGTGTCACCTAATGGGTGGGTAAATTATCATCTATAGAAAGGGAAGTTTCGGAGAGAGAGAGAGAGAGGAGAGAGAGAGAGAGAGAGAGAGAGAGAGAGAGAGAGAGAGAGAGGCGCATTCTTGACCTTGTCATGTTTGGTGGAAGAGGAAGTGATCGTAATTTGATTCATTCGTTTGTTTTGGCCGCAAACTCGTGCAAAAGATGTAGAAGCCTGATGAGTTTTTCTTTTTTGCGTGGTGACCTTTGTAAACATAACCTATTCACAAACTTTAATCAATTTTATATTGTTTACAACATCTCACCCCTCATTCAGGTGTCGTGCATTGGATACATATGTATCAGGTTAACGTAAATTATTTTATTAAAATACATTTGAATCAGCCTTGTCCTAATTTTAAGGATATCAACATTAAGGATTTTGTTATGTATATCTTAGGTGTCAAGTGAAGTGTTTGGTGATAGTTTCGCGCCTCCTCCCCGCTTGTTTATTTGTTGTTAACTATCGTACTAACGATTATTGTCTTTTGTTTATTTTTCGAGTATTGAAGAACGCCTTTGGGGTGAGGCTGATGTTTGGAGGTCAGCGCTCTGCCCGAGTTAGTTAGGGCCGTACTTTGCTTCCCCTTGAGACTGCAGCTGGCGCCTTGGAGGATCATCTTTGCTTTGACGGAATTGGCACTGTCCTTCGCAGGTACTCTTCTGTCACCTGCGACGTGGAGTTGCCCGCCCGCACGTGGATCGCAGTTGTTAGTCACTTGCGACTTTACTACTGTAAGGCCTTAGTGGGAAATTTTTCCTAAGGTCTGTGGTGCCGTAGCCTTGTCCCGGTACCCACTGGAGATTTTTGCCGTGCTACTGCCATTCCGTTTGGACGCCCTTTTAGCTGCTTTTGGGAGCGAATTGGCTCGTGAGGTGTCGAGTAGGGAGGCATATACCAGGTAGGAGTTTGTCCTTGTGTTGTTGGGCAGGATTGCTTCCAACTCCCACTCACCTGTGTTTACCTGAGTTTGCGTCCTCCCCCGTCTGCAGAGTCCTAAGGAGATTTAAATTATTTTGAATCACGGTTTCCGCTTTTTGGTGTGAGGAGGTTTGCATTTTGTTTTTCTTATGTAAATTTTTATATATATAAATTTGTGGTACTCAGACCCTATGGGTCATTATGCTTTACTGGGCTTTGATATTTAATAATTTGTTTTAGTTTGTAATGTATAGGTAGGAGATTAAGTGTTTTTCCTTACTGTTGTTCTTTACCTTCTTTCCTCCTCTTATAGTAATAGGATATATATTCATTTTGGTTTTGGTCTGGCCAGCTAGTGTTTGGTACATTTTTGATTATTCGTATTGATGTTTCTCCTTAACATTATTTCTGTCTTAGGGCTTAGATTATTTAGATGCTAGGAAATCCCACGGGATTTTAAAGGACTTGTATATGTCCTTTGGTCAACAAGGTTGATTTAAGTGCTCTTTTATTTAATAAATATTGTTGAGTTTTCTCTGGCGTTTGTTTCCGTTGACCATTACCTACTGAGTATTTTTGTCATCACTGTGTACGTCGAGGTGCGCACTAAAAGCCTGCACCATCACCCAAAAAGGGGTTCATAATATGACATACGCTCGTAAAGAGATGCAGATATTTGTGTTCTAATATGACTGGATAGGTATACAAATAACAAAGTAGATATTTCAGCTCTTATTTCAACATACTTAGCAATTGCTCTTTTAGTGAACGTGTTCATGACCATTTTCAATAAAACTGTACTAATGTCCATTAGGGGATATAAAAGTGTATGCTTATGAGTCTCTTCCTGTCTTGACGACGTTAGTTAATTTCATCTCAAAAGCTGATCAGTTAGAGATGGGACGTCTAATTTCTGTGGTTCAATCTGCCTTCAACTGAATCTGCTATATTCCCGTCTATTCCGGTCTGATCCAGGTCACCTCGTATATTAAGCTTTTGGTTTCATAACGCCGTGACTAGTACACACATCTAAATGCCTGGCACAAAACGGCTTTGACGTTCACTCTTGACGTGGTTCGGAAGTCACGTAAAACCGTTACCCCGTTGCTGAATAACCACAACCACTGGTTCCATGCAACGTAAAAACTCCATACATACAAACAAACAAAACTGCTATAGAAGAAATTCCACTTTTCAGCAGTAACCTCATTGTGTAGGTAACTTAAAATATTAGTAATTTTGAATGACTTTAATGAGTTATTACCAGTATACATATGGTACAGTGTTAATAAGCTAGCTATATTTCAACTTTTTTGTATTTATTATAATTTTATTCAAATATTTCGTTCGAAACATTGGTTTTTTTAATATATAATAATTGAATATTATCCTCTCTCTCTTTCTCTCCTTAGTAAACTCGTTTCTTCATAATAGCATCTTCCGCTTAGTATAGTTTAGCTACGCTGTCAACTTTGGGGTTATTCAAATCGATCACATGGTCTAAAATTCATAGGCTGGCTGTTTGCGAACGCTGGTGTAACGCTTTATTAGTCTGAGACGAATCTTCCATCAGAAGTCATGTAGACACATCGTCAATTCTTTTCAGGTTTCATCACTAACGGATCCAGGGAGGGGGTGGCATCCCGACCCAGCGCCCTTCACTCCCCCCGCGCCCTTGCCCCATGACAAAAAATGATAAAATGAAATGATAATATTGGCAATATAGATAACATGAGAAATAAAAAAATGGGAAAAATAAAAAAAAATCCCTTACAGAAATAAAAAAAAAAAAAATTGAGAAAAAATATAATAATGGATTCGGTATTTCTTGATAGAACAGGCGATTGCTGTCCATATATACGCACACACACACACACACACACACATAGTTTTCTTTAGGCCCGAGTTACAGGAGGACACTTCGTTGCTCGTTCCATCAATTCCTGGACCCTACCCGATGTTACAATCAATTCCTGGACCGTACTCAGTGTTACAATCGCTTTGGTGGGCATGTTTTGTTCCTGATACAGTGAACAGACAGAAAAGGAATTGGCTGAACTATAGCTGTACTAAACGTTGGCGCCAAGACTTTCCAGAGGCTTCCATTGTCGATGGTATCTGGGCAGTTTGTCTGGTACGTTACGAGTGTGCAAGTCGTGCGTCACATCATTGGTGAAAAACTGTCAGTGAAAGTTACGAACTTTTTTAAACCGGATTAGTTGCGGGTGTTTGAGACCACGGAGTAGTTTTGCTTGCTTGTATCGGTTGTTTAAATGAGATATTGGAGGATATGATAACTTTGACAACATTCGTACTTTAAATATTTTTCTAACAAGTTTTGTTTCACTACTTACACCCTAAATGTTTTGTGTACAACGCCCACGACTGAATAATACCGCCTGGTAATTTTTAATCAGAACTGCAAGGGTCATGATGCTCACTCACTTGTTTAAAATAGTAATAAGTAAGAAATGTCGGAATTGCAAGTCCAAACAGAATCCTGGCCCCTTTGAGAATCTTTTCCGGTCTGAGGTACTTAGCCATGCCACTGGTCTTTTCCTTATAGGTAGACCAGGAACTATTGGGAAGCGGTTTTACGGTGATTGTCTTCGGTTCTACTGCTACTTTGCTGGTGACCAAGTGCACAGCAATGATGAGGGATACGTAGTTGATGGCGAATAAATACCACTTGTCGATTTCCTTGTTATAGGACGTTGTGGGGAGGCTGGACAAGGACTCTGTGTAGAGGGATATAAGTACCAGCATTGTGGTGAGACTCATGGCTCCCCTATCGCTGAAATTGTCTGAGCCGATGAACAAAGTTCCGTAAGCAATCAGAATGAGAAGATTTGTCGGGAAATATGTGGCAAGAAGTTCGTGGTCTATTCGTCGATGAAGGTGGAAACTAATTTCTACCGTGTGATCCGAACTGCCTATGCTCCAGTTTTTCACCAGGTACTCTTGCAGTTGGCTATTCCCAAAGAAATTCATTCTTACGTTACTAACGTCGAGGCTGCTCATGGGGACATTAACGATCATGATTTTGAAGCGACAAAATTGTTCGTCGTGAGGATAACGCTTGAGGCAGAAAGGACAACGAATGGTCGGATGTTGTGTTATTTTATAGATGATTGGAGATTCACTCCCTTTATGTATGATATCTGAAAAGGTCAGGAAAGCACTTGATTTAATGAAATGAGCCGGCTACCTTTCAGTGTGACTCCGAACCTTACATAAGGTTTTGACATCTAACACAACTCCAAGCAAGGCTTGAAGGTAATTATCAAAATTTAAAAAAACTTACAATTAAATTTTTTTATTTGTTTCTATGAAAGACCTAAACTACAAACTGAGGAACTCCTCAAAGCTAATGAGTATATATAGCATTTAAGATCTTCCTGACTGTACAAACCCGACGAACGTGCAAGGGCCAAATATTACCAGAAATGGGAACGTTATGTCACCCCAATTTTTTTCCCCATTCTCATTGATTTCTTAATAAAAAAAAAGTGACTGCTGATGGAAGATCAGCTTATATTGGATTAACAATAGAAACTTAGACTTAAAAGATGCTGCCAAACACTACACTTAAACAAGGTAATCACAAAGAGATGAAATAACACTAAATGGAGAAAATATTAATGAAGTTGAGTCCTTCTCATATTTAGGACTTTGGATTTAATGAAAGCTTATGAATATCAAAACCAAAAATGGGCAGGCTGAAGAAAGTTTAGAAATAAACTGGTTTCAAAATAAGATTTTACATTAGTCTGACAAATGGCAGGGCAGATTGAGAAATGATACCACAAAAGAGATCATGGAAGTTTCATGTGTAGATGAGATAAGGATGAAGGAGAGATGGAGATGGCCTGGGCATGTCCTTCAACCAATCCCGGGAGAAAAGTTGACAGACATAGGCCTACTTAGATGAGAATTATAGACGGGAAAAGCTGGGAATGAGTGGAGATTTGTAGAAGTGAAAACACAGGATTGACATGAGTGGCGGAATTTCCCAGAGGTCTTGTGCATCTGCTGGCGATGAAGGCTATGGTGATGATGCCAATGGCCAGTAATTTGGGATTTATTTCCTTCAAACTCAACTAGTCCAAGGGAACTGGACAGTCAGGAATTTCTCAACACTTCCTAGTAATTATTTTCGCTACATTAACTTTGGTAAATGAAAAGGAGTTTTGTGTCTGTATTTCGAAAAATGATAATAACGTCTTTTGTTAACTCCTTAAGAAGCATGTCATTAAAATGAAAAACATGCTGCAATATCAGGATTCGTCTTAGTGTGCTATGAATTATGTTTTCCAGAGGTGAGAAAAATTGAGGTTAAATTATTTATTTTTCATCTTTTTAAAAATGAGTTATCTCAGAATGCCAACAGGTCACTAATGATGCAGTTACCTACCATCTCCGTTCCTCTTTCCTTTGTTTGTCTTCCGAATCACCAGTGAGGGTTGATGGTCAATGTTCCCATAGCTGGTAACTGGGGAGAGAGAGATCTCCGGTACCCATATAGGCCACTCTTTACCTGGATGTCTCAAGATCTGGTTAGCCGCTGGGTCAGCCTGAAGGTTTTTGAAGGCTATGCGCTCCTCGTACCAGATAAATTCGATGCTCATCTCCAAAGAGATGGTCATTTTAAGAAGGTTCACTTCCACGTGATCAATGTCCACAACAACTCTGAAAGTCATGGGGAGTTTTGGCGGTATTTCGCTCATGTAAGCAGGAGGCAGCTGGATGCGGGTACAGTTTTTCTCGTCACTCCAGTCACTGCATTCTGGTATCATGTTGCAGCGGGATGCTATGCTGATGCAAGACCCATTATCGCATGTGAAATCGTCTTCTTTAGCACATTTACTCAGGACCAGCATACCCGAGTCATCACAGAGAAATATGTTATCCTTCTTGGTTTCCCACTCCATTCGTCCCACTGGCGCGAGGGTACTGTACGTACTGGCGATCGTACTGTTCTCATCGCTGTCAAACAGGATCCATTTTGACTCCTCTACCATCTGTATACTCATGCCAGTTAACCCTACTAGGAAAGAATCGCCATCTGGATTTCCCGAGAAGACGAATTCAGGGGCCAAACGGTGTTTTGGGGACATTCCATTCTTGCACAAGCCACGAAGGTAAAATGTTGATCTCAAGTCAGGATACTCACCAAAAAAGCACGAAGAATCACACGCGAGTGGTTTGAAAACTCCCCCCAGAGTAGTCAGTAACACTGGCATCTCAGGGTAGATGCCAAAGGATTGGTTGGCACACATACTGCTGGCGAAGCCATTGCTTGGGTAGTCTCTCCTTGTAATATTAGTAGAATTGAGACTATCAGCTATCCAGGCAAATCTGAACGATACAATAGCCTTGGCACATTGAGAACCAGCTTTAGCCAGCACTGCAGCTAAGTCTGATAACGACTGCGGAGTTTGAGGAGCTGCCAGTGACATCCCATATACCTCTAGCTGTTTCAAGACATCTTCAAAAACCATGGGAGACTGGAATAGAAACACAGGGCTGTCAGGGTCATCGCAGTAGATTTCTGCAACTTCTCTTACATCACCGTATATTACCCAAGGGGATGAGGACCACGACAAGATGTTCCCAGGAGGAACTGTACTGCCGCATTTTGTCCACTCCAGCAATTCCTCCCTGGCGAGTGGGCGAGACCAGAGGGAAACCTGTGATATTCGGCCCCTGAACATCTGCCCGATGGGGAAGTTGCCTCCAACTGAATCTTGATCTTGCCCCAAAACCAGAATACCATCTAGCCAGAATTTGGATTCTGAGTTCATTACCCTGTAAAAAATAAATAAATAAAACAAAATAAAATAAATAAAAATTGACATTTCAATGCACCAGCACGTAACAAAAGACTTTCACTAATTTCCAAACAATAAGTTAAAACGTGACGTTCACCCTATAAATTTATGTATTTTCCGAAATCGTCATGCCCTGTTATATATCAAAATTGCACCAATGCAGAGGAATTAAATGGAATTCAGATTTTCACATCCTGAAAATGGTCTGCAGTTGCTCTAATGTAAAAACATAGCAACAACTAATTTACAAGTAAACGAGACATACAATAAAAATAAAAAATTAATTCAAAGTGAAACCCAAAAGATGTACAGTACCGTTGATCCAGCAAGTCGTCTTGGAGGTAAACGTCCATGGTCCCTGCTTTGTGAACCACCAAACATAGATGATACCACGTCATAGGATAAAAGACAACATTTTTGAAGTGAAGCGGGTCCGAACTAGAGTACGTAATCCATAGACCATTAGGCATTATGCCTACCAGGAAGAGAAATTTCACAAAATATTGAACATTCCCGATTACAAAAGAGATTCTGTTTTTCTACTTATTACCTTTCAGTAAACTAACGATTTTTTGAGAGAAAATCATGTTGGACTGCAGAATTAGGAACCGACTGGCTTGATAGTCCATAGCGCAAATGCTTCAAGAAAATGAACATTCATGGGGGTGAAATATGATGAATATATATTTTCACTATTATTTGTCTTCTGAACATACACCTTAATTCCGACGTCATTTCATAAGTATAATAACTAAATATTCCAGAACACGACGAAGAAATCGGCGAGCGCTAAATAAACTCACATAATTTCAGCATCATGGGAAACCTTTCTGTGGTGTAGCTGAGGACTGCAGGCAAAATAGTGAAGGCCTTGATCTTGAAATCAACGCAGAGAGTTAACTCCTTTAAAAAGCCCGTCACGACGCCACCTACAAGCTCCAGAGATATGTTTTCGTGCTCAGCAATTTCAGGAACCATATCTCCTTCCTCCGTCGTCAGCGAAGCGTCGTATTTTGTATCGTCCAGCCTGGCCGACCTCAGCACCTCCTGTACGGCAGACGTCATGTTGAGGAGGATGTAATTCTCTGTGGACGCTTTCCCCTCTGGTTGCATCTCGTAAACTTGACCGTTTGTCGCTTCTAATACTGGAAAATATATTTCCGTGAGGAGCTACTTTTTTTTATATTTTTTGATATATTTATATATATTATATATCTATATATATATATACTATATAATATATAGATATATGATATATATTTTTATATATATATATATATATATATATATATATATATATATATATAATATATATATATATATAATTAGGCAAATAATATTAAATGGCAGTATTTAACATGTATTTTATTCACGATTTCAATTAATTCTTTTCTAGAAAACAAAAGATTCAGAAACTACCAGTTGCAAAAGCTAAGAATAATTAAAACTATTACCTCATAATTATAAGAAGACAAGAAACCATTCCAACAGTTAGTATTGTAATGGTTAAGTCCCTGATTAAATGCATTATATATATATATATATATATATATATATATATATATATATATATATATATGAGATACTTACTCAAAGATAACATAACGTACAAAAACCGATAACGAGAGATGGTACCCATCTTGACTTCTGTAACTGGGTTCTCTTGATACTGATGACACCTATACAACCAAGGTCTTGAGACTACCATTCCATTACTGGCCCGTTCATTTAGTTATAATGAAAATACAATAGACATTTACTTTCAGATACATCAATGATCACTATGGTTACCATGTTTACGCTGCGTACTTGCTCGATAAGGATGATTTTGTCTAAACCTACCGTCAACAAAACCAATAGACATTCTTGATAAGCCCGTAAGCGATAATTGATTTTATGTCCTCGGGTTACAAGCAGAATAAACAAAATAATAATATTTTTTTTATTATTATTTCAGGTTGTGAAAAAACTAGTTTATCTTTTTTATTCAATGTTAAAAACTGGCGTGGCAACAGGCAAGGTCAACGACTTCGAAACACAGCAATTAATTCTTGAGGTCGTTTTAAACTATACTTTTGTTTATAAGCAAAACAGAGCATCATGATTTTTTGTCACAAGCTGAATTTGCAAGCAAAGCAAGATATACTTCATTTTTAGAAGCCGAATTTGTAAACAAAACGAGAGGTAATTGAATGTTTATATTTTTTGTTTATCTGAATGAACCAGGCAGAATTACATTCTAACGTTAGTCCAGGCCAATACTTAGAAATACATTAAAGATGTTTTCACTATGATGATTCTTCCTATATATATTTGCATTTTCATTCTTATAAATAAATCATAAATATTCTATCCTAAAATCCCCGTATCTTTAACTCGACGCAAAACACCCTTTTCATGCCTTTTTAGGCTTATCCATGGGGCTTTTCTACCGCCCCAACAAGAACAACAGAAAGAAGAAGAGGACGAAAAACAGTTTGTAGGCTTTCTACCCGAGTAAGCCACAAAGTAGTTTGTAGGCTTACTCCCCGAGTAAGCGCGTTGGGTTTTGAATCTGGGGAACAGATGAGGTTACAATTGTCAGATAGATGAAATTTTGAAGAATTAGATTTTTCTTTCTACATTGTATCAGCTTATGCAAAATATAATTATGAAAAAGAATAATCAAACTTTGCGAACTGGTAATGCACTAGATAGTCACAATGTCGTCAGCATAGCAATATAATCTTACTATACTATAATGGGCCTTATGACTGTCATTCAATCACGGCCAAACGGCTGGTCCGATGGGCATGAAACTTGGCAGGGTCATAGTGGGGACTCCTAAGATGGTTTATAATCGGGTTTTATCCTACCTCCCCAGCCTCCCCTCCGAAGGGGGTGGGGGTGAGAAGGGATTCTCTGAAACGGGGCTGGTTATGCTCGTAGACTTATACGTTTTTTTTTTTTTTTTTTTTTCATCAGTCCATCCGCCTGTGATGTTTTTGTATGGTAACACTGCGTCCCGGGCTTTAGATAGTTACATTCAGCTTACATTCAACGATTATAATAATATCCTATTTCGAATATTAACGGTGTAATTCGCATACAGTATATTATTAAAACACTTTTCAGTTACAAATGTACACCCAGATATCCTTTTATTTACCTAAAATTTACAATTAGCGTAACTATCTAAAGCCCGGGACGCAGTGTTACCATACAAAAACACCACAGGCGGATGGACAGATGAAAAAAAAAAACAGAGTATAGTTACGTAACGAATTTATCGTAGATGATATTTAAAAATCACTAGCTAGTCACTTATATGGAGCACCAGATGAATATGCTTTTAGTATGGATGGGTAAATTGCTAGTGATAATAATACTTTTATTAATAATAATGATGATGACTAAAGTAACAGTAACAGCAACGACATTTGTGATAGTATGAAAATGGTAAAACTCTATTAAACATGGGTACTGTACGAACAGGTTTAAGACCAAATTCCCAGAAATAAATCTGCTCTGGCCTTTCATAACCTTTTCCGAGAAATGAACACGTCACGATTAACTCGCTTTTCTTTGTTTTTTTTTCTTTTGGAATCATATCCCGGAGTTCATTAATATGAAAATGAACAGTTTGATGAAGTTATATATAAAAGAAGAAAGAGAGTTAGGCTTATTTTCCTTGAATCCCCATCACCACAGCTCACGTTTACCGAACTGGTCATCAGTTCCGTCGAAAGACGAATGATAACTCCCAAGTATAGTATTACATTCCAGACGTTGTAAGATGGACTGCTAATCCGGGAAGCGAAGAACTCTTTATTCTCTCGCCTCTTTACGACCCAGTTCCGTTACACCAAACCGCTCAGGTAAGTTGCAAGATTCTTTTGATACAAAACAGAGTCGTCACCCAGCACTCGGCCCTCCTTTGCTGGCAGGTAAAGTTCTCTGAAGTAAACAACATAACCGCCATATCCTGGGGAAGTTCGTTTGCACGCTCGGGGGTGATAAGGCCGCTAGCGGATGGCTTCGGGGTTACCGAAGGTCGACAGTGGCGATTTTGACTCACGACTTGCAACAGAGCAGCCCCTCAGTGCTCCCGCGTTCGTTTTGGATTTGTCCCTGCCGTTGCTTGTGAGTGGAACTGGAGAGTTGTTCTCAGAATCATGTAGATTTTATTCACAAGTAGGACAACTTACATTAGGTATATCCAACAACCTTTGTTGGGAAATCTACGTTTTCTATTGTTTCAGTATTCTTGTAGAAGTGGTATGTTGATTAGCTCTTGCCAGAACAGCCTTTATTGAAAAAACTTCAATTTTGGCCATAATTTACGTAGATTATAAACGAAAAAACATGTTTTTCTATAAGCTGTAACCCCTACATCAGCTCTTAACATTACTGCAGATTCTAGTAAAGATCTAAAAGAAAGAAAGAAAGAAAAAAAAAACACAACTCCCGGTCTTGTTTGTTAAAGATAACAGTACGCTTACATACAGTTTGTGTCCATTTGCGCCTTTAATAGATCTTGTTATTGTTGAGTTCTTTATTTTTTCTAAGTAGTTAAAGCTAAGTTTAGTGTGGTTACTAACGTTGGACATTTTTTAAATAGTTTCCTTTTAATTAATGGCTCTCAGTTCCGTGTCAGAATAAACATTGAAGCTTTCTAGACATTTGTTGGATAACCAGCTGCTATTGTGATTTTGTTATAGTTCAAATTCTGACTCACTGTAAAAATACAGCAAGAAGTCACCACACAGCATCAAAGTGCGCACGGAGTAGGGGCATGCAGTGACTTTACTTCATTCTTCCGGTGTAGTATCATGATTCACAGAGCGTTAAAGTGATTACATTATTCAATATGATAGTGGAATATACTTATTATATGATCCAAAACACACAAACTAAATCCTGTACATTTTCAATCCACGGTTGCTTGTTAACGATACAGGTAGTTCCTGGGTTGCGGCGGAGGTTCCATTCCTGGCAGGGCGCTGTAAACCAAAAATCGCCTTAACCCAAATCATCATAATTATAATGGGAATAAATAACACTTACAGCACCGTTACAGCACTTGGTTTTGGCAATTTGGCCCCGGTTTGGTCTGTTTCACTTGTTTAAGGGGTGGTTTTGGCCCCTGTTTGGCCTGTTTCACTCGCTACGTAAGTCCGGTTTACAGTGCCGTAAAGCAGGTAACAGAGCTATAAATCCACTTACGGCGCTGAAAACTTGTGGTTAACAGTGCCGTAAGTCTGGAACGACATAACCCGAACCTGATGTAGTAGAAAAACACCTAGGCCTAAGGAAAAGGGGCATTTAACAAAGAAGTCCCGTGACCACTGATATAGATCCTTGTCTCTTAATCAATCCCACACCCACACGCATACACACATTAGACTCCTAGAGTCTGTTGCAAATCCCTAAGCACTGATTTCTAGGGGAATAAAGTTACTGTCTGTGTCCATACTCCTTACCCGTACAGCTAACAAACGTCTAGATTGAACCTAACTACCATCGCTTTACCGAGGTGATAAAATAAGGATCTTTATTTTCAGAAAGTTCGTGAGCTATGTCATTGCATAAACAGTCTATGGTCTGGCTATTGTTGATGTGGATTGAGGTAGTTCTATCAACCCCAACTAATGAGACGGGTAAGTGAGTGTTTGAGTTCTATAGCTTTAAGATGAAACAAAAACAATCTAAACAAGCTTCCATGCAAAGCAACTAGAAATAGTGCATTTTAATTTATTATGTTTCCTAGTATTCTTTATAATGATTATCACTAAGGTCATAAATATCAGGTTAGAATGAGCTTTAAAATATATTGCTTAATATATATTCAAAGCAAGGGAAATACAATTTGAAAGCTTGAACTTGACATTGTAAAAGGCAAGGAATAAAATTCTGGTCTTACTATAAAACAGCGTCAATTTATCCATCAAGTCGAAGACTTTTCTTTGAAAGAAATACTTCTTTAGACCACATAACTTAGTTAAATCAGACTTTGTGTTCTGTAATTTGTGTTTCAACAATTCCTATTTAAGGATTTGTTAATTTAAAATATTGTTTGTACCTTTCTTAAGTGCTGATAGTTGTGGTCCGTATCTTAAAGTTATTTCTTGTTTTACCGACGTGTTAAGATGGTCGATCACATATTACTTTGGTTATGTGTTCCACGAAACATTTCTGTGATATGGAATGTGTGTATGAACAAAAACCAATAATCCATGCCCACTTGTTTCATACATGAGAGATATACATTTCTTAGCTAAGTCTCAAATTTATCTCACAAATAAGCCAGAAACGTCACTACGCTAATAAATCATGGATTTCTCAACGAAGATCTCCATTACTGATATGTCATTACCACCTTCCTTCACTCGTAGGTCCCCCTCCGCCGACCTTGCACGTCGTCGGTGTGACTTTTGCTTCCGTTGACGTGTTTTGGGAGTACGAGGACGGGGCGCCAAAGGACGTCAAGTACTACGCCTTGAAATATTGGCCCAATCAGCTTGAAGATGGCTTCGTCGATACAGTGGATGTCACGACGAATTCTTACAGTGCATTCGGTAAGACGCGTGATGGCCTGTTGAGGTTACGAATTTTAAATTTTGCCAGTTCATAATTGTACCAAAATTAAGGGGAAAATATTAATCTTTAGAGAATAAACTTCTAAAACAATAAATAAATAAATAATATCTGAATCAAAGCGAGAAAACAGAATGGAGTATGCACACTTTTATTTTCGATGCATGTCTAAACTTATGACCTGTGCCAGTTGGCGGGTAGAATAAAAAGGCCTTATCTTTTCATATACTTTGGCTGATCTAGTATTTTCATTATGTATTTTCCAGTGATAGCCAAACTCTGAGTTGGAAGAGTGATCCAGCACCCATTTTGCATTTTGCCATAGGAGAATCTTAGTAATACATATACATTTACTAATTTCAGCAAGCCTGAATACTCTTTAGTGCGTCAGAACTGTTTTTAATTCGTTGTAAAAAAAAATAGAAAAATAGCCTCAGTTAACAAAGTGTGTAAAAATATATAATGCTATTTAAAGCACAAAACTCATTCTCTCTCTCTCTCTCTCTCTCTCTCTCTCTCTCTCTCTCTCTCTCTCATTTGTCTTTTAAAGGTAATTGAGAATTATTTTAAGATGACATTAAAGTTAGACTTCTTGATACTTATAGACCAAAGGAACTGGACGAAGAGTAAAAGTGAGAGCATATTCTATCCTGTACAGGGAACTATTTGATGATTAAGAATTTTGCTTTACAATTTTTGGTTATTTTTAACCGGTTTTTAGCTGGTGCTAGAAGATTGTCCTATTGTTAATGTAACGTTTCCTCAGGTTTAATGCCGATGACAGAGTATGCCTTTGAAGTGTCGGCAGTCGATCAAACTGGCAAAGTTGGACCTCCATCGAACACTCTCAAGATAACTGTAGCAACTGTCAGTAAGTCATTTACAAAGTTCTTGAAGTAATTCATACGCTAAATGGAATGAAGAATATCCTGTGTAGCAAGTAAGGTCACTGTCACTGATCGTTAGAAAGGTTTAGTGTGTCCAATGATAGCAGAAAGTCCCAGAAGACCAAAAGTAATTACGAAAGGCCTTGTCAAATAACACCCTGCTACGACACAGAACCAAACAGGTGACAAGTTTATGATTAAGAGACGTTATGAATTACGTACATCCAGCTTCTCCACTAGTGCCAAGTTTAATTCTTGAAAGTTAAGTCTGTCAATCAAAGAAAAGAAAGTAAAAGCCCCTTCCTAAAGTCGTGGGAAAAGTAAAGTGCTCCTTAAATTAAAGGCCTGAATTCATTCTTGGTCTCAAGAAGTGGTTAGGTAAAATACGTCAGGAATTTTGTTCAGAGAAAGCATGAAAATCCCACACTGTGAGTGAGCAAGTCAGACTTCAGCCAATTTTAAGGAGGTAAAGTTTCTGTTCCCGTGCGAGTGTTGTCGTTTAGCTAAATATGAGAAAAAATGACGGAAAGGAGGGCTTTATATGTCCTCCTTTTCCTCCACTTTTGACAACCTCATCCTGATTACTTGAGAGAATATGTAATGTGGGAAATAACTCTATTAAACAGACAGACATTCATTAAGGGGAGACAGAAAAAGTCGGGCAAAGGAGACGTTTTTGAAAAGAGGAGGAAAGTGGGATATCTCAGTTATACAGCCGTCGAAAAACTTAATTTGTAGAATAAGAGTATATCGTTCTAGTCATGAATAGTCTTGGGAAGATACTATCTTTATTGTTAAACTGGCATAGTAGCTTTACTTGGCTGACGATCCCAGGAAATTCTTGTCAGCCTAATACCTTCATATTTAATCTGTGGATTTTGATCCCCAGGTTTCTCCTTGCTGAGGGCAATTGAACGCGGACATCTGTATGTGGTCAAGGATTTGCTACAGCTGGACCCTGATATTGATGAGGGGGACGGTGAGTTACTGTACTAAATCATAACCTTGTATAAATGAACGTGAGTGTTATTCATCACAAATAGAACTGATTGCTTTGAAAAATGGTATTTGCCAATTATTACCAGTTGAAATCGTATGTGTTTTATGCGTTTTAAATAGTTTTGCATCAGTAATACTTCTCGACTGATGATTATGGTTTATCATTTGGTTCAGTGAAGTGTTATTGAATATTCAGCAATTTAGACTATAATAATACCTGCTAGATTTAATGTTTTGTAAGCTACGCTTGATTGTCATAACTAATCAACATATCCTTCATTTATCAATTTTTGATGCAGCATTTTCTATCATGCTTCTATGAGGATTACCTGCTTCAGAAATAATTTTATCTTTTTTTCATCTAAATCTTCTAGGTGTAAGTAGAAAAAATCTTGAAACAGTAAATATCCAGAACACGAAATTCAGTAACACCAAGGAATTAATTTTAGCAATAATAGTCATTTGGTCATTGCATACAAGATTAATTTCATATGCTCATCTTCTCGGCAGGCATGTACTTGAAGATGGCATCTCAAATGGGGCATTTGGAAATAGTCAAGTACTTGCTCGAGGAAGGAGCAGACCCTGACGCGGATGAAGATGGTAATGAAGGCTTCCCTCATCTTTAAGACTGTCCAGGATGTAGATTGACTCACCACACAGTTTTTTTAGTTGCCTTTATCAGTCTTTCATGTCACCACGTTTCTCTGTATTTTCTTCGTTCATTTCATAATTATGCAAAGTTTCTTGTTTACTTCTGTTTTCAAAGTTTGACAATAAGTTATTGTTGCTATATTTGTTATCATTGCTGCGGTTTTAAATGGACATTTATTTTTGCAGTCTTCTAAAGTGTTCCTCTTCTGCAGGAGAAGCTGTTCAAGAAGCCGCCAAGAATGGCCATCTGGAGGTGGTGAGAGCCCTCCTCGAGGCTGGGGCAGATGGTAATGTACCCATTACTAGTAATAGGAAATAACCAGATAATAAATTATATTGGCACGGTATTTTGTGTGACAAATTTAGTGGCATTATTTCACATGAATTAAGGGGACAATAGGAGAAAGGCTTCTTCCCGCATTAGTTGTTGTAGGGTTAGGTTAGCTTATGTCAGTGGTTCTTCTATCTGTCAGGAGTCATGTTTGGTGTTTACTATACATTCGCCTGTTCATCGTAGAATTTAACGTCAGTCCAGGCTGTGCGTTGAGTGAAAGACTATGGTAATTCCAGCATTGTGTTACTTAATATTATGCTTCTTTGCCTTTTTGCAATTTCAGCTAACGTTGGCGACGGAATCCACTGGGCAGCGGTGAACGAGAACGCAGATATTGCTAGATTGTTGCACCAGTATGGATCTGATGTCAACAAACCCCTCCCCGAAAGTAAGTGTATAGATAAATGTATATTTATTTATGTGTGTGTACGTGCGAGTGTAATGTCTGTCGACAAAACACTAACGAAGTTGGAGGAGATTGTGTTTACCAGAGTTTTTGTCAGTGTTTGAATCTGTTTGTTGACATTTTAGCAGATACAATCGCTACTGCCATTAACATGAAGAGGCCGTAGGTTCACCCTGGTGGATAAAACCAAAGTAAAGTAGCACTTAAGAAATCCTTCCACACCACACAGGACCTTGGAAGGACCCTGAGACCAACGAGGATTATGGATTCGGCTGGACGGCCATGCACGTGGCAGCAAGGTGGGGGAAAACATCCATGGTTGACGTGCTCTACAACCTAGGCAGTGACCTGGCTGCAAGAGACCCTAATGGTTAGTTCAATTCACTCTCTGGTTTATGTAAGCAAGGTCTTCAATCAGATCACATTTTGCCCATCAGAAGGACCTCTTAACTTTGTGTTCTTGAATGACTCTAGGTTTCTCTCTCCATTGTCTCTTTTGCATCTTTCTGGGTGACAGGGATTTCTGACTGAATTATTGCTTTACAATATGCTTGTTATTGTTTCTGTTGCCGTTATCTGTTACTGTGGTAATATTCATCCTCACAGGCGACACTCCCCTGCATATCGCTGTGAAGTATCCTCAGATATGGTTCGTCAGAGAGCTCTTGAAGTACTGCCCAGACCTGACGCTTGAGAACAATGATGGTGAGCGTGGTGTTTTCTTGAGTTCTTTGGTAATTCATGGTAAACAGTACTCATTATCAATAATTTATCTATCTTAGGATAAAAGTAAAATGACTTATATATGAATATAAACTTTTAAATCTAAATGAATGTTTCAAATCAGCCCAGCAACTACCATTGTGACCAACAGCCATTTGGACGCCAGACCACAGTTTATTGTAAGTGCAGTCAACTCTGGTTTTCATAAGGCAGGGTCGATTACTCAGAGGTTAGCCTCCTCTCATATCCTTGCCAAGGAATGGCATGAGAGTAACTCCTTAACTCTCACCCACAGGCAAGATGGTTCCGGTAGGGGGAGTAGCGCCGTCAGCGTACCTCACGCGGTGCACTGTTGGCACTACTTAAGGTTCTTTGCAGCGTCACTTCGGCCGCCAGCTACAACCCCTCATTCCTTTTACTGGACCTCCTTTCTTATTCTCTTTTTTCCATTTGACTTTCCACCCTCTCCTAACAATCGTTTCAACATTATCTTCAGCGCAGAATGACCTCACAGGTCTTGGAGCTTGACCATTGACCTTCATTCTACATTGCATTCCCAACAGGCAAGACGGTGATCGACCTGGTGGAGGACCTCCCCCACGCCGTCTACAACAGCCTGAGTTCGGAGGAAGGGATCAAGCTACGCCAACTCGTGGCCAACATCACGCTCGAGAAGATCAAGACTCACTCGAGCACCGAGGACGCGGCCGCAGCCCTCGAGGACGATATCGAGGCCCTTGTGGAAAGCAACAAGACCATCAGCGACCTCGTGGATGCCGTGGCTTCTACAGATAGCCACGTGGACTACGTGCTGCAGGAGCTCTTCGAGGACACTGTTTACCTGGAAATCGAAGATGCCTTTGCAGGTGAGTCTAGCTAAGAAGAGTTGTTTGTTGTTCTTGGTGGCAGTTGCTGCAGCATTAAACAGCAATTTAACCCCTGAGGATGTCGTGCAATTGGAACTTCTCTAGTTCAAGCGAAGATGCAATGCATTACTACCACAATTCTGCTCTCCTTTCATTTTGATAGATCTTTATCTCTTTATGAATATGTTAATCTAATTTTTCTTTGTAGTGAGATCTCTTCTTTCCGTATTTCCCTTTGCCTTCTCTTACTTCCTAATGAGCACCATATACTTTGGAAGCTTGAATTTCAAGTCAGTGCCCCCTGTGGGCTTATTCCATATGAGCAGTGTTTATCTTTGAATAATAATAAATAATAATAAATAATAATAATAATAAAATAAAATAATAAATAATAATAATAAAATAATAAAAGAATAATATAATAATAATAAGATATATAATAATAATAATAATAATAATAAATAATAATAAGACAACCTAGTTTCAATTCTAGATTCTCGCAGATTGTCAGGGAATTAGACCCTTTATGCTACCTCCTGCAGTAATGTTTCATTGTCAGGCCAATTATGCATGATCTCAGTGCACTAAAATCTCGATTATTCCCGAAGATCATCTCTGCTCATCGGAATGGAGCAGCGGCGAGTGGAGGGTTAAACTGAAAGTAAGATACGAGGCAGTGTGTGTCTGCATCCAGGGGAAGGGGCCGACACTTCAATTCAAACCTCTAGTGCAGCCAAAAGTGGTGAGTAGCTATTCTTACACGGCACTATAGTTTCAAACAAGAACGCTTACAAGTGTTTGAAGTCATCATTGTGTATTGTTTGTATCAAAATCTTTCTGTTTTCAACTTATCATCTGTACTTGAAAATGATATCGGGCCATTTTTCAATGGTATATTCAGTTAATGTATAGGCCAATTGATTATATCATTACAATATATTTTGATGTCTTCGAAACTGTGGTTTCCTCATATGAATATCCTTCATATAATTTTGAGGATGCAATTTTTGTTTAATGGATGTCTAATATACCGACGCACATTCACAACTAGGCAGAGACACATAAGCTGATGGACTATAAATCATTATCAAATGTTTCAAGCAAACTTCCTCGTCTCGGTTTCTTCGTAAAAAAGAGAAACACATTCACATATGCAAACATTAATTCGTTATCAGTGGACATCCGTTTACACATTTTCCTCTGGCTTTCCACGTCTAAAATTAATAGTTAAGAAAGCCCAACGCTATGAGCCTAAAGGCTCCAATATGGGGAAGAAAGCTACTACGAAAAATAAACTAAATGCTGAACAATGACTAATAATTATTTACGTTCCATTTCAGTGCGTAGACAAGCCTCCACGTACAGAAGACCCGCAACGTGGAATCAAGCCATGAAAACGGCATATATACTACATCACTCAACTCTCGCTCCATATTTACGGTTTTAACGACCTGGGAGCTTAATATTTCAGACGTTTTCTTATTGTTTTACAAGTTACACTTGGATGTATTAAGGATCTGTAATACTCAACAATTTCAATAAAAGTTTTGTGGATGAATCTACATATTATACTTGCTGCTGTCTGAAGTTACTTAACAATAAGTACTTTGATCATTTTAATTTTATTGGCCATGCCAACCCACTAATGTGCAATATATGTATATATATAATATATATATATATATATATATATATATATATATATATATATATATATATATATCCCCCTATATATATATATATATATCTATATATAATAGTATGTTTATAATGGTATAAATATATATGTATATATATATATTAATATATTATAATAAATTTATATCATATATATATATATATTATATATATGTATATATATATATATATATATATATATATATATATATATATATATATATATATATATATATATATATATATATATATATATGTGTGTGTGTGTGTTTTGCATTTGTATCTCTGTGTGTTGAGCTATTTAGGTATTTTATTTGTAATGTTACTGGAAATGTTTAGATTAAGAAAAATCCTACACAATAAGGATCAATAAAAGAGCGAAGATTTCAAAATCTCATTTACATTCTTTTATCTCTTCCATATTTTTCACTTAAAAGGCTCCTCACATCAAATTCTACATCGGAATACTGTGATCACTCTATCTAATAAAGTGAATTAACTTATCACTATACTGTTTTTTTTTTCATCTGTCCATCCGCCTGTGGTGTTTTTGTATGGTAACACTGCGTCCCAGGCTTTAGATAGTTACATTCAGCTTACATTCAACGATTATAATAATATCCTATTTCGAATATTATCGGTGTAATTCGCATACAGTAAATTATTAAAATACTTTTCAGTTACAAATGTACACCCAGATATCCTTTTATTTACCTAAAACTTACAATTAGCGTAACTATTTAAAGCCCGGGACGCAGTGTTACCATACAAAAACACCACAGGCGGATGGACAGATGAAAAAAAAAAAAAAAAAAAAAAAAAAAAAAAACAGAGTATAGGCACCTGTAAGTGACCAACGTATTTTAGGACATCATTTTAGTGAACAGTTGGATAGGTAACCAGTGCTGAATATCATATACCAGTAGCATATACAGTTCCCGTAAGCATCAATGGACTGACCGCAAGAGTCCTTTGGTAACAATAATGGCTCACAGTCAGGACCAAAACCTTGGCCCAAACAGCCTTTGTCATGCAAGTTTCCGTAATCATTAAAGAAACGTGCCAAAGACATCAAGGACCCGATGGATGTGGCTATGGTTCACGATAAGGCACGACTAACACTACAACGTGTGCGTGTGTTTCTAATGTTATTCCTCCCTTATAGCCAGTTCCAGGTACTGGTCGGCAGAGTAGTCGAAGAGGGTGAAGTCAGGCTGGTAGAGTTCGACGACATCCCTGAGCAGGCGTCGGGGCACCTGCCGGAAGTAGTCCTTCACAGCCTCGCTGGTCGTGTTGTACGAGTCGAAGCTGAATAAAGAAGAAAATACAAAATAGATTATATGTTTGTAAACAAGTGCTTCCCGCCTAAATGAAGAGTTGATGTGGGAACTGATTGCAATGGTGGTAGTAACATTGCTGCTGCGTTGAGGGGGACAGAGTATCCGTTTAAAGTCTTATAAATCGTTCTATCCCGATGAAGGTGAATACGGCCTCGTGGAGGCCACATTGGAATTTAAATAGAGAGAAGAGGGGCGGCGGCGGGGAGAGGGTGTTCATTTAGATAATTGTTTGTTTGACTTAGATACTAAACTATGAACCACTACTGACGGCGAATCTAGACTGTAGATCTTACAATGTTGATAGATCGACATAATTCCTTTGTATACTTACTTGGATGAGTGTGTGTGGGCGTTGTACAGTAGATCTTGAAGTCCCATTTGCCTGATGATGTACTCTTGCTCCAAGTCCAGGGACTCCATCTTGGCAATGTAGTCGTAAGGTACTTGGCAGGGGGCGCACGTCAGCCAAACTGGCCGCCAGTGCATGTTGACAAGGAACTTTCCATCGCTGCTCCTGAAAGCATTGAAGGAGAAAGGTGTAAGTCTCTCTCTCTCTCTCGGCATTACAGCAAGGAAAACACAATCTTCCAAAAGGTCTTGCTTATTCCTAGGGAGCTGTTTGGCGGTTAAGAGCAAATTATGCATATAAAATATTATATATATATATGATATATATATATATATAAATATATATATATTATATATATATATATAAATATATATATATATATATATATGCTTAAAAAATCACAGTAGATACACGTGACTTCATTACATAAGCAAATACTACAGGAAAATGATAGTCAGAAATCCAAGCGCTTTCGTCTTTACTAAGACATTGTCAAGGTACGAATGAAATACAATTGGAGAGAAAGTTATCAGGTAAACAACAGATCAAAAATACCAGATGGTTAATTGTCAAAAGGGTAAAAGTTAAGAAGATAATCCAGGATTATCGGATATCACACGGTCACAAACCAAAACATAGATTTAACCCTAACAGAAACTACAAATTATCCGTACGATTCAAAACATGTAAAAACTGATTATATAAATTTTGTTGCTTATATTTATTTACAACTTTTTTCATTATGAAGGCATCAAGTTTAAATAAGCCAAGACTTAAATTTAGAACATTTCCATTATTTGACTTGATGAAACAAGATTCAATGATATTCCTTTTAACTGTGTCATTACATGGGATTAAGGCTCTTGCTTGACTCCAGTTAATAGGATGATCTAAATCTCTCATATGTACGAATAATGCATTCGATATTTGCCCAGTTCTTACAGAATATTGGTGCTGTTTGAGACGTTGTGAAAGAAACTTACCGGTCTGTCCGTTATAGACTTTATCACACTTTTTGCAAGGAATTTCATATATGCAGCCTGGAAGATCTTTAGGAGAATTTTTTATTACTTAACTCTTGACGTTAAAATTACTGAAAACAACATTTATGTTAAAAAGGTTTAAAATTCTAGGAATATCTAAAAACCTTTCATCATAGGGTAATTTCAAAATGTTATGCTTACTAAATTCAAGTTTGTCATTAGTTGAATAAAATGTTTTCTAGCTCTTTTTCATGCCACATTTACAAAAGTCCTTGGGTATTTAAGTTTCAATGCAATATCATAAATAGTTTTAATCTCAGCGTCAATAAACTGCGGGCTACAGACACGAAAAGCCCTTAGGAACATCCCAGAAAAAACAGAGAATTTAACATTTTGATGGTGATTGGAGTAGTAATGAACAAAAGAGGCAATGTTAGTTGATTTCCGAAAGACTGAAAAGGTAAAATTTCTATAATTTCTATGGACAGTTACACCAAGAAAATTCAAATTACAATTTCTTTCTTCCTCAACAGTAAATTTTATAGAAGGGACTAAATTATTGAGATTATTAAGGAATTCCTGGAGATTTTCGTGAACTGGCCAAATACAGAAAATATCATTCACATACCTAAACCATATAACTTTTTGGGGCAAAATTCTTGGTAAGAGTTTTGTCTCAAAAAATTCCATGTAAATATTGCTAAGGACAGGAGATAAGGGATTACCCATAGCCATGCCAAACTTTTGTACAAATAAAAAAATTCCCCCATTTAAAACAAACAAAATTTAACTATCTGTGATACTATAATTTATGAGACTAAATGAATGGTTTGCTTACAGTTAAGGGAAGATCATGGACGTTCCTCAATTCATCACCTCCAAATTTCAGAAGTAAATCATCTACAGGCAGTTTTGTAAATAAAGAGACAACATCAAAACTACCCATATTAAAATCAACATTCAAATTTTAACTAAAATTTAATCAAAATCTATGCTCTGAGGATATCAATATTTGTAAAGGTATTGTATGGCGCTATGAGCAAGCCCTCTCCCCCTAATGTACCCGTGAGATTTCTCCAGGCTTATAAGAAAATTAAAGAAGACGAAACAGTGAAAGGGACAAAAGTAGATAAATCTAATGCTGTGGTAATAATGAATAAAAGTGACTATGTAAGTAAAACAATGGCATTGCTAAATGATACTGATACTTATAAGAAACTCGCGCTTGGATTTCTGACTATCATTTCCTGTAGTATATATATATATATATATATATATATATAGTATATATATATATATATATATATATATATATATATATGTGAATTCTTATCACATCATCGTGATTCATTTACATACATTAAGCTACAAATACCCTTTAATATCTAATTCGCTC
>NC_087212.1:11480229-11525229 GCF_015104395.2 Macrobrachium nipponense
AACATTAGACACATTACATAAAAACATGCGCTTCACTTAACAAAAACATTTGAAATCACAATTTGATGTTTTTAAAAAAACACTCGAGTTCACTTTTCCCGCGCTCAAGATCACAGCGGAACATAATTCTAACCAAAATTCATCTTGTGGTCACTCAAAAACAAAGCGGGGCACTTTTCGAGGTCATGATCATATCCACCTTCCGCAAGAGAGTGCCTTCGCCTTTTCATCTGCGAGCAGTTGAGGTTCGTTGGACACTGACGCTTTCTTAGCAGTGGCGGCATCTTGAGAAACGGCTGCGGCGAGAACCAGTCCAGGAAGTGGAACTGGTTGGTCTTATGGGAAACCGGCAACTCGGTCTCGGTTGCATCCTACCACCAATCCATTTTTCATTGACTGTCATTTCAACATATCTGAGTTGATGAACAGTTGATTTTGAGTAAAAGGTGATGATTGCAGATAAAATTTTCTATTGGCCCATTTTAAGTTCAATTTATTTGGGAAAGTAATGATGAATAAGCTAATAATCAATCTGACATCTGACCTCATATTATTACTTTGTGATAATACTACGTTCCATTGAAAGATTCATGTGTTCTCAAAAACGTGCTAAAGAATCTTGTTCTGTACAGATCATTCAAGAGAACACAGCGATAACACGAGAAAGGAAAACTCCGAAACTGCGCGTCTATTTAGGATATTGTCTCACCATACATCAAGTTATTTTAGCAGGTATTTTGATAGACAGTTTCACATTTTTGTTTTGTTTTTGTTTTTGCTCATTTATACAGAATATGATATGCCGCTGATGGTGAGGTAAGGTTTTTACGAAAGAATGTTGTTTTACTTTTACATGCAAACGTTCACATGATACAGGTATGAGAGACTATTAACTTGCAGGGTTAGATCAACGAAAGCTTACATAAAGAGCTAAAGTCTTATGTTACTCTTAAGAAATCAAGTGAGGCAATAGGCATATTAGTTCAAATTATCCCTTTTTCCAGCACTACAACACTAGCAACCTTGACGTCTAAAAGCAACCCTACCCTAACCCAGGGACCAGGTATATAGTACTACCATCACATTCCCGTAATGCCCACTGAGAGGGAGGAGGACCTGTTACACCTGTAGACTGGAGACTCATCGTCATCCACCGCTAAGAAAAATAACGGTAAATCTGGACGCCCTCGGTCGTTGACCCACATTAGCTGAAGCCGCGATACAGTAGTGTTTGGTCCGTGTTTGTTTTTTTCTGTTAATTTGCGTATTCAATTTATCCTGGAAGCATCATGTAGCATTATATTGATTTATATTCATATGTTAAAAGAGATGTGGTCAAATTGAGAGTAAATTTGTGGGATCGTTTACATTTTCCTGTTTCCTGCCTCTTCCTTTAAGCGCGACGGAAGAGTCTTTAACTCAGGCCCGTACCGAGGGAGAGGGGTGGGGGCGGGGGCAGGGGGGAGACGAACGACCTCTCACCTCCAATTTCTGGAAGTCCATATTTTCTCTGACTATCCTTTTCATTGAACTGTACTTACAAAGTAATAAATAATAATTTTTTTGTTTTGTTAAGTCAAAGTATATAACATAACAAATAAGATAATATTCATGCTATTGTTAATATAATGAATCAATCAGTAAAACTAAAGAAATATTCTTGAATTTTAGTGCTAACGTTCAACATTATAAGTAAAATTCTGTTAACCAAAGTCAGTAGTAAGAATAACATCTAATCGAGTAGAAGGGAACAGACCGCATACCCAATTTTCTTCTTAATATAACTAAAATAAAATTTTCAAGTATTTCATCTATATGTGCAATGACATTTAAAGAAGAAAAGGTTCAGTTTTGGGAAAAATGATCCCCATAAAAAGCTCTAGGTACGGGCCTGCTTGAACTGATGTACTCTTTTCTCTCTCTCTCTCTCTCTCTCTCTCTCTCTCTCGTCTCTCTCACTCTCACTCTCTCTCTCTCTCTCTCACACACACACACGACACACCACACCCACATAAATATTATATAAATATATATATATATATATATATATATATATATATATATATATATGTGTGTGTGTGTGTGTGTGTGTGTGTGTGTGTATATATATATATATATATATATATATATATATATATATATATGTGTGTGTGTGTGTGTGCGTTTGTAATTAAATTTTGTGTTTCCTTGAATATTTTTTGTTTGCATGTGGAAGCTATTTTGCAAAGAAAGCAAGACTCCCTGTATATCTAGAATATATTTACTAATTTTTCTGTAGGTGTGTTGTGTTTCTGCGGGCGTCTTTATGGAAGAGATATATAATTACATAAGTCCAGAAGAATTCATCCGGTTAGCATATATTACGAAACTATAGTCTAGAATTCTGTTTTGGCAAGACAAGTTCCATTACATGAACGCATCTTAGGATTCTCTCGTGTAGTACTTGTATTTTGTTACTTGTCTCTTTTCTAAGGTATTGCTTCGATATGTCGTTGTCGTCGTTATATCTATTAATTATTTAAAATCTCGGTATTTTCCTTGTTTATTTCGAGATTTTAAATCAATGTCTGTATACAAGAGGTAATTATGAATGAAGAAATTCATAGTCTTGTTCTAATTTGTTAAAGGTAGGACTACTATACATAATTGTCTTTCCTTTTCTATAATTTTTAAATCTGTTGACCCTCGCTGGCTAATATACTTCAGATTCATTCATATCACATTAATAATTTATTTATTTATCATTGTAAGTAAAGCATTTTAGCTAATTCTTTTTTTCGGGGAGCTGTCGTAGAGGATCAACACTCCGGCTGATCAACTGCTGGCAGACTGGCACTTGGCAGTTAGTACTTTGTATTTCATTTGTTCTTCACGTTCCAGTGTTACTTCAGAATTTGAGAGAATTTTTGTATAACGTTCGAGTATAACATCGTAATAGTTCGCATATAAGCATTTAGAGTTGTAAAGAAACGTAATTACGACTGCGATATGTGATATTCTCTATGTAAGTTAAGGTCAATCAAGAGGGAACAGGCTTATTCGGACCCTGGCTGATTCGGACCATGTACTGGCTCATTCGGAGCTTTATCCAGGCTTATTCGGACCTTCATATGATTGGCCGATTTTTCTATGCAGTTTTACCTCCTGAATAAGAATTTTAAGTAATATTTATTCGGACGACTGTAATTAACCCCCAGGGGCTCGTACTAAACACGGCGAAATACATTTGACGCCCCAAATCCTGGTGGCTTTCGTATTCCCGGGGACGAACGATGCGGAATGCCCTATATAGAAATACCCATTGCTATAATATAAAATTATTAGTATGGGTCCGAATCAGCCTAGCAAATGGTCCGAATCAGCCAAGATTAAGGTCCGAATCTGGTCCGAATAAGCCTTTAGCCTGCATCCAATCAAGATACCCTGGATTGGGTTTGAAGGTTTGCTGTGTTGGTGTAGCCTAATTTTATCGTATTTTTTAAACTTTCCCTATGAAATGTATTGTATCCACGATGATGTATTTGTTTGGATATTATACTATATTACTTTATAAACCATTTTTGCATTTTGGTCTTGAAAACATATCACTTAGGACTAGGTATGTTTATTGTAGTATGCTTTGGACGCGTCAGAATAAGCAGCATATCTACTGTCAGAGATAACGGACTCCACCCTTACCTACGCATAGTATCCTACAATTCAGGGGACCACAGTGGGAAAGCTATATTTTTGAGTAAGGATAAAACAACATAAGTGAAATACAAGAACTTTACTATTACTGATACTTAAGATTCAGATTAAGGTAAATTTTTGAATGTCTTAAAACTAGGCTAATATCATGCACCACGTTAAGGATCTGGATCCTAGTTTAGGTTAGGTTTGGAATGTATAGTTACGCCACTTGCCAACGAAACGAACGCCAGAAACGTTCAAAGTACGAAATGCTATAGTGCTTTAAAGTAAAAATTTACTTTTGCTATTTAGGCTTATTGTATATGCTGTTTATATTTTCATAGGTTACGTTAGGTACCGTAGCCTGTTGCGGTTGTTGATTGGCTAGGATCTTGTCTCATACTAATTGTTGTGGGTTTTCTATAAGCCTTGGCTAATAGCGATTCCTTGTTTAGTATTTTGTTTTTTCTTGTCTGTAACATGATAGAACAAGACGAGGATGTTGTCATGGTTGGAAATTTCAGATATTGTTGAGCATGGAATATGTAAAGTAGAGTTAGAACCAGAGGAATTCATTCCTGAAGTACTCAAGAGAAGACAAGGTACAATACAATAATTCAGTATTTGGAGATTTCTAATATAAATAGTAAGATTGCGATCTGTTTGGCGGGTATGGGAAACCTCAGATATGATGGTGAGGTGAATGAAGTTACAAATCAAACATTTTTCTGGTCAAGTTAATGATATATTTGATGCATTTGAGAATTTCGCATCTCTGTTGCATATGAAAATTATGAAGTGGCTTTAACTACACGAAAGGTTAAATTCATAAATAAGTATTGCATTGTTGATGGGGATTTCGGTAAAACTGAGTAAATAACTAAAATTAACTTTCCTGGTCATGGTAGATTGTAGAATTTTTGGATGTTGCATTTTCTCTTTGATAATTATATTATCAAGACTTTAACCTATAGTTCAGGTGTGAGGAGGGAGGAAATGATGAAAAAAGGACATTGCCACCAAACAAAATTTTATGTTTATGGCAAAACAAAAGAATTTATTTACCCATAATCACTTCAAGAATAATGTATTCTACACATTAGAGACCTTTAGTATATCTGTCACAGAAAATCCCATGAAATGCAACGACAGATATTGTAAGTTTGTAATGCTCATACATAGTATTTCATCTTGTTCAATCTCTTATAAAGCGCTGTAGTGTTTTGAAGCTGTGCTGTCATTGTTCTAGTGACAAGCTGAACCTTGAATAATGGCATATCGAGACTAGATAAACTAACTTATCCCCGCTTTCTGTGCAAAACATTCCACATATGTATCCACCAGCAAGTTTTCTGCCTTTGCTTCTCAGTGTACTGTCATGAACCTTTTATAAGGGTAAACGTTTCGGTACTATTACAAGTTGTCTGACACTGGTAGTCAGAAAAGTTTAATTAATCAGGAAATAGTGTGACAATTGGAAGGTGCCATGGGGGTGGTGTCTTGTCATTATGGGGTTGGGGGTGTTTGAATAGTTGGTTTACTTGGCGTTGCATTGTAGTATGCAATTTTTAAATTATTCTGACAATGAAACAGCGGTGGGCAGATTTCCACACGGACCGTCAAGACAAGACGCCAGCCATCTACAGGCTTCACAAGACGACACCCACATACCGATAATGCAACACTGACTTGACTTTACTATACGTTCAACAATATTAGTTCTCAGTCAACAAACTGATTTTTGTTAAACTCGTCTGTTAAATTAGCAAGCATTCAGATACCGATAGAGTTCAAGTAGTCTCGGCATTTTTCCTCTTTCTCGTGCTATACTCAGTTACATAGTCCCAGTACTTGGCCTAGACCTAAATCTGGTACTCCATTTCAACTCAGTGGTTTGGTTAATAAATAATAATAAAATTAATAATAATAATAATAATAATAAGAAATTTAATAATAATAATAATAATAATAAAAATAATAAGTAATAGTAGTAGTAGTAGTAGTAGAGTAGTAGTATAGTAGTTCTGTCACCCGGTTCTGTTACTCATGCACCGTTCTCTTACGTGCAGGTATTCCATTGTGGTATTTATTTGGACCTCTTTCTTTTTACTCTGTTAGATAAGAAGAAACCTGCTGAGTCCGAGGTTGCCTTGGTTCAGGAATTTTTTTGGTCGAGGCAGGTGACTGCCTTCAGCAACGGATACCAGTCTCTGGATGACTTTGAGTTGTGACTCAACAGATACAAAAGATTTTGGGGTCATATAGTTTATAAGAAACTGATTCACCAAGTCTCCTCTCTCTCATTCTCTCTCTCTCGCTCTCTCTCTAAAACCATCCGCACCATGGGCGCCCGCACATAGGGGCAGGAGGGGGCACTTGCCCCCCCCTGAAATCCTGGAAAAATTTATATAATAGATATAATATTTAACCACATCACTCTGTTGTCCTTCCATTGTACAATATATTCTTTCAATTTAAGGAACTTAAAGGTATCATTATGTATATATTGCATAATATTTGTATACTGTATGTAACTGTGTTGTTCTTTTCAGAAATATTTGAATTCAGCTGAACAGTATATGGAACTATTGGGAAAAAAAAGTCAATGTTAAGTTGTGTTTTTTCTTTGTCGCATCTTGCTTCACTTAAATTATTGACATCGCAGTTCCACTGCATATGATATATATATCGTATATATATATATATATATATATTATATATATATATATATATATATATATATATATATATATATATATATATATATATATATATATATATATGCTGCTGGCTCCCATGATCCGCACTGTACCACTTGAAAGCCCTAAGAAGTAACCCATATCTCTCCATATCTCTCTTGATAATCTTTAATTACCAAGACGTATGTGGAAACATTACAAAATAATCTGGAAAATATAAAGTTCTTAGCAAGCGAATGTCGCGGCAAATGAAAAAAATGTGATTGATAAAGTCTACGGGTGTTTGTCGCCTGGTTCGACCTCATCTCTCACTCTCGCAAGACCGGGAAATCGCTTGCATAACAAAAACCATCTCGAAGTGTGGAAATCTCCGCAAACGAACCGACTTCTAAAAAATCTGTGGGTCCGTACTAGAATACGGATTCACAACTTCATTAAAACCCGCCACTAACATTTTGAGATGCCTGGAGGGCAGGTAAAACAACAGAGAAGCAAGCAAGCAAAGAGGCAGGAGCTGATGAACACGTCGTTTTCCATATAGCTTATTTGATGGTCTTGAGAAAATGGGAAAAATTTATGCAAAAACAGATTCAATGACAGGTATTATGGCCATTTTTATGAAGTCTACTAAATCACTGGTGGGACTTCCGTCTCAAGAAATAAAACGGTGACTAACGGTATATATATATATATATATATATATATTATAGATATATATATATATATATATATATATATAGATATATATATATTATTATATATGATATATATATATATATAGATATATATATATGGATATATACAGGTAAATATCGAGAGAGAGAGATCTCTGGATGATTATACCGAAGAAAAGTATATTATTCGAAACTTATATTTGGGTTCTCCATAAGGGAGAAATGCCGTCAGTGCACCTCGCGCAGCGCAATGTAGGTATTACCAAGGTCCTTTAAAATATACTCCGGGTATATTTAAAGGACCTTGGGTATACTTAAGGTTCTTTGCCGCGTCCCTTGGGCCCCAAGCTGCAACCCCCTTTCATTCCTTTTACTGTACCTCCGTTCATATTCTTTTCATCCATTTTACTTTCCATGCCCTCCTAACAGTCGTTTCCCAGTGCAACTGCGAAGTTGTCCTCCTGTTACGCCTTCAAAACCTGCTTTACTCTGTTTCCTTTTCGGTTCTGAATGAGCTCATAAGTCCCAGTGCCTTTGGCCTAAATTCCATATTTTCTGCTCCGTAGGGGACTAGTGCCGTCAGTGCACCTCATGCGGTGGAATGTAGGCATGACTTAAGGTTCTTTGCGGCGCCCCTTCAGCCCCAAGCTGCAGCTGCTTTCATTCCTTGTACTGTATCTCCTTTAATATCATCTCTCTTCCATTTTACTTTCCACCCTCTCCTAACAATTGATTCATACTGCAACTGCGAGGCTTTCCTCCTGTTACACCTTTCAAACCTTTTCATTGTCAATTTCCGTTTCAGTGCTGAATGCCCTTAGTTGCCCCAGTGCGTGGCATTATGCCTATATATAAAACCTATAAAATCAGTCCCTATATTCTGCATTCTATATCTGGGTTGGACTACAGGCAGGGAATTTCCGTAAAAGAACGACGTAACTGATGCTTTCTCTCTCTCTCTCTCTCTGCACAAGGAAATTAATATTCAGTCATCAGTAAGACCAGTTGCTTACGTTTATCCTCATGGCTTACAGACCCCATTATGACTCACTGCCCCTTTCGCCAAACTGGTTATGTTTATTGCAAGGTCCAGTGGCCTTTCGCGGTCGCCATGGCTTCTTGTGGCTGGCGTGAATGTCTACTCTAGACGCTACTTGGGGAAATAAGATCAGCTGTTGTTCCCCATAGAGGTTAGTGCAGTCATTGCTCCCCATACGGTGCACTGTTCTCTTGCAGCGTCCCTTCTGCCTTTAGCTGCAACCCCTTTTAATCATTTTACTGTACCTACGTTCATATTCTCTATCTTCCGTCTCACTTTCTACCCTCTCTAACAGTTGTTTCATAGTATAACTGCCAAGTTTTCCTCCCGTTGTACTTTTCCGACCTTTTACAGTCAACTTCCGTTTCAGCGCTGAATGACCTCCTTAGTCCCAGTGCTTGGCCTTTGGCCTCAACTCTGTATTCTACTCTATTCTCTATTCAACTGTCCTTTGACCTAAATTCTATTTTAATTTTCTATTCTCTATTCAACTGTTGTTTCCTATAACGTTATTTTATGGTTGTTTAACCCCCCCCCCCCCTTCCAATGCCGTAGTCTACGTAAGGCACAATTAATAAAGAAATCATAAACTGTTGGCGTACTTCGTAAGTTTTTAACTAAAGTCTTGCCTTAATATATCTAACCATTATTTCTTCCAACTTGTTTTGCGTAAACACGCGAATTATAACACATCCCCAGGCAGGAGCTATTGCGTCATCATAGAGTGTTGGCGAGGTTATAAAATGAAGCTCCGCGTAAGATGACGCAGAGCGACTTTTATAGCACCCAATCATTCGCATACACGGCTCACTTGCGGTTGCCAAGAAACAAAGCGACTTACACACTCGTGTACTAAGAAGTTTATGAACTATTATATTATATATATATATATATATATATATATATATATATATATATTATCACATCACCGTGATGCATATACAAATATCAAGCTACATATTATGTCCTTTAATATCCAGTTCGCTCTACCTGGCAAATAATATCCTATATATTAACCGAAAGTGATTTTTTTCTAGTTGATAACAAGGACATCTGTAGCTTAATGCTTATATATATATATATATATATATATATATAATATATATATGTGTGTGTGTGTGTGTGTGTGTATGTGTATATATATATATATATATATATATATATATATGTATATATATATATGTGTGTGTGTGTGTGTGTATAATATATACATATATATATATATATATATATATATATATATATATATATATATATATATATATATGCATAAACTTCTAACTACAACTGAGCCACGTGAAATTTCCGCTTAGACCAATGGCTGCTTTCACTGTTCCCAAGGAATTATATCGAGTCATTTTTGACCTTTTATTTATTTTATTTTAAATGGTTGTTGTGGGAGGGGGCTGAAGGGGTGATAACTTTAGGCCCATCCGAATGTTCATCATAGCCTAGGTCCATATTGATGAATGAACTCTTATGATAGGAAGTAATCATATTTCAATGTTTGGTATTCATTGTTTTAACAAACCTTGACCAAATGATACTTTAAATGTAGAAAATGGTCTCTCTTTGGTAAAGCTGTGATTGATTGGTTGTAACATTGATTACTTATACTTTGAGAGATTGAGAATGGTCGCTGTTTTCTGATAAAATCTTTTGTAATGAAAATGGGAATTCTATGAGTGGATGACTAAGACTGAACAAAAATCTTCGATATTCTGAGTTAATGTTTGATGCGATTAGGACTTGAGAAACAAATACTGAAATTTGCAACCGACTGTTGGAGTCGGGGATGGGGTGGTGGCGCCAATAAATTCCGGTGAGGAGAGAAAATTCAGTAGTCGAGACTGATGTTTTTAAAAATTTGTGAACATTTTGGCAAAAAAAGAAAAAATAAATTGTTTGAATTAAAATCTATACATCTCGAGGCTTTTTTCCCAAGTTCTGTGATGAAAGGTTTCCACGTGTAAAGATTAGTACTCATGGCTACTGCAAGTGTCGTGGGTTATTTGAGGATCTTGAGTTACTTAAAGCTAACGTCGCTAGTTGCAATTCAATGCAATGCGATGCACTACAGTGGGGCCAAAAGGCCAAGCACCGATGCGGGTTATTGCAAACGTTATTCCCCAAGGCATCAAGGTTGGAACATCTTCCTGAATTTTGGAACACCGCTCATTGAAGACGCTTGTTCGTACCGTTCGAACTACTCGGCAGATTCTTGCAAACCTTCCGCAAACACGTGTAACGCGATGTCATTATATAATTTGTATTTTAGCGGGACGGTACTGAGGGTAAATACTGACGTGTCCCTATCTACTTTTATCCACGGGTGCTATGTCTCTCTCTTTCTCTCTCCCTCCCTTCATCTCTACCCACCCCCCTCCTCTTCTTCTTCTTTCCTTCCCTTCTCAGTAAGCCGCGGCACAGCGCCGAGGACGCCAGCTGCCTGCTGCTGCCGCCTACCAGCACGAGTGCCAGCTACCTACTCGCACAGTGTATCGTTCACAGTGGTGTATTAAACACCCAGCCTGCATCGCTAAGACCCCTTTAACAGTGTAATACAATTTGTGTTCGTAGTGATGTGATCGATGCCTAGAGTACGTTCAATCGATTGTTCCTTTCATATTTCACCCATGTGAGTAACCTGAGGGAGAGAGAGAGAGACCGAGCGGAATTGACCGGTGTCAACAGTTGTGTGCTGCTTCGAATACCTCCGCCGAGCGGTTTGGACGCCCACGAACTCCTCCTTCACAATGGAGTCCATGCCGCTCTTGTATCTGTGCCTCTTCCTAGCCCTGACGTCTGGCGTCCAGGGCAACAACGTCGACCTTTTCTGGAATCTATACGACGCCGTTATCTCCGGGGGCCGCATATTACATGACGTCGCCGAAGGAGTTGGCGCTGTGTCGAAAGCCATCCGGGCCATCGATATGTTCCTCGAGTCTACGTCAGAGGTTGGTGGAATTGTTATGCATTTCCTTTATGGTTGTTTGTTACGTACTACTTGATTTTAGACTTTGCAATTATTATAGAGTGAAGATTTTCATTATAATAAAGGAAAATGATATTTTTACATTCTAATTGAAAAGTAAGAGAGCTTATTCAGAATAACCTAATCTGCCCTAACTTGGGTATACGTAGGCCTATTCGACTGGTCTCACAGTGTTATTAACATACGAGTCTAAAGTCAAGTTATACAGTGTGCTTGAAGCTATTTCTGCTCTGCTATGTATTTTCTGTTTAGAATCTCTTTTTGAAGCAACTGTAGCATCAACTCAAACTTGTTTCACTAGTCACTCAGTCTATCATTTCCGCTCTTCAGTACAACACCTGTATAGACTCATGTCTAGAAAATTGTCTCCATTTGAAGCCTTGCACACTCATCCCAAATTCGATACATAAGGAGATTGTTGTCAGTATTTAGGTGAATATCAAATAGTTATTTTGCCAAGACAAAATCCCTCAAGTAAGACGTACAGCAAACAAACACATCTGCTCCCTCCGGCGCATGCGTCATACGTTCTTCTTCATTCACGTGCACGCCCTTTATTGTTGACTAAACCGCCACTCCTTCCATTCTCTCTCTCTCTCTCTCTCTCTCTCTCTCTCTCTCTCTCTCTCTCTCTCTCTCCTTCCATGTGTCATCTCTCCATGTAAATTCCTTCTCTCGTATCTCTTCATCTCGCATTCGCGTGCCTGATTCACAAGATGCCATTGAGGTAGTTCGTTATAATACCCACTATACATATTGTTTGTGCATGCGCGCTTGCATATAGTACATGTTAAGACGCCGCAGAAGATTTAAATAGAAGATATCTGCTCATTTAGATTTTCCTTTCATTATAGATGACATCACTAACAGAGATGTGAACTCCTGAATGCGCCAGGTTCACGTTAGGTGGTTTATGCCCTTTTTTTCCCCCTCTATCCAGTATGTAGACTGAAGCCAATACCTAAATGTGGAGCATACCATCTGTAATACTTATTATTAGAGTTAATTCTTATATTTTCTGAAGAGCATTTATATTTCTCGTCTATTACTCCTCTATTGGCTTTTGGCTTGACAGTAGCGTATAGGCAGGTCTATGTCTCGTACCTTTGCCATTGAAGTAGAAATATTATCGAAATAGAATTATATCATTAAAAGAAATATATCAACAGAAATAGAAATATGTTCTTATCGAAAGTTCTTCCGATATTTCAGCTATTTGTGGAAGGAAGATGATAGATATTTTCACTTTCTATGGCTCTGCAGTTTGTCTAATAAGCCTAAGTCTGTTCTTTTGTAATGATCTTCGATTTGTTTATTTTCCTGTATACTTGATACAGTATTCGATTTGTTTTTTTATTTTGGTACGAGCTTTTCATTGTCTTTTTTCGCTGTATTCCGTGCAAATTTTAATATTATATTTTAAAAACAATTTTTTATGTTTGTCCCTTTATTTCTGTGCAATCAAAACTTTAAGATTTATTTCGAACTGCGTAAGTGTTTTGTAATAAACTTTAGGTTTGGAATTATAGTGATATTTATTTATTATATACTTTTCAGTTTATCTTGAATTGTACAAAATTTTAATGGTGTCATCTCTGCTTTTCAGTGTCAAATAATTTTTATTCAAATGACATGAGGTTTGAATACATTTTCAATTCTATTTTCCAATGACACCAAAGTTTAAAAGCACTGCCCATTGCATTTTTGAAGTACGTCAAAGTTTCCATGCACTGTCCACTGTATCATTTTAATGTCATCAGATTTTTAATGAACATTTCACCCTTTTTTTTTGACCGAGCAGCTGGGTGGATGGATTGGCTGGAAGGTGCTGTAACTTTTCTGGTATGCAGTACGTATAATACTTGTACATACATTCATTATTACATACATGAAGTCACACGAACGTGTCTTGCTTATAAAATAATGCTTTCACGAATACAATTCTTATTCGTCTTATTCTCTCATTCACACACATATATGTGTGTATATATATATATTAAACAAACTTTGAAAACACATAACATATTTATAATACTATTTCATGTACAGGAACCTATAACATAAAATGAATAAGTATGGGTAGTATTATACCCATAGCTCTCGGTTGTTTACGAGGCCAATAATTGTAAAGAATAATATATTGGAAATATATTTAGGAAATGTAACATTAGGTTATAAATGCATGACGAAAGACAGCGGTAAGATAATGGAAGTGAACGATGAGAGAAGTAGGATATCTATGGTGTACAAAACTGAATGGTAGGGGTTACGTCACATGTACTGAAGGTCCTCAAATGACTTGTAGTTGTGAACGAACTGAACTGCATAAGTACAGTGAGTCCGCCTTCCTCTTATCCATCTCTCTTCTCTCTCTCTCTCTCTCTCTCTCTCTCTCTCTCTCTCTCTCCTATGTATATTATGTGACAATTCGTTTCTGTAAGGTAGCCTTGTTATAAATGAACTGTATTTCCTGCAGGTTCACTAAGGCAAGTTTCTGATTAATTAGCACATATTTTTTTAAACAAAGATTCACTGTCTCTTATCCTTAACGTTTCAGAGTCAAGTTCATATCGAGAGAATTGTGTGGGGAACTGTATTTAGAATGTCTCGCGAATTTCCACATATAACTATCATGACATAGTTTTTAGAGCACCGTTGACGAACCGTGCAATATGTACTATAGTAGATTCACATCAACCGTGCATTTGACATCTCCTGATTGGCTGTTGATAAGCCAGTCACAGGGCTTGAAACTCTCAGACTCCCGAGAGTTCACATAGGCAGTATGTATGTTTCCACCTCTCCTGAAAGACGTATCCTTCAGGAGAGGTGGAGCATACATCCTGCCTATGTGAACTCTCGAGAGAGACCGAGGGTTTCCAGCCCTGTGATGGGCTTATCAACAGCCAATCATGAGAGTCGTAAGGGACTGGCCTAGACGTCAAATGGACGGTTGATGTGAATCTGCTATACCTTATCAGTGTATCTTGGAAGGGATCAGATCTAACGAAATCATATAAAAACTAAAAAAATAAATAAAAATCATCAGCGCTCAGTAAACATGACGTAAGTCAGGTAGTCCCAATGACCGACACCCACCCTTCTCTTGGCCAATCAAATTAAGCAATCGTGATCTCGTGGCGATGTTTAATGCAGCAGTACGTCAGGGTGGAATGTCAAGAAATCTAGTAAGGGCCAGAACATGACAGCCACATAGCGGGTTAGTGCCGTCAGTGCACTTCACGTGGTGCACTGCAGGCTTTACTTAAGATTCTCTGCAGCGTCCCCCCGGCCCCTAGCAGCAACGTCTTTCGTTGCTTTTATTGTACCTCCGTTCATATCTTACTTTGCACCCGCTACTAACAATTGTCTCATAGTGCAACTGCGAGGATTTCCCCCAGTTACACCTTTAAACCTTTTGATGCTTAAGTTTCCTTTCAGTACTGAATGACCTCGTAGGCCCTAGTGCTTAGCCTTTTGGCCAAAAATGTATATATTGCATTCGGAACATGATAGGACTTTATATATAAATGAATGTATGTTAACAGAATGTAAATACATACCTGTACGTTTATATTGCAACCTATCCCTCAGCGACGGGGTGGCATCAGAGAAAAACAAGAAACATTCCCTATCCAATTCGACTTCCTCTACATACACTGTATCTAGCGCGCACAACCCCCATGCACCCTAGGTCTTGCAGGCCTTATGTTCTAACATCTCTGCAACACCATCTATCCAGCATTTCCAGGTCTGCCCTCTCTCCAGATTTCCAAATGGGCAAACATTCCACCAACACTGGCTCCTTCTCCTTCAACATGTCCGAATATAGTATGTCGATATACTAAGATATGCTCTTCCATAGTTGTACTATAATTTCTCTCATCTTTCTCTAGATCGACGTATGCATGTATGTGTTGTAAGTATATTTGCATGTGTGTATTGTATACATCTCTCTCCAGAAATGTTTAGGTTAATGTAAGTGAATACACTTATAAGCAGTTCTCTTCAAGTCCCTTTCATATCGAAACAGCGCTTTGTTCTCTCTAGTTCGTTTTGAAAATTGGATATAAAACGATAAATAAACCAGAAGGAAGTCTGCGAGATTTCCCTTGTAATTCTAAATTTATTAGTACTACCAGTATCATCATCATAGTCATACATTGTCTGTACGAGTATTACATTTGTTGTTGCCGATGTTGCCTAGCAGAGCTGTTGCCGCGCTTCGTTTATGAAAAAAATTCTGCTGTCACAATGGCCAGTGTAGTGCCTCGGCTCTTTTAACATATAAAGCTTAGCTTTTGTTTTGCAAATAACTACGTAAGGTTTTATGAATGGAACTTAGCTTTTGTTTTGCAAACAACTAAGCATTCATGACATACGTAATCTAGCCTTGTCAAGATGATATATACCGAGCTTTTGTAACTTGGCTATTGATATAATTAAAAACAGACTTTGGAAATTTAGTGTAATCGTTATAGGGTTTTTGAGCTTTTGTTTTACAAATAACTAAGCTTTTATGACGTACGTAATCTAGCTTTCTTAAGATGATATATACCGCGCTTTTGTAACTCGGCTATGATATAATTAAAAACAGACATTGAAAATCTAGTGTAATCTTTATAAAGTTTGTGAGTCAGCTGATACAGACCAACTTCAAAGGTCTCTATGGCTGAAATCTTTGTGCATTAGTAAATTCTTTGCATTGATGTACTCGTAGTTGATTGGAAATCCTTTTGTCTGATTCTTATATTATTTCTTCCAGATGAAAAAGTTAGCAGGTGATGGAGAACCAAAAGAAGGGGCGGCGCCTGACGACAAGGTAGGAAGCTTCAGTGCACCATTGATTTTGGTTTCATTATTTCAAAGTGACATATTTTTTTAAATAATATTCTGAAGACACCAGGAATTTTTTTTCATTACACGGAATTTTTAAAGCCTCAGAAATTATTTTATTATGCTCTCAGACCACCAGGAAGTTTCTTGTCATTTTTCCAAAGCATCAAGAATTGTTTTAACATTCTTAAAGCACCAGATATATTTTATTTTAAGTTTTTCAAAGCATCGGGTTTTGTCATAATTTCTCAAGGCATCAGGAATTTCTATCATAATTAGCGCCAAGATTTTTGTTGTAGTTTTAGGAAAGAATCATGATTCTTTGCACAGTGTTCTCAAAGCAAAAGAATCTATTCTACATATTTATTTCGAATGGTTTTGGTTTAATGAACTACAAATGCGGTGCACTTCTGACTTAAGGCATCTCCGATTAAAGAATTGTAGAGTCTCCGTCAGAAGTTCAAAGCAAAAACCACCCAAAGTAAGACTGGGAACGTTTAATATTTCCAATTATTATCAACTCAAATAAAGAATCATTAAGTTTTGGAATGCATCAGCAATAAAACACAATAAATGCGTTCATAGTAAAGGTTTTTTAAATATTCAAAAGTACCAGTAGCGGAAATACCAAGTTCAAAGCAAGTCGCTCCTCGTATCAAAGATAGCTGGCGCCGAACTATTGATTTGTCTGAAATGCTGAAGAAGCCTCGACTTTCTTTTGTAGTTGGAAAAAAAAATATTTGGGTAGTAAAATCATTTAAAATCTTGGATTTCTATCAAAGGAAGAAAAAATTATTTTTCCAAGTCAATTTTTTTTTTATTTACTTTGATGTCTCTCGGCCTGATTGTGACCCTTCTCAACAGTCAGCGTATTTTAACTATTAGTAAATTGCCAATTGCTCGTTTAGATCGTAATGCATTCAAGAAACTACAAGTTCATTTCTTTATCCGATGGCAAAGCAATTTGATATCAGTGTCACGATTCAGATTTAATGAAATCGATTTAATATCAAGATTTACGAAGAACTAGTACCAAAATATTGTTCTAATCCTGGATCATATATTATATGTATTATGTGTGTATATATATTATATATATATATATATATATATATATATATATATATATATATATATAGATCCTTCTGTAGTTTAAAATATATATTTCTTGTATACAGAAGGATTTTACATCATTGTGGATTTTATCCCCATTTACCTAGAGGTACGACATAGTACCTAGCTTCTGCATATATATATGTAATATATATATATATATATATATATATATATATATATATATATATATATATAAGATATTATAGATATATAGTTTATATAAATTATATATATATAGTTTTAGATATATAAACAGATATATATATAGATATATATAATTATTAATAATATAAATATATATATAGAATATAGATAATATATTAACATATCATATATGTGAAAATGAAAGGAGGAGGTACCAAGACCTTCAACTTTTATTCCAAAGTGTGTGTGTGTGTGTGTGTGTTTCGAAAAACATAATAACTGTGTCATTGTAACTTTCAGACGGCGGAGGAAATGGAGCCCGTCTCCATTCCCGAACCGGACCCGATCTTGGACGCAGCGACGCCAAGTTTCAGCGGCTGCGGGGCACTGGGATTCCACATCAGGGACGAGTCGCTGCCCATCACCCGCCTGACGGAGTGCTGCAGCACCCACGACGCCTGTTACGGCTCCGCCTGTAGGGCCAACAAGCGAGACTGTGATAGTAAGCTTAAGAATTGCCTGTTTGCCGTCTGCGACGACAAGACCATCGACAAATCCAAGTACAAGACTTGCAAAGGAGCCGCGAAGCTGCTCTTTTCCGGGACGATGGCGCTCTCGTTCCAGCAATACAACACCGCTCAGGAGAAGCTCTCGTGCAGGTGAGTTCGCAGACTTTAGAAAGTCTCTCTTCATCATCTAAGAATACAAAATGACCTTGATTCATTAAGCGTAGCGAATGGTTTTTAAAATTGCGGAGGTAACCTTGCCATAATGCTGTCCATTACACGAGTATATGTGTTCCTCTGAATATACCTCTTTAATGTGTGATTTGATACAGAACTTGTACTAGTACTCATGAACAAGAGATGTAATAACTTTCATGACATGACTCGTATCATTACTTCACTTTAAGGTATCAACTTCTTTTACTTTTGTCATGTAATAATTATTGTACTTTTTACGCTTTTCATGGGATGTGCATTTGTTTATTAGTAATTTTGATTTTGCTAATGATTCTAGAGTGAGGTGAAGCATTACTTAAAAAAAGTCGGTTCAACCTGTTTAGAATGTTTAGATCATTTTCAGTATTACTTCACGTTCCCACAAATGTTGCATTGGGCTTTGAATTTAGTCCTGTTTCGTTGAAAGACGAGACACGCCCAATTCATTTTAACAGCCTTCTTGATAGTCCCTTGCAAATTTTGACTAGTTGTGGTGAGTAGGCTCTCTGTCCAAGGACAAAATTGCTTTAAGAAATTTTACTTGACTAGAAATAAAAAAAAGAAAACTGTTTATTTAATATTGTGAAAGGCGATACAATCTTATCAATAATTTCACACCTAAATATATGGATATTGACTGTTATCATGACCCTATCAATTAATCTACGTAGGCTGTGAGACTAGTTTGTTCTTGCAAGATATCATTCCTGATAATTGAGAACGACTAAATACTAAACTTTTTTTTTATGATTCAAGAACCTACAGTAACTTTATACCTTTTCCTTCTACTCGTAACTAGTTGGCTTATTTCTTATTTCCCAGGTTGTTTTTCCAGACATTCAAACCGTATTTTCCCGAATTATATAATGGATTTTTTTATCCCTTTAAACTGATTCTTAATCAAATTGCAGATTTTGACTGGTTTTGATACTTCTAAGAAGTTTTATCACAAATATCACTTATTTACCATCAGTTTTGATACCTTTACAATATTTTTATATTTTAAAGTATTGTTTTTTAATTTCCGTAAAATATTTTTCCCTCTTCTGCCGTCAACCCCAGATGATACTGATATATTTTATGCAGTTAATTGACCATTAAGAACATTTTCACATTTTTCCCTTTTCTGTCGTCGCAGAGATCGGGGGATATGGTGAGTGGAAATGGCAAAATTGCTTCGCCAAATGCAATGCAACGAGACGCAAAATAATGCATTTCAATGGTGGTCGATTTATCTCTTGGTTGTAGATTGTCCATTGCTTCAAAAGGTGCTGATTCAACACGAGCTTTTGTGTTTGCATTCTTGTACATGTGGATGTGCCTTGCAGTTGCATAGAATTTCTGGGTTGTTTAATGAACCAACAGATGAATCGTGTCGCAGTGCATTGTTCTTGTGCAGAATTGCCCCTCGGGCTTGATGCTTTAGTAGATTCTCATCAACCGTGCATCTGATGCCTAGGCCAGTCTCTTACGGCGCTCCTGATTGGCTGTTAATAAGCCAATCACAGGGCTGGAATCTCTCAGTCTCTCGAGAGAGTTCACAGAGGCAGGATATATGTTCCTCCTCTCCTGAGGGATACGTCTTTTAAAAGTATCCCTCAGGAGAGATGGAGCATACATCATGCCTATGTGAACACACTCGAGAGACTGGGAGTTTCCAGCCCTGTGATTGGCTTATCAACAGCCAATCAGGAGCGTCGTAAGGGACCGGCCTAGGCATCAGATGCACGGTTGATGTGAATCGACTATAGTAGGAAAATCATGCATACAAATGTGACTGTGTAGGACTACTTGTAGACCAACTAGAATAGTGTATAACTATACCATTTAGTGAGCTTTAGAAATAGTATGATTAACGTGCTAACCTAATTTCTGCAGCTTATTTAACAAGTATATCGTTGTTACCTCAGTGGCGTATTGGTGAAGTTTCTAATAACTGGGAGAACATTGTAATTCGTTCATTTTCTCCGCGGTATCTAGTTCTTCAGAGATGCTAACTTTTGTAGCAGCAACTGATATATGAAATACTTAGGACCGGAAAACCTTAATGAAAGTTATCAAAGCTCATCTTTGCTGTGGTATTTTCCATTCAGTCAGAGAAGCAGCAGAGACAAAGGCAATAATGAAAACTGCAGAACTTCTAGTCAGAACAGTGCCAGAGAATGTAACAGCGTATTTGGGATAAATTCTAATTTATGGATAAATATGATATATAAGTCTCAGTAATCAATTAAAAACTAAATGAAATTACAATCATGCTCTGAATACAAAGATAATTTGAAATATTTTAAGAATGCTACCTAGAATATTCGCCATTTTCATCTGATATGTGGCATTTGTTTTACAATTTCTGGAATGTTTTATTGAGCAAAGATTCAGACCAATCTCAGATACTAGTATCCTTATCAGATTAGCACACAGGCGAAGTGTCATTGTTTTACCATATCTAAAATGTTTAAAACATGATTTATATTTGCCATTTTGACTGAAATGTCAGAAGGCCATGTAAATAAGCAAGTAAAGTAAAAAAAAAAAATTCAGATAATTAGAAAAATCATATCAGACTTTTGCCAACTTTGTAGCTCGTCAATGTAGTCATTTGCATTATAAGAATTCAAGGGACCAAGAATTACCCTCATGTCACATTCTAGATCAGTGATAACACTAAGCAGATATCTTTTTAATGGTTAATAATCTTCTATTAACTTTATCTTACTAGAGAATACTCTGTCTGATAGCACCTAGATCCCAAACACAACATTTGAAATACAGTATCTAGCACTTAGGCACTTTTCATTTTAAATAATTTTTTAAAGTTTTTTTTTTTCACCCCAACACAAATAGAAACGTCGTTGATTAGCAGAAACAGTTCCTAGCAGTTTACACATTTGACCTTAAACGTTATTTCGGAAGGTATACTTCAAGTCTTTGAAGTGACGTAAGCCAAGACTGTAATAACCAAATGAAATACAAAAATTCTGTTGGAAATCATAATATCTAGGGATATTTCTTTCTGCATCCGGATTCTGGCAATTTTGCGCTTTGTGACCTCTCGACCTTGAAACAGGGGGTCATGGGGGTACCCTGCAGCCAGATTTTATGAAGATCTGATGAAAAAATTTATTATTAATAACACTGACAAAATAATTTCGCTTTCGTGAATGTTAATTGTAGAATGAAGTGTTGTAGCAGCCAGTATGTCTACTAGATGAATAAAATGTGCTTTATTTGTTCACATAATCGTCATAATAGTCGATAGTTGCTAGGAAAACAGTCCATCAAAGCTATTTAGAATGTTCATGTACGTAAACATAGTTATCTAAGTGCTTCAGAGCTACCATATTCTAATTCTAGATAGCTGGATTTGCTATGCATACTAACATATAGCTTAACATAGAGAATGTATATTTTTTGTAGGTGTATTCGATTCAGAATACAAGCTTGTAAGTTATTATAGCTGATAAATCATGTCTTTTTACTTTCGAGGTAGGTATGTTAAGTGTTCAAAGAATCTTATAGTTTTGTCATGATTTTAAAGAAAGGTTTTAGTTTCCTGCTTTCGAACCATAAGGCATTCTCAGCTCAGGTGTCTTTTTTTTTCTAGCTGAATTGTTATTACACACCCGAATTTATCATATAAATCGGTTATCCACATTTACCAGAGTTCAGTGCTAAAGCAATTGCCGAAATATATGGTTTTCTTCTGTTGATATTGTTTTCATGGTCCCATAAATGCAGCTATAATTACCGTGCCTCTTGTCTGACAGTCCTAGTTTTCTGATGATTCAAGTTTTGCAAACAAGTCATCTATTTACTTAATTCATCATAATATTGTGATCGTTTAGAAGATAAGGCTTGATACGTTTACATTTTATGGTTCTGCATAATCTTTGCAGTATATTCCAACTTAATAGAACACGGAATTTTAAAACATAGATGAATTTCCAATTGCTCTGTTTTCATTCATTGAAATCTTGCTTACCAGTGCAAAGCAAAATGTATTTTACTAACACTGCTTGGTCCACTCTTTCCTGAGATTATCAGAACGGTTTTGAGGTTATTTCAGCAGAGGTGTTTGTAATTTTTTTAATATTGAGTGCTGTAAGAGAAAGCGAAGAAAATGGTGTGTCCTTTAGTTAATAGAAATCTGTTCGTAGATTAAAGCACCAAAATCTTTGGTACAACATTTGATTTACCTGAAAGGTACGCCTACGTTTAGGAAGATTTTTTGTTCAGTGCAAAGCACTGCCTTAGTTTCAAGACATCCCAGTAAATTAATGCCAAGAAATTTTATTTTAAATTTACTCTTTCCTTTCCCTTCGTAGCCAGGGTAAGGAACTTTCATCCACTTTCCTTTTCCCTGAATCTTTCCTTCAAGATTAAGCCTTATCATTTGTCTTCCCTTTCTAGTGCATTCTCCTGACCGTGGTAGAGTAAAAACCAGAGCATTTAAATCATGCGGACTTACACTTGTCAACGTTTTAGATGAACGACATTTTTCCTGAAATCATTGGCGCGAAATGCCCAAATCTTTGCTGTTGAATAAAGCAGCTGATGTATTAAATAGTTTTCACTTATTATTTATTTAATGAAAAATTAGATGTATTGTTCTTAATAGAAACCCTGCTATTTCGCAGATCCCAGCCAAAGCCGAAACAAAAGGACAAGAGGAGAGGAAGGTGAAGTGGCCACCTGAACCCGTATCATACCTGAAGGAGTGTCGCTATATTCGAAGGTGCTACGTTGCTGTGGGATGTACCGTCTTACTGAAGTGTTGTTTCCTGTGAAGTGCCCTTTTATCTTAGTACGGGAATTTGAATAATCAATATGTATATATATATATATATATATATATATATATATATATATATATATATATATATATATACACAATAAAGGACAGTGAGACGGTAAAATACTATGGGAAATTATATTTACATGAGGTACCTATATCTTCTCAGAACTGTCAAGAGCAAAGTGTATTCTTTAAATATTTTTTACTGCATTGTATTCCTGAAAGATTCCGCAGGTTATGAACCTTTAGATAGTAAACCTATACTAATACTATATATATATATATATATATAGTATATATATATATATATATATATATATATATATATATATATATATATATATATAGTATATGTAATATCTTAAGATTGTAACTTGTTTGGTTGTCATTATAATAATGAGAGATCATTTTAGTGATTTTATTTATATGGTAATTTTTCGCCCTACATTTTATACCCTGTTAAAACTACCTGTATACTATTTTTATCAAGGTGTTTTAATTTCAGTGGTTAGTGAGACTCCTTCTTGGTATCTTTTTTTTTTTTTTTTTTTTTTTTTTTTTTTTTTTTGTGACCGTAACTTAGGTTTTTATTTGTGACCTTAAGTGAGATTTTTTATAGCCCTAGTTGTAAGTATTGTATAAACGTTTTGTGCCTAACGTTGTAGGTTGTAATTCCTTTAATATTAAATGAGAAAATGCATATCTTGTTTTTTTCGGTTGCATGTTTAATTCAAGTGATCATCCTCTTAATTCATGATACATACAATACTTTCAATAGTATAAACGTTTCCCAGGTCAGGCCCAGTCTAGGAGAAAGTATGTGAGCGGCACTGCACATTAGTGTGTTCCTCAAAAATTTACCATGGATTGTATAGTACCACTCTGTAACCATCACATATTTTAACCAACGTCGTAGTTTCTCGGATGAGTGGTTTTCGGTCTCGGCTGCCAATCCGGTGGTCCGAAGTTCGATTCTCGGCTCTGCCAACGCGGAATCAGAGGAATTTATTTCTGGTGATAGAAATTCCTTTCTCGATATAATGTGGTTCGGATCCCACAATAAGCTGTAGGTCCCGTTGCTAGGTGACCAATTGGTTCCTAGCCACGTAGAAATATCTAATCCATGGTCTGGTTAAACTAAGATATACTTAACCAACGCCAAATTGGACTTTGCAGGAAGCTGTACAATATGGTTTTACCAGGTAGGCTTTCAGTTACTTATGATGCCTGTACATGTAAAAAATATTTTCAGTGTTGTTTTGGCAGATTGCAATTCTGTAATGCAGGACCTTGGGGATTTCATTCCTTTTTTCATGTTTTCTTTTGGGACTGGGCAAGAAAAGGTTACTGGGTTTCTAGTTCCATCATTCTTTGCAGTTGTGTCATATACCTTTCCAAGTATTTTGCTGTTAACGTAGGACATTGATGGAAGTTTCAGATCTTATTGACTAGGTTTGGGCATTCACCAAAATCAGAATTAAGCATTCAAGTTATTCCTCTGGGAAATTGTTAAGTCAATAAGTGTTCCAGTTATTTTTTTCTTTCATTCCTTTCCACAGGGATGCGATGCTATGTTCAGTTTGGTCACGTATTTCTTTTAAAATGTCCAAATCAGCTTTGTAGATGGTTTAGCTAAACAACTGCAGTGTCACAAAAAATGTTCTTAGAATTCATCCATTACGCGGTCATAAATTCTTGTCAGCGCCTCAGTGGCGTGATCGGTAAGTCTTGGCCTGCCACCTCGATGGCCGCGAGTTTGATTCTCGCGCATTCCATTGAGGTGTGAGAGATGTGTGCTTCTGGTGATAGAAGTTCACTCTCGACGTGGTTCGGAAGTCACGTAAAGCCGTTGGTCCCGTTTCGGAATAACCACTGGTTCAATGCAACGTAAAAACACCATACAAACAAAACAAAACAATAAATTATTCTTGTCATATCTGGAGAATGGAAGTAAACATTATATTTCAGTCCGATTTCGTATCCGTAAATGTAGTTGTTGTTGATTGCTCAGATCTCAGTCTTGGCAAATGTATTTATTTTTCTTTTTTTCTCTCAAGTTAAAATCAGTCTTCCTTGGATGTTTCAGTAATTCTGTTGAGAAGAGTCATTTATTGTATATCATCCACAGGTTTACATATTGATTAATCCCAACCCCAGTAATGCTAAGTGCAAAGACTTACCAGGTTTTATTATATTTCTGTTAGTGTAAGGGACATATCATTTCCTGTCGCGGACCTTCTCCCGAAAATAAAAATTGCAGAGGTCTGTGTTTACATTCATGACCACAAATGTTATATGTTCTGCTCTTCCATAATATTCCATTGAGCCTGACTTGGTTTCACTCATTTTAAGTAAACAAGGGAAAGAGTAACAATGTTAACCTTCCTCGCAGTATTGCTATCTCCCTAATATTCTTCTCTGTTAATTTATCAAGAATATTTATCCGCCTAAAATTTCTTTTGTTAAGAATTTTTTTTCCTAGGTGGGAATCTAGGTCCAAACTTCATAGCTTTCTTCTAATTAGGTCTTCAGGCCTTTCCTGAGGGTATTTCCATAGATTTCGGGAATTCTGAATTCCTGGGTACGCCCTTTAAGTACTCATGTCAATCTGTCATATCATACTGGAATGATTTATCAACTGTTGGAGAAGGAAGCTATCTGGCAATCTGTAAATAGTTGTTAACCTGGCGTATGCATAAGTGTTTCTCGCTTCCATCAAAATGAAAGCTAAATAGTTCTCTGGGAATATCATGTCTTGAGTTTTCCAACTATGATTGTTACTGAAAAAATAGTGCAGATCCATTCCTTGTTCATTTTGTATAGTCTGGCCTTTTTTTGATAAGTATTCTATTTGATTTCTTGGTTCAAAATGATGAAGAGGAAAACGCTTTACGATTAGGGTTTTTGAAGGGAGTAATCTCCATGCGTGCAAAGCTGTTTAGGCTTAAGGGTAACAGCCACTACAATACTGGTAGAAAGTATCTTCAGGCAATACCTAGTTGCCCAAGTATAAATGAGGCGCAGATTGCTGCCTTCAAAGGAACGGTAAACACATTGAAAAGAGCCCTCGGATATAAGGCTATAGTAGATTCACATCAACTGTGCATTTGATGTCTAGGCCAGTCCCTTGCAACGCTCTTGATTGGCTGTTAATAAACCAATCACAGGGCTGGAAACTCTCAGTCTCTCTCGAGAGTTCACTTAGGCAGGATGTTTGTTCCACTTCTCCTGAGGGATACTTTTGAAAGAAATATCCCTCGAGAGACTGAGAGTTTCCAGCCCTGAGATTGGCTTATCAACAGCCAATCAGGAGCGTCGTAAGGGACTGGCCTAGACATCAAATGCTCGGTTGATATGAATTTACCATAGTGGAACATAGTAGAGGTGCAACCATAGACCCCAGGCTGGGGCCCATTGCACCCCTGATATAAACTGAAAAGTAAGAATAACATAAACCAGAGGTGTAGACTGAAGTAAATTTAATGTAATGGATGACCCAGTAACATTATCCCCCCCCAGGACTGGAGAAAACCAGAAAAGGGAGGGCAAGGAACAAGCCAGGGCTCCTCGACCCCTTTGGAAGTTCCAGGTCTGTACCCCAAGGAGTGTAGTGTCAGATAAAACGGAAGACAATGCAGAGGACTGCAGTAAACAAAAAAAGTCTGTTCAGAGCCGTGTGATCTGAGGATGACTGATTTCCTCAGTTAAAGATGTCGATTTGAGTTAGAATAGAAATAGAATGGTTGGCTTGTCGTGAAAGAGTTGATATTGGTATAATTTTATATTGAAAAACAATACTGGGCATGCTTTCATGCGTGCCCATAGATTTTACCATATATTGTAGATAAGTAGTTTGTCCCAGTGAAACTACCCACTTGGTGGGTCTTGGGTAAAACTTGATGGAATCTATTCACTTTCGACGTAAAAGAGAATTATAACCGATTATCTGGTTCATCTTGTATGTACTAGATATTCAAACCGTATTGAGGAACGTTAGCATTCGTGAGTCTAGAGCTCTAGCACAGTTATTATTAAAGAATGATATAATATTTTTCAATGATATAACGGGCAGATTTTTTTCCGAAATAACTGCTATACAAGTTTATATATATATATATATATATATATATATATATATATATATATATATGTGGGTGACAAGGAATCGATTCCAAATGAGAACTTTCAGCAACGAAAGTCAGAATTGATATCGTTCGTGCAGCGTACTTAGAGTTTTACAGCAACCCGGCTTAATTGGCATATCTTGGAATGTTAGTGTAAAGGACTTCTTAGCGCTGCAGTAGTTTGTTAAATAAAGTCCATATTATTATGTGGTTCTCAAATGTCTGTCCTCGGCCGTTTTATTTACCGCCTTGAAAGAAAAGAGGTACTGAAGAACAGGTGGCAGATTATTATTACTGTACTTTAGTAGATTCACATTACCCGTGCATCTGATTCTAGGCCAGTCCCTTAGGACGCTCCTGATTGGCTGTTGATAAGGTAGTCACAGGGTTGGAAACTCTCAGTCTCTCTCGAGAGTTCACATAGGCAGGATGTGTGTTCCAACTCTCTTGAGGGATACGTCTTTCAAAAAATATCCCTCAGGAGAGGTGGAGCATACATCCTGCCTATGTGAACTCTCTTGAGAGACAGAGTTTCCAGCCCTGTGATTGGCTTATCAACAGCCAATCAGGAGTGTCGAAAGAGACTGGCCTAGACATTAGATGCACGGTTCATGTGAATCTACTATTTTTTATAGTATTTGTCGTCATAATGGGCCAGCATTCTTCGTGCACAAGCATACATTGAATCGAAAGCCCACATTTGAAAAAGGGGAACTGGAAAATCAAAACTCTGTACGTTTTTTTTCTTATTGTTACTACAAAATGTTGGGGTTTCCCACGGAAGATAACCTTCGAAATTTGTATTCTGTTTTGTCTGTTCTCTTTTCACTCTAGCGCCTCAGTGCCGTGGTTGGTTTGGTGTTTGCTTCTCACCTCGGTGGTCGCGGGTTCGATTCTCGGCTATTCCGTTGAGGAGTGAGAGATGTGTATTTCTGGTGATAGAAGTTCACTCTTGACGTGGTTCGGAAGTCACGTAAAGCCGTTGGTCCTGTTGCTGAATAACCACTGGTTCCATGTAACGTAAAAACACCATACAAACAAAACAAAACTCTTCGTCTCGGAATGATCGGTTAAATCTGAGGTTTACTCAAACCAAACTGCCCGGAGTATATACTTTGTTTACATGCAAGTGCTACCGGAAACCTTATCTTGTGCAAAAGTACTGGATAAGAATTCATCACGCGAGCGAACAGCTAAGTCTATTTTCAACACACTCATCGAATATCTGACGAATTCTTCATCCCGCTGTTAAAGAAGAAGATGGCGAAAGCGGGAAAAATATGCCTATAAAATGAATAAGATATAATAAGAATGATAAATGAAAAGTTACACAATAAATATCTTAATCATCACTGCTGAGGTATCAAGCAAAAGGAAACACGTGGCGACGGACTATTTCTGGCGACGCTTTCACTTGTTCACTTGTGACAGTGATGCTCAAGAGACGATTATTCCCAGGAGCCAAAACACCTTGTTCATCTCAGCTAGCCTTTTACCTCCTCCACAGCTAACATCTTTATACCACGGTTGATATTACCTTGGAATATCAGGACTTACTCCGTTAGTACATGAGTACATACATATAAGGAACAATGCATATGACACACACATGCATACATATATACAAGAAAGATTTGCTGAAATTCCCCTCACGTATTTGGTCTGATAGGAGAGGTTTATATATATATATATATATATAATATATATATTATATATTATATATATATTATATATGTATATGATATATATATATATATATATATATATATATATATATATATAAATATCGAGCCACAAATGTCCTTTAATATCTAATTCGCTCTACCTCGGAATTAATATATTTTCATATATGTTATCCAAAGGGGAATTTTTTAGTCGATAAGAAATTATCGACTGAAAAATTCCCTTCGGTTAACATATATGAAAATATATTAATTCCGAGGTAGAGCGAATTAGATATTAAAGGACGTTTGTAGTGCGATGTATGTGATGAATCACGGTAATGTGATATGTCATATATATATATATATATATATATATATATATATATATATATATATATATATATATATATATATTATATTTACTTCATGGATATACGTAAGTAAATTATTTCAAACACACCATGACTAATTATCACATGAATAGTCTGTATACCACACTTCATTGAAATGTATTGAGAGGGCAAAGTAGAATGCTAGGAAACAGCAGGTCTACCTGGCTTTTGAAATCGTTCACATATTGTAAGTGGGTGGGACCGACTGACACTCTTGTGCCCCAACCGAATTGATGCGGCTGGCAACGTCACATAACCCCTTAGCCTCCGGTAACCTTGTCCTTCGTGCCAATGTCGAACGTTCTCTTACACACGCTAAGACTCTCGTGCACAGACTAATCTAGTTTCTCTGACTAATTGATGCTAAACTACAATTCCGCACTTCAATTGATTTTCCTCATAACAGAGCTTCTACTTTGCATATGACATGACAATTCTGGTAATGTCTTCAAATTTTCTCATGGGACTTTGAAAGTTTATGGTTAGTAATTGTTCAAATTATGAAAATATCCGATTTGGAGTTATGCTAAACCTCAAACTTTGTTATTCAGTTTTAGAAACGAACAAGTAACTATTAAAGCTATCAAATCTGTGCGATGAAACATATCGTCAATAATATTATTAGGAAAACCGTGAAAGTTATTGATACTTTGATTATTAGTAACCAGTTAGTTCAAACCATATTTTGACACATGCGATACATTTCATTTGCATTGCCACAATGAAAGCCAATCACATTTTGAAGCATGAAACCTTTAGTATTTTGAAACACCCTTGTTGTGTTTGCCTCGCTAGCAGACGAAAACAAGCAAGACGATAGTGATCAGATGGTTCACTCAGGGAAGAATATGGACACGATTGTTTTCATGGCGAGTAGGTGGAGGAAAGGCTGGTCCATTTAGTGTTTTTTGCTGATATAATGAATGTTTCATTAGTATTTACGTTCTGATGCATTGTAAGTAGTGAATAAGAATGATATCATTAACTTCATTTCATTCCTCTCTCTCTCTCTCTCTCTCTCTCTCTCTCTCTCTCTCTCTCTCTCTCTCTCTCTCTCTCTCTCTCTGTTTTTACATACATTATCATCTTTTAGGACATATGCAACTAATATGAAACAGGTAAGACAGCTGGCTATTTTTAAGATTTTGCGAAGGACCCACCGTCGTCGATAAAGTAAGAAATGCCAGTAGAATCCCAAAATCGACACACAGTTGGCAATTCGTGGAAAAACTTTCTCTAGGTTATCAAAATTAGATCGCTTCCGGTGAACTGAAGGAAAGTAGAACAAAGGAGGCGGCTGATTTTCTTTAAAGGTAGTTGAGAAAGTAAACACGATGTGAAATGAAGGTTGTAAACTTCAAAAACTGTACCGACATCAAACATCTGATTCGTGATAGATTGTAAATTTGTTCTTTTTAATTTAAAGGCGAATATCTCACTTGTAAGTTTCAGTGAGAGTTTTATTGAATGTGGCAGTGCACATCTAATACTTTTTTCAGTCATATGTCGTTGCAGTGTTTCTCTTTATATCTACAGTTTGTTTGGGAGATCTGACTTCCTTTAACATCTTATCAATTAAACTAAGATCCAGATGTTTCTCAAGGTATTAAAGAGAAGAGGAAAATTATTCTAGTTCGTTTATTCAGCTTAAAGGAATGTCGACAAAGATTAAATAACAATTATTTGATATCGAACAAAATCAAAAGAGGTACCTGGATGTAGTTCCTCTGGTGAGACCCGTTTCGTCAGGGCTCGTCACCTGGCCCCACCTACAGGGTCGTCTATTAACCATATTTGGATTCGGTAGACTGTATTCACTCTTAACAGTATTTTTAGCTTAGCTACGGTGATGATATGCTTAGCAATTCATCTTTAAAATTTGAATATTCCTGTGTATGCGACTAAATTGTAAACTGAATATCTTGGCAGTGGGATATAAAACCTCCAAAATTACGATAAATTTTGTAACTGGCAACTGACAGCCATATCAATGTTAGTAGAAGGCGCTGCCGTGAGCCAGTACAGAGTCATCTAGTGAGTGCTGATATAAGTATTACATGTTGAGTCCTCCTAAGTTGTACCTCTGCAAACACACTTCCAAGTGTAGACATCAAAAAGAAAATAAAGATTGGCAGTGGTTTGTCGTCAGTCTAGCGTGTACCACCAGTGAGTCAAGGTGTCTTGCGGTTGAATGGACTTTTAAATGATTCTTGTCGATCCAAGGTGATCCCGGATCTTAATCATGCCTGTATTTCACACGAAAACCATCGAGGGCATCTTGGAACCTGTGGCCCAGCAGGTGAAGTATTGCACAGTTCTGTCATTGTTTGGAAATCGCGTGAGATAGAGGTTGTTGAGCCTTTGAAGTTCTGAAAAGGCGGAAATTCTGACTTCTCTCTTATGTTCTAAGAGGGCAGGGCTTATCACTTCTCAAAAATCGGTGTCCACATCTGAACGATGACGATGTTTAACCACATGACATTCCCAGCCTGTAATTTCTAGGATTTAATTTTAGACTTTAAGTCACTGCCGGCACACATCGCTAAATATACCAGTCAGCTGTTTACACATGAAGGTTGCAGGTTACTTGTTTCCTCTTGTGGTTTAGTTAGGTATACCTATATGGTTAGGCAGCAGGCTATTGTAAGAAGCGTAGGTGTACGCCTATGCACTTTGCCCGTACGCATATGAGAGTCAGTTCACGTCTTTTCTTTCCTGACTATAACGTTAGTTACGCCTCGTCTGGAGTCTCTGCTATGAATAGAATGCAGACTTGTGTCAGGGGCGGGCTAGCCTAGTCTCCTCTTCAACAGACTACAGGTGTGAACGTGGTGAGGAGGTGTAGGCTAGATGACAAATTCTCGTTCCATGTGGTAAAGGGGCTTGATTTGTTAGCCTAGACACAACCAGGGTCAATTGACTTTGAACGTTTCTATCTAGAACTTTCAAGCAGAGCGATGCCTCATCAGAAAATAGCTTAGTCTGCAATGAACATAGTCAACTGTGAAATATAGTAATGGAGTAAATTTCTCCTTCACATCGGGATCAGATCCAAAACCCTAGACCTATGCATATGTATACCCATTGATATGAGTAAATTTCAGTATATATGAAAAATGTAGAGAATTGAATCCATTATAACTTAGGCCTAGTTGTCTCAAAATTAAAGTAACAATGTAAATCTTACATATTTACTGTAGGGCAAATTCGGTGTATCCTTTAAAGATTTTCCCCTCCATTTTTTTTATTATTTTATTATTATATGATTATTTAGCCGCCTTGCTGTGTTTCTCTACCAAACATGATACACCAGCCAACCAAGAACTATATAACACACCCTGTTATCGTGTGTTGAAAGAAAAGTTTTAACTCACAGTTTTAACAATTTTGTTACCGTACCTAGAGTCGATAGATACATGATATACTGTATTAATTTTTTACCTACCCCGAGATCTAGCGAACCATTGGTTGAATGATGGTCATTTTGGCGCTTTTTTTTTTCTTTATAGAAAATGAGAGGCAAGTTCATTCACTAGTGGTGTACATATCAGTAAATGTAGCAAGACCTCAGGTTTATTTAAATTCTCCCTTTTGTGTGAATGATGCATGATACCATTTATTATTTAATAATTTCATCTTGTTTTATGCAACAAAGAACTTAGGTATATTTTTCTTATTTGCACATATTTTCAAACTTTGAATATTAACTTCTCTTTCTACAGCAGTACATGGTTTTTGTTTATGACATTGATTGTTGTTCATTCAACATGAAAAATGAAAATAAACACATCCTTGGACTTTATAATCCTACTTGTATGTATTAATGCTATACTTAGATAAATTTATTGCTTTACAATAATAGTTTACTGCTGAGATTTTAACCTCATTATGTATATAGAAAAACTGTTGCTTTAAAATTAAAAGAAAAGAAATACTTCATGTTAAGTTCATTCAGAGAGCTATTCTAAATAGTTTGACTTGAAAGATACATAAGACTCTACTCATAGACTTGGATAAGCTATAAGCCTAAGTTAGGTTATGTCATTTTAGAATATGTATATGCTGTATTTGTACTATATTTCACTTTATTTATGATTTTTATTTACAATGCTTTAGGTCACGTTACTTTGGTACATGCTGATGGAGTTGTATTGCTCTCCCCAGACAGGAAAGACTCAGTTTCTTAGGTTAGGTTAAGATTTATCCCCGTATTTCACCCTATGATTTGTAGAACTTAGGTGGCATAGGTTAGTTTATGGTATATCTCAGAAATTGCCCTTGCCACATCATCTTGTATCATAAGAATTTTTTATCGTGATTTAAGCTATGCATTTTATTACCATTCTTTTAGGTGAATTTTCTCATTAGTATTGGATACCCAGAAACCCTGGTATTCCACCAAGTTTCCCCGCTAGTGTTAGATCTAAGGTAGGGGAGTACTTTGTACAAAAATTAAAACTTATGATAGTTCTGGATTTTTCAGTATAGATCATAAAGAAATGATGCATGTATTTGGTTGACTCTGTGTAAAACAATACTTTTAGTAATTGTGCATATATTGCGATCACTATGGTTCAAATAGTTTTTTACTGAAAATGAGAAAAATGGCTGAAGGTATTTTTGGAAAGCATTAGATAAGATATATTTGATTTTCGCGGGCAGAAATTATTTATGTGTCACCACTAAAGTCGTTTTTATGTTCAGTATATTAGTGCTATATGGTTTTGTAGGTTTAATACTTTCATTGTTTAGTTAGTTACTATCTGTTAGTTAGAGCTAAAGTTAGATGCTACCTGTTAGTTAGAGCCATGCAATCATTCACCAAGATTCCTCCCAGAAGCAGGCATCTGGTCATTTAGATTTTTGTTATATAATAGCTATGAATGAAGTCTAGTTTTCCAGGGGTCATATCTTTGGATTCAGTTGTCACGGAATATATGCATAAATGTTAACTCATTGCATAGTAATTGCTTTATGGTCAGTGTTCTTGATTTTTCTACATACTAATGTCTATAAATGTGGTATTATGATGAATATGAAAACTTGAAAACGAAAGGTTATGAGTATAAACCTGTCTACCTCTGTAGAAACCTTCATATTGAATAGGACATTATATTGAATAGGAAAGGGGATTGTTGCATTTTTATATGCAGCAAAATAAAGTGGACACTTTTATCACATGTAATTCCCTTTTGCTTACTATTGCAGTGTGAAAAAGTAAAGAGAAAGCTTTGCAACACTTTTAGCAAATAATAACCACAATTAGTGGGTATGTTTCTTTCCTAATCGTCACTGTAAAATTACATTGCAGTAGATGTAAGTTATGGTAGTTTTTGATGATATAGGAATGTTAATACAAGACTTCAGAAGTAGAAAATGTTAGTAAATTACATACAAAAGTATAGGAAATTTACTGCAGCATGTACATAGTAATTAATTGCATAACTGAGGAGATATTACTTACATCCTTTACTTTTATGGCCATGCATCACTCTTCCTGATGAAGTTCTTGAAAAGGGTTAAAACATCTGAACAGGATTTTCTTTTGATATAGAGGGATCAAACTGTTTAAATCTTCTTAAGTGCTAATGTTTATCATCACAAGTGAGGTGTTTGTGTGTGTTTACAAATGCCTGATTCCATAGGGGTAGCCATGTGTAGTTAGATTTGTGTTTGCTGTCACATTTTATCTCTTGTTAAAAAAAAAAGAACTACTGCCTCTTTCAACAAAGTTCTATGAACTCTTGCAAAAAAGAAGTGCGCTTTATCTGCAGTCTTGTTTAAGATTATATTTTTGTTGTGAGTAGGTGTTCATCTTTCATGGAAAGTTTTGACTTTATTTTTATGAATTTTTGTCCATCTTAACTATAAATTTTTCTAGTGATTATTTTAAATGAATTGGGTAATGAATGAATATTATTTAGGTCCAGAAGAGATAGTATTCATAAAGTGTGAGGTTTTTTTGCCTTTCATTTACAGTTATGGTAATATATTGCAACTTTTTAAGCGATAAAGAATTTAGAATAAGTTGATAGTATTTAGGAATACCGTTTTTATGATATTATAAATTACAGTATTTACAGAGAATAGAATAGTTTAGAAGATATATCGTTAGTTTATGTATGATCAACTTCTGTTGAATGTGTTTATGTAGGTCCAATATAAACAGTACTCTGTACTATCATGATTTTGCCTCTTTAAAACTACCATACTGCTGTATTTATACTGGTAGTATTTGCAGATCACTTAGGTAGTATACACTTTATGTAATGGTTAAACTACATTTTTGTATAGTCTCATAGTTGAGCTTGGTTGCTTATCTTCATAATTTTGATTTTACCTCTATATATTTGCTTTATAACTTTCTTTAGAAAGGATGAGGATTTTTTTATACTTTGTTAGGCAAATTTTCAGTTTGTAGTGTCATCAAGCCAGGTTTCTTTCGTGTTTTATTATAAGAGAGAAAAGATTGAGTGAATGGTGAAAGCCATTATTGCTGGAGTTCTTCAGGTACGGTACTGTCCTTGGTACAAACAGGATCTTAAGAACAGGATTTATTATCTACATCTTCTTAGTACGTTTTGCGAACATCTCAGAGCTAATGCCATAGGAAGCTGATATTCTGTTATATTTTTTGTTGATTAGGATCCAGCCAGTCTCTCACACCACTAGGCCTAACTCCCCTTCTATAGGTTTTTGGGACTTGCTCTCTCAACCCTCTTATATTGCAATCATTTTTTAAGCTACAGGTATTATTTTACAACATGAAGACCAGTGCAGTGAATTTAAGGATTATGTAAATATTGAGGATGAGTTTTGCTATGCATTTCCGTTTTATTTATCACTGCGTGGCGTTGGACCCTATTGAAGGTCTGCGAATAAGTCCCCACTCTTTCTTCGTTTTCTATACCGTTTTGTATGGGGGAGAGAAGAAACGCCTGTAAAACTAAGATATCTCCGGATGAAAATAGAAGAAATAAGTCAAGGAAATAGTTGTGAAATAGATCCTGTCACTAAGTACACCGGGGAATGCTTATTCTTTTATATATAATTTTTTAAAAGTAAACTAGAGCTATTTGCCAGTTACCACTGCGTAAGTTGCAATGATACAAATATATCGCAAATCTTTTCTACAAAACAGATACTACGTTGGATGATAGCATTATAGTCCTGCTGTTTGGTGTTTTAAAATTTCTGTTTTTCTCTTATCATCGTGTGTGCGGGGTGTTTTTTACTCTGAGTGTGATCCTTGCTTCGCATAGCAAGATAGTATTTTGCATCTTAAAATTATTTTTTAAGATTGTGTATGCGAGTGTGTGTCCTTGTGGCTAAACAAATAATGATTATGGCAATTATAGTGAGGGCTCAGGACTTTTGAGTGGGCCATGTGGTAAGAATCTCCTGGGATGATGGACGCTGGAGTCCCTAAGTGGTAGCTACGTGAAACAAGAATTTCATTGACATCAGTAACCCAAGCCCCATGCAGGGCTGCATACACTCCTAAGCTGTATACATTTATATATCGGCAGAATTAACTTTTTTTTACGTTATACATACTGACGAGCTCGTATAGTGATATCGCGTCACTGCACTGCAAGTTTCACTCTATTTTTGTGACCGGTTCAGTTATTCACTGCATTCGTGGCCTAACCCTCTTGCTTTCAATATCATTGATCATCCAGCCTCCAATCATCAAACATACCAAATTGCAGCCTTCAAGCCTCAGTAGTTTTTATTGTATTTAAGGTTAACGTTAACCTTAATCATACTTCAGACAGAAGCTACAGGTAGCAACAGCATAGGCCACCACCGGACCGTGGCTGAGTTTCTTGGGCCGCGGCTGAGGCCACCACCGGGCAGTAAACTCGATCGCACCGAAGCATTTTTTTACTGTTGTATCGTTTGTGCTTGGAAGTATCACCGAGAGGTGCTTATAAGTTATAAGGTGGATAATTCAGGGTAGAAATAAAAGATCTGGCTTCCTTTATCAATTGGGTTTGGATAATCCCTGATGCTTAACGAGATCTAAATATCATGTGCATTTCAAATGCCACAGCAGGTGGCAGATAATCTCTTAAGAAATGATCACTTAACCTTTGTCAGTTTAAATACTCATCATTAAAAAATGTTAACATATAAGCCTATGCGTACTGAGGTATCTATTTCTTGAGTAGCCTATAATGCTTAGTTCTCACTTTCGTCTTCTAGCGCCTCAGTGGCGTGAGTTCGATTCTCGGCATTCCACTGAGGTGTGAGAGATGTGTATTTCTGGTGATAGAAGTTCGCTCTCGACGTGGTTCGGAAGTCACGGAAAGCCGTTGGTCCCATTGCTGAATAACCTCTTGTTCCATGCAACGTAAAAACACCATATAAACGAGCAAACAAACACTTTCGTCCTCTAGTCCGCAGAAGAAATGGTCTATTAAACATAGGTAAACCTATTAATTTACATGCAAATTTAAGATGCCATCATTTGCTTAATGTAGTACGCCTTGCATGCTTCTGTTGGGCCCGATGAAGGTTGGGTGTATAATTAGGATATGAGATAATGTTAAAGGCTGCAAATGCTGCGTCAGAATTGAAATCGATTAGAATATTACTCTTGATTAAGAAAAGAAATGTCCATGGCGATATTGCTTCGCAGTGTCTTGAAGTACAAAATGCAAATACAATTGGGTGCCAAGTCTAGTATATTACTAAATACGTGATTAAAGCATTTTGCAAATGGCGAATCGTTTGTTTTGACTTGACGTCGAAATGTCATCGTGTTGATACAAGGCTTCAGATCACTGTTGATCATTGTTAGTTAATATTATTTTTCCCAAGCAATTATTCTCGTTATATTTGATGATGACGACGTGATGGAAGCGTGATAAGTGACTCACAGAGGGTTTATATTTAAAGCCTCAAATGTATTTGTCGGCTGAAAACAATGGAATGTTTGTTGCTTCAGGCCGGGTTCTTTTTGTAGCAGTTCTTTTAATGTTTCCGAACGTGACGTCGTATCTAACTAAAATGGTAGTTCGAAAGCACTCGGCCCAGCAATGAGGTAGAATTTATAACGAGAATAACCCCGAATCATTGCTCTATCAGTTCGGAGGAATGATTCCCATTCGTGAAATATTTTAACCCAATTGAACTAACTCCCTTGCGATGCGTTCCCGGCTGAGAGGCATTGCTTTTAATTAAACATCTTGCATAATGGGAGTGGAGTGGTGCTCGTGATATTGCCACCCGTAAAAGGTCAAGGATAAATGATAGAATCTGCTAGATATTAATTCAGCCCGAAGATATCTTCGACAGGGTGCAGGGAGAGGGGAGGAGAGACCGTTTCGTTATCCGTCGCCCTGTCTCATTGCCTTTCTCGGTGCTGAACATGCATTGCATTGCCTTGGCAATCGCATCTTGCTCTCCAAGAACTCTTGGGTTGTTGCTGGGAGAGTTTTTTTTTTTTTTCTTTCTTTCAGGAACTCGTGCGTTGTTGCGGGGAGAGGAAGTTTTTTTTTTTTTTTTTTTTTTTTTTTTTTTTTTTTTTTTTTTTTTTCTCCCTCTCTAGAGCTCCAGGAACTCTTGGGTTGTTGCTGAGAGATGATATATTTTTTTTTCCTCTCCAGGAACTCTTGGGTTGTTGCTGGGAGAGAAAGTTTGGTTTTTTTATTTATTTATTTGTTTATTTTTATATCGTGTTGCTCTCCAGGAACTGTCGGGTTGTTGCTGGAAGAGAATTTTTTTTTTTATAATCAGTATCCTGGTAGATTGCATCAAGAAGCTTTAGTCTTGCTTGTCTTGACTGTGTTTTAATTTGGGTTGCTTAGTGTACATCCCACGCAGGCACAAGTACAAGCTTATCATCCATCATGCCATCCAACGCCGTATAATGCGAAGAGCCCCTGTGTTTCATCATCCACACAAATCCACTTATCTCCAGTCTCCTTTCCTATGTTGTCCAACTCAATCCAGGTCTTTTAACCTTCCTTCTGCCCACTGGAACCCAGAGGACACTATCACGTACTATGCTCCCAGGGCATGTGCGAAATGCATGTCCAAGCCATTCAATCTCACTTAACGTCATCATCTTATGTGCTCTTATGGAACTTAAGTAGTTACATTGATGTTATTTATAGCTCGGTCTCGCTCAGTGACAACTGATGTTCTTTCTAAACCCTTATATATATATATATATATATATATATATATATATATATATTTATATATATATATATATATATATATTATATATATAATTCATTCACAATTTTGCGCTGTGCATGATTCAGGTAATACTTGGATAGCGAGAAAAAATGTAGTTGTGTTTGTATGTATGTATATGATTTTTATATATATATATATATATATATATATATATATATATATATATATATATATATATTCCGAAAGATCTGATATTTCTGTGGAGAGATCAGAATAGCGCTCCTTAGAGGAGGAAATAAAAACTCTAGTAAAACGAAGCAAATTTCGCTCCAGGATTGTTCAGATTCCTATACTTCGGCAAGGATTTTGGGGGGTTTTGGGGGGTGGGGTGGAAGAGGGGGGGGGAGAGATTTAAAAAAAGTGTATAGAGCTTGAAAACAGATCCGTTCTGATTTCATCGTCGTACTCAGATTGATAGGTATTCAAGGACTACTTTTATTTCGAACCAAATTCTTTTTTATTAATTTTTTTTCTGTTTCTCAACTGGACAATAAAAAGTATATATACGGATAAAAAGTGTTCTATTGTTCACATTGTAGAAGTAGATTTCTCTCGTTCCAACACCAAAGTGCGTCGGTCGTTATTTGGTGTCATTTCCTCTAGGATTAATTTTTGTGAAGATTCGGAAACCGAGGGAATTTAGCAGTTGCAGATTGAATAGCGATGAAAAGGGACCAACGGGATTAAGCGCTGCTTCTGGGAATGCGAAGGCAGCACCAGATGAATTGTAAACACAGCGGCGATTCTAGGAATGAGATCAACAGATTAATGGGGTCGCTGGACAAATTGCGTTGCTCTGGGGAAGATCAATGATGAGAGGTCGCAATTGTCTCTTTCGAGAGATGTAAGTAAATTCGGTCAGTCCTCACCTCGTTTTATAAAGACAATTGCAATCTGCTTTCGTGTGCTTCTCGCCCACCGAACCACGTAGTTTTTGTGCAGTGACCCAGTTAGTCTGCTGATCTCGTTCCCAGAATCGAAGTTTTGTTTATAATTCATAGACTTTGGCTGTACCTACCCAGAAGCGGGCTGGTTGAAAATTTAAGCTTTTTTATTTTACTTTATTATTTTTTTTTTTTCGTTTTATTTTGGATTCTATGGGTCAAAATTCTCGTTACAATTTCCACCTGTCCACGAAAGAAATACTACCTAAGAGTATATGTTTTTAATTGTCTTTTATGGGCACTGTTTTTATTCATGACAATTTTTGTACATAAAGTGTTAACATTTGCTTCGTTTTATTTCCTTTTTTTTGCGGGCAGTTTTTCGAATAATTCTAATCCCCAAAACTGAAGAATTCCGCAACTCACTTTATTTTCCTTATTCATGCATTACACGATACGAGAAATGAGTATCTAAACGCAATATTACTCAGTGAAGGATTTGCTTTGAAAACCTTTCCAGCAAGATACACAAACTCTAGTTACTGCTGGTGCTACCACTTAGACAAGTGGTCCCCCACCCAAGGCTTACCGCGAGAGAGAGAGAGAGAGAGAGAGAGAGAGAGAGAGAGAGAGAGAGAGAGAGAGAGAGAGAAAGCTGAGGAAAGGAAAATGGGGAAACTAGGTTGGACCGAGATGATGTAGCCCTCGGGGCATTTGTTACTCTTCATTGGATTTGACCCCAAGGCGCTTCAATCATCTGTGTGACAGTCACCTTTGATGCCGGATTGGACTGGATATGTGTACGCACATTCGAACGCGTACACACGCTTTTATTTTCTATTTTCTGCATGACTGAACGGTTCTCTCTCTCTCTCTCTCTCTCTCTCATACACACACCCCCCTCCCCATGGGAATCTGTTACTCTTCTAGTTTTCAGAAAGTATTGCCATGGTAACTATTGATTTTTCAAGAGAGATTGTTACTTTTCCATGCATTTTATCGATGTAATTATAATTTATACGTTTTGTATATATATATATATATATATATATATATATATATATATATATATATATATATATATAATTTGTTTTTATAATGGACTTGAGGAACTGTATCAGCCTTATGCCACTGGCCAGTGGCGGGAAGATAAAGTAAAGTAAGTAAGTAATGGACTTGAACGAGAATAATCGAAGTTTGTAGAATTATCATCGAAATCTCATCACAAAATAATGACGTAGGACGCTTTAAAATTATATTTGGATGTGATTAAGTTTGACATTAACCAATTTGGAAAGTTCAGTGCATATATGTACGTTGTAATAAACATGCACAGCAACTGGCAGTAAAACTTAAACAACTCATGGTAAAGTATTCAGTGTAAGAAGGGCCGTTGCAACACGCTGTTGAAAACACCAAGAAAACCAGGAATCTGGGTGATTGTTGTGCAGTCGCTAGCAATTGCATAGTTGCCCATCCTTGTGTATTTTGTTTTTCATTGTAAGATCTAGCGCCTCAATGGCGTGATCGGTATGGTCTTGACCTGCCACCTCGGTGTCCGCGAGTTTGATTCTCGGGCATTCCATTGAGGTGTGAGAGATGTGTATTTCTGGCGAAAGTTGTTCGCTCTCGACGTGGTTCTGAAGTCATGTAAAGCAGTTGGTCCCGTTGCTGAATAACCACTGGTTCCATGCAAGATAAAAACACCATACAAACAAACGAACAGTGTGAGATCTATTTATTTAAAAATGAGCATTGTTTATCTACCTCTCGTTGTGTTGATTTTAGGAAAATTCGTATATATTTTAAAGTAGCTTCATTTCAGTGCATCGTGTGCGCTGGAGGGAGCAATTTCAGAGAGATTTACAAGTGGAAGTTTTCTTAGGACTAAAGCGCCGTGTCATGTAAATGGGGTTGGTGGGACCCCGACCGCAGGGCTTCTGTTTACGGTATTAGATGTCCTGTGTCTATATCATCGGGGTCCTCCTCGTTTGCCTTAAAAGGAGGTTGTGGATGTGGATAGCCTGCCAGTGGATGACGTTGAAGAATATTGTTTACGCGGACGGCGGGCCTCTCTCTCTCTCTCTCTCTCTCTCTCTCTCTCTCTCTCTCTCTCTCTCTCTCTCTCTCTGTAGAGACCAGCGGGAAATATTTGCGAGCAAATAAAGTTCAGAGTAAATGTGAGGTTATATTACCGTAAATGAAGAACAGAAAGTTGGGACAATACATGTTCAAATGGGGTAAATACAACGATGATGGCAGGACTAGAGCTTTCAGACAATATATACATGAAACGAGGATAGTAGCAGGGTGTGCAGTTTAAAGGAAAAGGGGAGGGAGGGTTGGTTTGGTCGTTTCTGTAGAAGCAAAGATGAGAGTGTACGAGGGAATTGTTGAGCCAATTCTCATTTATGGAAGAGAAGTGTGTTTCATGCAAATGGAAAAATAGGACTGAAGCTGTTGAAATTAATTATTTCAGTAGTACGTATATGTGATGAATTGTTTATAATTTTAGGGGAAACGTCTTAATGTATAAAAAGATGCATAGTAGTAAGTGTGCGCGCACACGTGCATATATATGTATATATTCGACATTAAACCATTTTCCCAAATATAATAAAGAAATCATCAGACTTCGCAGCACAATAATTAGATATAATATATATTAATATATATATATAGATTAGATTATATATATATAAATATCTATATAAAGGCAAAAGCCACGAAAGCGAGGGAAAAAATAAAGTACCGCTGCAAGACCTTTCGACTTTTGTCCTTTACTAAGTATCTTAGTAAAGAGCGAAGGTCGAGAAGCCTTGCTGCGATACGCCATTGTTTTACTTTTTCTGCTTGGCTTTTGCCTTTATACTCGTCACGTTCCGAATTTCGTGATTCAGTAGTAGTTTTAGATATATAATATATATATATATTATATATATATATATATATATATATATAGATATATATATATATATATATATATATATATATATATATATATAATATAGGGGTATATATATATAATATATATATCTATATATATATAATATATATATATATATATATAATATATAGGTATATATGTTTGTGTGTACACATTAGACAGAAGCGGAGGAGAGATAAAGTGAAATGTATACCCTCCCACGATCTAGACCTCTCCGGGAAGTGAATCATACACTTGGTATGTTATGACATTTAATTCAGGAAGCAATTCGGGTTTATGGACCGATTTCATACTACGCTGTTTTTTAAAACAACCTAATTTTTTGTTGGGCAGAAACTTTGGTAAATTATACTTCGCTAGTTTATCGAGTTTTCATTTAGTCTCTTACATCGGAGGGGGATGTCTTTCTTTGAGTATTGCATTTTCTTGATGACGTCGCATTGTGTAGTTATGCCTTTTCTTAAGTAAGAGCTGTTAAGTGCCCCCGGGTGTGTTCGAATGTGCAGTAAAAGGAATTTAATGGTAATAATCCATTCGCTTGTACTGGATATATTAGCATATAAAATTGCCATATATATATATATATATATATATATATATATATATTATATTATAGATATATATATATATATATATATGTGTGTGGTGTTGGTTTGTGTGCGTACATTTATTTATGGTATGCTTTATTAAACTCCGAACCGTGCCTGATATGACTTTTATTTCGTTGTGCGCATACTCTCTCTCTCTCTCTCTCCTCTCTCTCTCTCTCTGGCATATGCAGATTTTATGGCGAAAATAATCTCTCGCCTAAAAGAGTAGCATGCATATTATCCGATTTACGTTGCCATTCTAGCTCGATTCGTCCCATAAGATTCGAAGTAATGGCGCCGAAGTGACGCTAAACGAAGTGCATTTAGCGAAGAAATTGGTAAAAAGTGAACAAGAACCCTCCCCCCCCCTTTTTTTTTTTTTAGTTTGGAAACTTTGTTATTAAACCTAATTCGTTTTCGTGAGGACGCGCTGCTGTGATGACCTTTTTCTTTTTCAACAGACCGATTTTAAAAAGCCAATGCTTTGCGAGCTAATACTATAGTTTGAGCAACGCTTTTGTTAGAAAAAACTACAAAAGTTGTAGGATCCTTTTATTACTGACATTGGCTCTATGTATATATATTATATATATATATATATATATATATATATATATATATTGTATGTGTATAATAGTGTCTGCGAAGTATGCAATAGGGACAAAAATGGTGCATCGATCACAAACTGCCTCAGTAACAAGGTTGGTAAGGGAACTGGTGACCACATCACGAGCAAAACTGCCCTGCTTCCACAAACTATTGCTTTAAATGGTATGCGAACTTCATACTCTCTTTGCTGACCACACCACGGACAAAAAAAAAAGTCATTTTGCAAACTGCATCTGCAACAAAATCAGTAGAGGAAGTATTCTGAATCCTTGTATACAGCACTAGGGACTAAACTGCTTTGACTGTGCAAAGCACATCATAAGAGGATGTTGTAGAAAGTCTGTACTGTTGTGGGCTCTGCTTTGACTCTGCGAAGTGTATTTGTAACCAAATTACTACGGGAACGTTTTAGTCATTTCATTCTCTTCAGAAAACTGAGTAAGTAACTGATAGCTTTGATGTTTGTTGAATATAAACTCTGTGTAACATTTTGATCTGTTGATTATACAGTCAGATTTACTGTTAATACCGTAATGGATCTTTGCTTTTGTAAATAAATGAAGTTTAGATTCAAGTTTTCAACTAGCTGCAGTAGGAGACGACCTCATGGAAGTCAAATGTGCTTTTGGAAGAAGCATGGTGCCATTAAAGATTGCTTACGTGATGAAGTATTGAGACTGGCCTAAAGGTATTATTTATTACATTATTTGGATGGTGCTGACGACCATCTTGGCTGACAGGAAGTGTTAGATTAGTTTTAATATTGAAGTTAATAATATTAAAGCTAAGAAGGAGTATTCACGTTGATTGAGATGGCGAAACAGATGATGCTACTTCATCCTTCGTTATTGACAGCGAGGGAGAGGGAGAGAGAGTCGAGATGAAG
>NC_087212.1:11527729-11617729 GCF_015104395.2 Macrobrachium nipponense
AAGCAAGATAACGTTTGTTTACTCGGCTTGATCGTGTTCCACTTTCTTGAATGTTACGTGTTTTTTTTTTTTTTTTTACTATTACTTCTCGTACACGTAAGGTTAGGGCTGTTATATTCTCGTAAGAGTTGTAAATCGAATTCATGTCTGCCCTGAAGCTAAAGCATGTCCTGAATTTGTCTCGTGAAACTTACATTTTCCACGAAGTTAGAGGCGGTTGTTTAAAATAGCTGTGGTAAAAGTTGCCGTCATCGTGCAGTGCAGATGCAGTGGTGTAAGTTGAAGGTTGAGCTCCTCATTCTAAGAGCTGGTATCACTCAAGCATGTGTCTTCACAGATTTTAGCAGTCGTTCACCAGATAAGCAGTTTTTTCTATTTGATGCAAAACTGCCTTTTTTTTTATTACGTTCGATAGGATGGTTTCACACGATTTAAATTCGAACTGGTTACGTACACGAACGGGAATAAATTCTCTCTCGCATTCAGTATTTGGTGGAATATTCCAGAAAGGGCATTTACTCAGGTATTTTTTAAAGAGGAGGCAGGCTAAATGGGACGTGTTAGTGGGAAAATAATGCCCATTAGTTTAAAAAAAACAAATACAAAGCTGATTTATTCCTTTTACTGTAAAATCGTAGAATTCTTCCTGGTAGTATTTTGAGGATATTATATATATATATATATATATATATATATATATATATAGATATATATATACTATATATACATATATATACATATATATATATATATATATATATATATATATATATATATATATATATACATATATACATACATACATACATACATACATACATATATATATACATCTACATATATATGCATACTAATATCCTCAAAATACTCTCTCTCTCTCTCTCTCTCTTTTTAACTAATGGGCATTATTTTCCCACTAACACGCCACATTTAGCCTGCTTCCTCTTTGAAAATGCCCCGGTAATGCCACCTCTGGTACTGAATGCGAGAAAGAATTTATTCACGTTCGTGTACGTTACCAGTTCGAATTTAAATTAATCGTGTGAAACCATCCTAACGGACGTAAATAAAAAAAGTGGAATTTTGCATCAATTAGAAAAAAAACTGCCCATCTGGTGAACGACTGCTAAAATCTGTGGAGACACATGCTCGAGTGATACCAGCTCTTAGAATGGACAGCTCAACCTTCAGCTTACACCACTGTAACTGCACTGCACGATGACACCAACTTTTACCACAGCTATTTTAAACAAACGCCTCTGAATTCGTAGAAAATGTAAGTTTCAAGAGACAAATTCAGGATGTGATTTAGCTTCAGGGCAGACATAAATTCGATTAACTTTTTTTTTTTTTTTTTTTTTTTTTTTAACGGTTAGGAGAAGTTGTAATGTAATGTATCAGGGCGATGGATAAGGTCACATATGTATTGATGAGAATTTTTTTGATTGAGTTTGTACATGATCTTTCCTTTATTTTCTTATTGTTTTTGCCAATGCTATTGCCATAATTACTTTTCGTTTTGGAGAATGAACCAATTAGCTATATAATCAAGATGTGCTGCACTTGTCTTTACTTTATCCTTGTAGTAACTAGGTGTTAACCAATTGTAGGGGGTGCTGGACTGCTTAGGCCCTGACCAAAGGGGTGCTGAGGTCGGAAAAGGTTAAGGAACTCTGCTGTAAAGCCTCGTGTACCATTGTCTGCGGTTAGATAAATATCAATACATTTAAGTTTTTTTTCCTCTTATATTTCACCTAAGGACGTCACATACTAATAAAGATGATCATAATTTATAATAAGGTTACAGCTCGTATCCATTTATGAAAGATACTGAGAACGTTAAGGTGATGTTTCGCGGTAAGGTTTTCAATGTGGCCGCATGCATAGAGAAATTATGAAACCTTATAATTACCTTCCGTTGAAGGTAATTATAGCTGTCTTGCCCATCTCTTTTTAGGGCAACGCTGTGTAATACGAGTCTCTTTTCTTGAGCGCCATAGTATGTCTTTATTATGATTTTTTTTTGGGGCGGTTTGTTTTCTTTGTTTTTCATGAAGTACTTTTGGTTTTAACGAAATATGAGCTGATGACTCCTCTTTATTGAAACGGCTATTGATTCAGGACCTTGACTAGATTGGATGTTTATCCGCCAGGTGCAGTAGACATGTTTTATATATATATATATATATATATATATATATATATATATATATATATATATAATGAAAGCAGGTGCAGTAGCCATGTTATATATATATATATATATATATATATATATATATATATATATATATCTACGTATACATAATGCGCCTAGTTGTTAGTCGACCGTTGTGGGTCGCATATGGATTGGATAAAGAGAGAAAAAGAAGAAATCCTATATGAGTGTTCATTGCTACTTCAAAATGTAAACAATTAGAACGAGAGGGCCTCGACTAGGTAATCAGTAATCTCTCTCTCTCTCTCTCTCTCTCTCTCTCTCTCTCTCTCTCTCTCTCTCTCTCCGTGGGCACATATATATAGAAGCGGTGATCACCGGTAATATTGAGTCATCCCTTCAGCACCTGTTACAGACATCTAAAATATGCCTGTGAAACACCGATTCGTACTTGATAAGGTAAAAGAACAGTCGACTTCCTGACCCGCTCTCTCCCCCGGCATTCCTTCGTGTATGAGTCTTCTTAACACCGCCACACGCACATAAGCACACACACGCACACAAAAGGCCTGAGTAGGACATAGCTGGAGGGGGGAGTGGCTACTCTTGCTTAGGGCTAGGGTGGAGTGAACTGAAGTCACAGCAACGTGGCGAAGGTGGAGGAGAAGGTGGGCGTCTTTCTTTCTCCTCCTTGTCCTCCCTTTCTTCTTCTCAGCTCTCTCTTCGCCTCCCTGTATCCTTCTCCACCTCCTCCTCCTCCTCCCTTTCTCTTCTACACCCGTCTTTCTCCTTCCACATAGTACACACTCCTCCTGTCTCCAGCCTCACTTCTGTTCCTCCGTATCTCTCTTGATTGGGCGGGGTTAAGGGGTCGAAGGAGCTGTGCTGAGCTCAAGCAGCCGAGAGGGAAGTATGCCAATAGCATGAAGAGAGAGAGAGAGAGAGAGAGAGAGAGAGAGAGAGAGAGAGAGAGGTCGTGAAGGTTTAGCATCCTGATGCATGGCAGCGGGCCGTTGCTAATGGTGTTTTTGCTTGCGCGCGGCTTCACTTGTTGATGATGGGTAGTAGATGCTTGGGCTCACGCACTGAGACACTCTTCGTTAACTCTCGAGCCTCGTTGTGACCCGCTGGCGGTCGCACCAGGTCTTTCCGTTCGCCTTTTGTGCATCTGGGTGAATTAGTTGCTCTCGAATATCCACTGCACGTAGATTTTCGTTAGTAATTATTGGTCTTTCCATTGTCGGCTGATTCTGTCGTACACTGAGTGTTTTTCTTTCTAATTACCTTCATTATCTGCCACTGTTGTTCTCAGTCCGTGATCTTTGCTAATTACTAAATCAGATGGCATTTGTGCGAAAGCTTGCAAATAGCTTAATGACCTCTTTGGCCGCCTCTTCCTCAATATGTGGATATTGTGACTTGATAGAAATCTAAGAGAAATCGGTTGGTCATTCTTGGCAAGTTAATAAGTTAGCCTGACTGACGTGTCATTCATCCAATATTTATAACATGATCGTGTTTAGGGAACGACCTATTCAGTCATGAGAAAATGCATGTGCTTTGGCTGGCAGTAAACGCTTTTTGTGGTCTGGTGAAAGTGTGGTTTATGGTAAGACTCCTTTGGCACACGATACCAGTAGTCTTCTTTTATCCCGTTCGATGATGCTCTCGTCCGAAGTACCCAGACCTGGAGTTCAGGTTGGCGGACATCTGGAAGCATATGAGAGAGAGAGAGAGAGAGAGAGAGAGAGAGAGAGAGAGAGAGAGAGAGAGAGAGAGAGAGAGAGAGAGAGAGAGAGAGAGAGAGAATGTTGCTGAATCACCGCGTGGGTCTCCACGATAATCCGAGCCTGTTGCTTTTAACCAGAAATTATGTCCCCTCGAAACTGGCCGTATCCTTTCTGTGCAAAGGATGTAATCGGTGTTAAAGTTCAGGAGGTCAGCTGGTCGCTTGACTCCCCCCCCCCCCCCCCCCCCCCCCCCCCCCTTCATCCTGTGTCTATGTCGAGGAGCACATCGTTGCAGTGCAATGCGATCGTGCTGCAACGAATCCTGCTTCGTATCAGATTGATACGGATCGTTAATGTTGGTTGAGGCAGCAAGACCTCATTTATTGAGTGCAATCCCCTCGTGGTAATTACTGCCTGCAGTAATGATTGTGAAAGAGGTCGAGCACCATTACTTGTGGGGTGGGATTTGGGTTTACCAATCCATGCCCTCCGTTTGCTCCTCGGGTCTCATTGTGGCTCATTTGTGTTTGCTTTCGTGGTAGGTCTCGCTTAGTCAGTATGGTTTTCATTGTTCCATTGATGTTGTAAATCAGGAGAATCATCCGTCTGTAGGTTAGCATAAAGAATACTGCGAAATATAATAATGCTCTGTAGATGTAAATTCCGGAAAAGGGTGATTTACTTCACACTAAAGATGATAACGGGATGATAATTTAAGAGAGAACAAAGAAATATGAAAGGTTCATCAGGTTGTTACGTTATTAGGGAATTTGGAGGAACAGGTGTTTAGCTAAAGTGCAGGCTGCCACCTGCATTGGCCACGGTTCGCTAAGGCAGGTAATGACTCCAGCAGAATGTCTTAGGGAATCTCTCTCTCTCTCTCTCTCTCTCTCTCTCTCTCTCTCTCTCTCTCTCTCTCTCTCACGATGTGGCCTTATTTGCGTCAAAATGATTGTCAGATTCTCCCTGTTACTTTTGACTTTCAATGTCCCAAATCTTTTCTTTTAGTTTTCACAGCTTAAAGTATAACGATTTTATGCGTGGTTATATGTTGTAAGGACATTTACCTTTATTAGCTTATGAATGATCGATATTGTATGTATTTAGGATTTTTAAAGAAATTTCATACTAAGGAACTAAATGGTTATTTTATTTCTAACATTTGAATTAGTGCGGACGTCGCAAACTCGTGTCAGCTGGTTTAGTCACTCCTTCGTAATGCTTACATTTAGAATTTGGAATTCTTGGCTTCCTCATGTGTTCCCGGAACAATAACTGATGTACTTCTCTCTCTCGATCCATGCCCCTTTGTTCAGCCTTGCGTGTTACCTTGCCAGGTCCAGGTCAGCCCTTGTTTATCAACCTCAATACGAAGGCATTGAGCCGTGAAGTGGAATTACTCATGCGTAGTGAGGTTAATGGACGTGAGAATATACAGCACTTAAGGTCTTAACTCGGATATACTAGATACAACTCGTAGAGACAGTTGATTTTGACTCAATAATGGAACTGAGCCGGTTTCAGGATTTACTATTTTTTTTTTATCTTGACACGTTATTTGTAATTAATGTAGAGAGTGGTCATTTATTTATTTCCATTTTTTAAATCCCCTTAGTGGGGTAGTGGTGTCAGTGCACCTCACGTAGTGCACTGTAGGGCTTTACTGAAGGGACTTTTTAGCGTTCCTTCGACCCCTAGCTGTGCAACCTCTTTCATTCCTTTGACTGTACTTCCGTTCATATTCTCTTTCTTGCGAGGTTTTCTTCCTGATATACTTTTCAAACCTTTATACGGCCAACTTCCCTTTCAGCGCTGAATGACGTTATAGGTCCCAGCGCTTGGCCTTTAGCCTAAATTCTATATTCTGTTCTATTTTTTAACTGCAGAGCCTTGGAACTTTTCCCCCCTTTTCAAACTTCAAATCAGCTCTACAAATATTTCATTTTTCCTTTTTTATTTAATTTTCCCGTCATGGGCTAGATATGGGTTTTGAGTTGCGCGCGCACGCCATTGCCCTCTGCATTCACAAATACCCACCGCTTGATTGCTTATCGTTAGAGGAAAAAGGAAGGAAGGCTCTGAGCGCGAGAACCACTCCTTGTGGGTGACACCTGCACTCAAGAGATCCATGCCTGCTCTAACGTTTCATATTTATATATATGTATTAGGGGCGAGGCACTTGGGTACGTCCGTAGTCTACGTGCGATATATAGCGGAAGATACCTTGTTTGTTTGTGTCCACGTATATATACATAGATTAATATGATGAATGTGTTGGTAACTTTCCTATCGAACTTGCATGTAGTATGTTAGAAAATACATTGTGGTTTTCTACATACATACATAAGTACTCACTAATATATAATTGTAGAAATCAGTACCTCACTAGCTACTATTTTTCTTTTATGAAGCAACCTTCCTGAGTAAACAATTAGACGCATCTTTTGCATTTTTACCTTATGTGGTAATCCTCTGATCTGGCGAGAAATCTCAGACCTCTCGCCACCTGTTCGTAATCAGTATAAACTTTGCTGCTGCTGCTGCTCTCTCTCTCTCTCTCTCTCTCCTCTCTCTCTCCTCTCTCTCTCTCTCTCTCTCTCTCTCATATGAATGTTATCAGCCAAGTAGAGTAGGGATTACCTCGTGAAGTTCCTCCCGTTTTGGTGCTACAATTGAACAGAGTAGTGAACACTTCACATCTAGTTTATCACTTTCTCTTAGTCTTCCCCCTCCCCCCCTTTCCGCCCTTGTTGCGACCCACAACAGTCGACTTAAGAATTAGCTAAGAAGTTCAGAAGCTTAGGTCAACAGAGGTCCACTTGATATTTAGGAATGCTCCTAGCTGTTCCTCCTCGTTCGATTCGAGTTGAGAGAGAGAGAGAGAGAGAGAGAGAGAGAGAGAGAGAGAGAGAGAGAGAGAGAGAGAGAGAGAATTTCTTGCGTATATGTGAAAGTCCTTGAAGTGTGGGAAGAAATAGGTACTAATCCTCAATACTGACACACCCTAGTGGATTATCAGTTAAGTGGCAGTTTATAGCCACGCTACAGCTGACCAGACATTCTTTATTCCTTTTATATTTCGTTAAAGTCAGGACATTCTGGTCGTCTTGTTATCGAATCATTCAGTTTCGCGAGCTGCTTTACGTGCAGTGTACTTGCGCACGTATCTGCATAAATTCAAAAAGGATATGTCTGTTGATATGCTACCTACGTGCAAATGCGCTTAGACCTACATATCTAGCCAAAGAAATTGTATACTTCGCACGCGTTTGGTTACTTAGCTATAGAATCATGACTCTTGCTTGACTGCATGCGTAATAGCCCCATTTAAGTGTGGGTATATTTATCAGACTCTCATGGGGTATAATGAAGACCAAATATGAGCGATACCAATGCGCTGGTTACCATAACCGCGATGATACAGATCCTGTAGCACCCAATTAGGTCATCTTAGGTATAGCGTTGGTTAGCCACCTGAGTTCTCCGTTAATAATCCCAGAATTTAAAATTCCAACTGAATTTCTGTCATGAAAATCGTTCAAGATAAAATTTACTGGTACTCATTTGGCCTGTGATTTAGAAACATAAAAGGAAAAAGATGTGATGTAACTTTTTTTGCGTCAGGTGGGATGTGACGAATCGTCGAGTGCGCGTGCGCGTATAGGTGGTCACATTCATAAGGCGGGGCTGAGGGTCCCATAACACGGCTGAAAAGGAATTGTTCAATTGATAATGTGGGGCCTTTGCAACGAGCGTGGGCGTAGCGGAGGAGCCATTTTAGGCCATCAAGACTACTTTCTGGAATCTCTGCAGTGTGTGTGGGCGTGGGCGGTGAGGGATATCATCATTCAGCTGGGGTGGGATCACCGTGTGCGTTTTGTAGGGGGTTTTTGGGGGGGGGGGGGGGATGAGGGGAAGGGGCGGGTGCTTGCAGTATAGGTTTTGGAATGTTTTCTTCCATCCTTTAAGGACAGATGCGTTTATTTTGCATTGTTTTTTTCTGGATGAAAATTGCGCTTATGTAGAACATATGTCGCATATCCTTATGGAAACTCGTGTTTAGATTAGATAAACTTACTCTCTCTCTCTCTCTCTCTCTCTATCATATATATAATATATATATATATAATCTATATATATATATATATATATATATATATATATTATATATGTGTGTATATATATATATATATATATATATATATATGTATATGGTTATATATATTGTGATGTATATATGTAGATATAAATATGTGTGATATAGTACATACACTAGTGTGTCTGCGTTTTGTGTTTAAAATTACGCAGCTGAATGTAAGATTTGAGTTCTTTTTCACTATGATGGAGAAACTCCAATTTCGCTGCCAGTTACTTAAATAAGTATAATTGTGATGATGATGATGAAATAGTCTGTGCATAAAGAACCGTAACGAAATTTCCATCACGCCATCTCAGACGTGTCTCGTTCTGTATACCAAAGGCTGTAAGGAAATTCATTATGTATAATGATATTATGAATATAATGTACATTATGTTGGCCGACTTTTGAGCGGCTGTTGCTCTTCCGACGCCCCCGAGTTCTCTTAGCTTATTTTTAACCGTAGGTAAACTTTAAACGCTTATTACCCGTTGGCACCTGTCTGGATGGAGCAATGAGAATCTCTCTCTCTCTCTCTCTCTCTCTCTCTCTCTCTCTCTCTCTCTCTCTCTCTCTCTCTCTCTCGTAGCTTCGTAAAGATTAAATTTTGTACATCGCGTTTTCCTTCACCAGATGGTCATGTTTTTACCCGCTGAACTTGTGGTCATTCTCGATGGATTGCCTTAACTTAACTCTCTCTTAATCTCTCTCTCTCTCTCTCTCTCTCTCTCTCTCTGTTGCTGTCGTAGCTTCGTAAACATTAAATTTTGTACATCGCGTTTTCCTTCACTAGATGGCCATGATTTTACCCACTGAATTTGTGGTCGTTTGATGGATTGCCTAAAGTAAGACTCTCTCTCTCTCTCTCTCTCTCTCTCTCTCTCTCTCTCTCTCTCTCTCTCTCTCTCTCTCTCGTGAATTAAGTTGCTGCTATTACTTCGTAAACACTTGTACATCGCTTTTTCCGTTCCCCAGATGGTCGTGTTTTTTAGCCCACTGATTGTGTGAACGTTCGTAGGATTTCTTGAGTTACGGCAGTTATGTGTTCACTAGTGGGAGCGTTCGTGTGTTTGTTTGTCAGACTTCCCTCGAGGTCTCTCCAAGACATTTCAATAAGTTGAGGGCGAATTTCAGTGAGATTTTGCGGACCTATGGGCCATGTGCCAGCGAGGAGTTAAATAGAATTTAGGTGGATCCACATGTTGCTCCTTTTGATTTTATTTATTTATTTATTTTTTGGTTAAAGTTGCATGATGAAAAATGTCCGTGAAGGAAATGTATTTGTACATCATGAAGACATGATAAAATGGTAGGTTGTTTGATTGGATGGCATTTGCAGGTGAAGAAATGTCATAATTTTAAGTCTTCAAGAATTGATCATTCCCACATGGCAGCCATTGGTATCCATTTTGCTGGTGCCAAATGTTCCTAGCGCTTCAGTGACGTGATCGGTATGGTCTTGACCTGCCACCTCGGTGGCCGCGACTTCGATTCTCGGGCATTCCATTGAGGTGTTTAGAGATGTGTATTTCTGGTGATAGAAGTTCACTCTTGACGTGGTTCGGAAGTCACGTAAAGCCGTTGGTCCCGTTGCTGAATAACCACTGGTTCCATGCAACGTAAAAACACCATACAAACAAACAAACAAACATAAATGTTCCTATGAGTGATGGGGGAATGATTCAGACTAAGAATAATGCTACAGGTAGTATATAATAGGAAAGGAAACGAAGTATCATTCAAGCGTAGACATCCAGGCATAAGGGCTACCAGACGAAACGTCACTGGAAGCTAAAGTTGAAATGTATGAAGTTGTTTTGAGCTGAAGTTTAGGTTTTGCAGTAATGTGAACAGAGTAGACAAAAATTTTGCATTAGATGCTGACTGTGCAGTGTAAAGGTAAGATTTAATCTGCAGGCACCAAGATAAGCCTTAAATTCTGATATTGCTTATGTGCAGCATTTATTATATATATATATATATATATATATATATATATATAATATATATATATATAATAAGATATATATATATATATATATATATAATAAATATATCATAGATATATATAATATATAATATATATAATTATATATACAAATAATAATAATAATATTATATATATATATATATATATATATATATATATATATATATATATATATTTAATATATATATATATATATACACTAAACCCCCCAAACTGTATTCTAGAGGAAGCGTGGCTGGTGCACCGTAATCTCTTGAGTGACCCTTGGTAGTAAGTGTCTGTAGGGTGTAAAGCTACTTTACCACAGCTTTAAAGTTTTCCCTTTCAACAATTTATGATCGTGCTTTTAAATTATAGCTAGACTGGTCATTGCTTTCTTTGCTTTCTCTTTAACCATTGCATGTGCAAGGAAATAACAACGCTGAAATATGTATGCATATATATTTTTAATCTACTCTTTTTTTTATGTCTGCATTTTTTAGACTTTTATCTCTATAACCTTATATCCGAAGACGTTAGTCAGCTGTAGTAAACTGCTCTGAATTAGTCAGAAATATGTATACCCGAAATGAACAGCACTGATTCGTGTTCGTAGCTAAAGTGTGTTGATGCGCTCAACTGAACCTCTTGCGTGTGGGTTCGAATCCTCTTACAGAAGTTAATACTCTCTTCGTTTATTTCCCTCGTGGAATAAAAGTGTCTTCGTTTATTTCGTTAGGAGAATTGAAGCGAATAAAAAAAATGCGCCGAATTTTCTTCAGCGCAATCGAGTTTTCTGTACAGCGTATAGTCAAGGCCACCGAAAGTAGATCCATCTTTCGGTGGTCTCGATCTATTGCTGTATGAGCCGCGACCCATGAATCTTTAACCACGGCCCGGTGGTGACCTAGCCTATGTTGTTGCCAGAAGCACGATTATGGCTAGATTTAACCTTAAGTAAAATAAAACTACTGAGGCTAGAGGGCTGCAATTTAGTATTTTTGAAGATTGGAGGGTGGATGATCAACGCACCAGTTTGCAGCCCTCTAGCCTCGTTAGTTTTTAAGATCTGAGGGCGGAGAGAAAATGTGCGGACGGGCAGACAAAGCCATCTCGGTAGTTTTCTTTCACAGAAAACTAAAAGCGTACGAGGAAGTCGAGAATTTGAGCGGCTACTGAGACCATCAAGACACTAATTCACAAAAGGTCTTATATAGGAAGGGAGACGCCTACAGAATGGCTTAGAGTAACTGCCACTTCATTCTTAGGGGTGACAGAGCTGCCTCTTAAAGAGAACATCCTTGAACTCTAGCTGCAGCAGCAGCAGCAGCGAGATCAGTGCCAGGTTGCCCATTCCCACTGAAACCGCGTGGGAATTCATTTCCGTTGCTTGGGGGGCGGGACGGGGGGGGGGGGGGGGGGGGCGCTGTCCATGAATTTTACTATAGTCATTCATCCTCTTTACATCAGGATGGGACTATCTGACTCTTCCGGTTTTCCTTTGCACCGCCGTTTTATGTTAATTGCAAATTACAATTATAATTCTCTCTCTCTCTCTCTCTCTCTCTCTCTCTCTCTCTCTCTCTCTCTCTCTCTCTTATATATATATATATATATAAATATATATATATATATAGATATATATATATATTTTTTTTTTGTATGTATGTATGTATATAAAATTGTGTATATAATATACACATGTATGTTTAATGTATTTATGTATATATACCAATGTATTTTTAATGTATTTTATGTATACTTACATATATACAGACAGAAAAGGCAGCCAAGAAGGGATATTGGTGTGTAGTATGTATGGCGCCCACACTTCTACCCCCAGCAGGGCACTTCGTTACCTTGCCCGCAGCTTCTTAAACGAGGGTGACGTTTTCTAGCTCGGTTCTTTGGCCGTCTGTTTTCCTCTTCTCGTGTTATCAGGCTTGCGTCTGTGTAAAGGAGAGAGAGAGAGAGAGAGAGAGAGAGAGAGAGAGAGAGAGAGAGAGAGAGAGAGGCGCGTGGGAGCTGACTTAAAAGAAAGTATATAGTGTTCAGCTTCAGGTACCGGCGCTGTCTTGCGTGGCTTAGGACCCTTGACTTGCCTGCGTGGTTTGAGCTGCCCCTGTGGCTGGCTCATGCCCCCTACCATGCCCACACTGGGCGAAGAGTAGAAGCCATATATGGTCACTTTACTACTACGCGCGCACACACAGGCCACTCGCATACGAACGTACGTTTGGAGTCCGCGCGCGCTCGCGGCTGGTGCGGTTTTACATGTACGCATAGTTTCATCCCATGCACATGACAACATACGCACGCACACCTGCCAACGTCTTCTCCCTCTATCCATGTCTTCGTATTCGTCCTTTTATTTTCGCTCTGACTGTCTTTCGTTCTCCCACGCCATCTCCTTGCCAGGGATGTGGGGCCCTCCTCCCTCTTTGCATTGTCAATCCCCACGAGTGACGGTCTCTGCGCTAACGTTTATAATTGCCCCTGGGGAGGATGGGGTGGAAGGGGAGGTAATGGGGTTGGTGATCCATCAGTGGGTGGGTTGAGTGTGTGGAGGAAGGAAAACGGGAGGGAAGGCAAGTGTGGGACATTTCTGTCATTAACCTTAATTAACGAAGTGGAGGGCATAGTACAACCGTCCTGATATGTTGGCTTTTCATTGACTCTTGCGGTACGGTTTGCATGCAGTCTTGCGGGTATTTTGCTAATTCTGATATTTCGTGTCGATGACCTTTAGCTGTTGTAACGCCAGTTCATGGAAGCTGGTTTATCAGTCTTCTTGTTAGGTATACATTCAAAGACAAGTAGAAAGGGGGCGTGTTTTGGTGACGCTACCTAGCTTTGTTAAATTGAACATCCAAAGAACGTCTCGCTTATAACATCATTCTTGTATATAAGTAATTGGTTAGGACTCATGTTTCCTAACTTCTCAACTGCTTTAGGTACCAAGGTCTTTTGAAGGTCACGGAATGTCTAATTCCGTGACCTTAACAAAATTGCCCCTTTTTTATTAACAGTTTTGCGTAAGTTTTAGATAATTTAGATGTCCGTATTTGAAAGGAACACGTATTCCACTTGGCAGCATTTACATCACTAATCTTGATCAGGGCATAGGATCGTCTGATTTTAATATACAATTCGTTTTCTACGCAAATTTGCAAATTTTCGGCATTTTCTCTATAGCGCAACCCAAAGTCTCCTATCTTAGGCCCTCATATAGGTTATAATATTTAAGGTTTTTTCATAGAAAACCAAACGTAGGGCAAACTCTTGCCGTCCTGAATTTACAGTATCATGGCTCCAAACCCGAAACTGCTGTTGCTACCTTACATCCAGGCTCCTCTCCTCCTTGGACCTTGGAGAAGTGAGAAAGGAGATCACGTTTGGCCGAGACACCCGGCAGACTCGGGGAATACAAATATACATATATATTCAAGGATCGCCGGGCTTACTTTTCCTCTCTCTCTCTCTCTCTCTCTCTCTCTCTCTCTCTCTCTCTCTCTCTCTCTCTCTCTCTCCTGGTGGAGGAGGAGGGATGAATAGGTACGTTCTCTAAAATCCCGGATAGCTCCGTTGATCCTAACCAGCGTGTTCATAGTTATTTGTAGACTGGTGTGGGTCGCAGCTAAAGTGAAGAGTAAGGGAAGAAAACTTATACCCTCAGAACGGGAGGGCTTGGACGAGGTAGATATTTATCTATCTGCCAGAGTTTGATTAAAAACCTTGCATAAGATATTCATAAGATAATCCTTGTGTGGTTGTAATTATGTTCGTATAAACATCACTTTTTTTTTTATTTCTTCGTAATTTAAAAAGCACGAATTACCAATACCCTATATGTGTGGTATCGCATATATATATATATATATATATATATATATATATATATATATATATATATATATATATACATATACTATATATATCTATAATGTGTGTGTGTGTGTATGTATGTATGTATATATGTGTGTGTGTGTGTGTGTGTGTCTGGTACTTGTTACAGGCGATAGACCCGAGATGAATCTCAGCGTGGTGGAGCTATATGATTTATACCCGTTTCATGAAGAATTCATTGTGCCCCAGTGAATCATGAATCCGGATGTTAGCCGACTGTTATCCCAAAAGACTCACTGGAGCCAGTCCCATAATAATAATAATAATACTAATAATAATAATAATAATTATAAAGACATAAACACGGCTAGCTTTGTCAGGAAGGTCGTGAGGTAATTGTGCCTCTTGTATTTGTATTAAAAAAAAAGAAATGATAGATTTACTGTTATTTTTTGTATATTAAATTTTTGACCACTGCATCTTTCAGCTTTGTGCCGTTGTGTTATGAGAAACATTCAGCTAACATTGTGTTGATTTCATATATATATATATAGATATATATAATATTTAATTTATTATTTTATAATATATATATATATATATATATTATATATATATATATACTTAATAATATATACATATAGTATATACACGTATACACGTTACCTAATTTTGTGTAGACGTCCCAGCTAAACTAAGACGTTCGTTCACGCACTGTAGATAATCCTTTGTTGATCTCTTATGCGCGATTGTGTTTTGTAATAAAAAGGTTTAAGTACTCATATTATATGCCATTGTATAAACTGTAATAATGGGTGTCCGAGTTCACGTGCTCTGTGAAGAAACGATATATTCCAGAAATGAAACTAAATGTTTACTCAGTTCCTATGTATGTCTGCAAATAGTTTTGTCAAGTTTTTACGCATCCACAAGCTTATGATCCAATGGTTGCGTTTATCTCTGCTATGCAAGAGGAGCCATTTCAAGAGGCAGTAACTGCGCTTTTTATCCCCGATAGTGGAAAACCCCCACAGCAAAGGACAAGGCTAATAAAACGTTGCTTTTGACTACGAACTACCTCGTAAATTTCGTTGCAGAGAGCACAGAGATGTTATCCCGGACAAGTACTTGATCATTTTTCACATTTAGAAGTTTATGGCCTAGTCGCTCTTTTCAGCGTTCCCTTAGCGCTCCTGTGTCAGTGGACACTTTCGTGTGCCTTTATAAGAGAGAGAGAGAGAGAGAGAGAGAGAGAGAGAGAGAGAGGAGAGAGAAGAGAGAGAGAGTTGGGTTTGGTCCTTTGCGGTACGTTATTGGGAAAGGTTTGTCCTTCATGAAATACACGTACATCATATATTTTCCCATTTGCCGCGTGAATTCCGGGATTTAATTTTTTCGTAACGACGATTTCGTATGGACACACACACACACACACACACACACACACACACACACACACACACACACAGTGTATGTAGTATGTATGCACTCGTAATTTTTATAAATGCTTTTACACTAAAGACAAAATCCACTAAGGAAAATGAAACAATGGAGTACCGCTGCGCAAAGCCTTTCTACTCTCGTCCTTTACTAAGCAGACTGATATAAATATGAAAGTAAGATTAGAAATCAAGCTCGTATAAATGACAGATAAGGACTATGAAGGAAAATATGTTCCTGGAATCCAACACACCTGAAGAATTAGTAGATCTACCTAAAACATGGGTAGAATTTAAAGAGGATTACAGACGATTAAGTCTAACTGATCGGAAGGAGGGATAAGACAATTAAAAGTATATATATACTATATATATATATATATTAATATATATATATATATATATATATATATATATAAAGTATACATTTAATGGAGAAAACATGCAACAGAAACCACCTCCATGTTCACCCCCTTCACTTTGTGAATTAGAGAGAATTCCCGTGTGCAAATGCCTCCCATTACATCCGTGAATATTTTATGAATTGGCTCACCTCTGCTGAGTGGGGATTTGCCCTCATCGAGGGCCGTGCTGTTTTCATGGTAAATAATTTGACTGAGAAATGAGTGCTCACCTCTGCTATGGGGATTGACTCATCGAGGCCGTGTCGTTTTCGTGGTAAATAATTTGACTGAGAAATGAGTGCTCACTACTAGTATTTTTTTTTCATATCTTTCCTTCACCTTAAGTGCGACTTGCAATAGTTGACTAGCTACTAGGTGCACAATTCACCGTATAGGTCAACAAAGGCATACTGGAATTTAGGGAGTTATTCCCAGTCATTCCTGCTCCTCCAGCTCGAGGATGGAACACGGGTTCCTCAATGTCTGAGCTGCACATGCTGGACAATGCTCTGGGAGAGAGAGAGAGAGAGAGAGAGAGAGAGAGAGAGAGAGAGAGAGAGAGAGAGAGAGAGAGAGAATGATTTAATGGCTAAATTTTACAGTTACCTATTGTTTTCTCTAACACTTTTTTGTTTGCTTTTAATTAGTTCAGGAAGTCCTTGTGCTCAATTGCAAAAGTTTCTCACCATTTTGTTTTTTTCCCCCTCGTTCCTGTCTCAAAGCTGGATGCAAGTTTTGTGATATTGGAGTGTGCCGTGGGGGAAGTAGTATTAAGTATACAATGGAATTCTTCCTGATTTTTCCACATTCGGTGTTTCTGGATTTTTTTTTTTTTTTTTTTAATATCCTTACCTGCAAGCAAATATTATATATATATATATATATATATATATATATATTATATATATATATATATATATATATATATATATAATAAAAGGAGCCCATAAAAACACCAAAATATAGAGAGCAAAGTACAATATTTCAGACACTGTTGTGTCTCTCTTCAGGTATATGAATGAGAAAAGTTTACAGAAAAGGTGGTATTTATACCAAGAGATCCATCCATAGGTAAGCCAATTTAGGCCATCCCCGCTGATAATCTTCCTTTAATCTTCTTAAGCGTTGGTTGAATGAAAACCTAGTCATGCTCCTTTTGAGATGTTCATTACCTTCCTCTCTTTTATTAAGGCCGATTCCATCATTTGACTCTTGTACCGGCAGTTGCTGCTATAAATTATACGTGACAAATTCCAGTTTATTCTATGGTTATGTTCATGTATATGGTTGAAAATAGCTGAGTTCTGTTGTCCATACCTAACTGACCGTTTGTGTTGTATTAATCTCTGGGGAAGTGATTTTCCTGTAAATCCGATGTAAGATTGGTCACAGAACACTTTTACTAGTCATATATATATATATATATATATATATATATATATATATATATATATATATATATATATATATATATATCAAGACTCCGTTTCCCAAGGGATAGCTCAGTAGCAAATATGTATGTGTGTGTGCGTGTGTGTATTTATATTTTGTATATAATATACATAGGCTGTATTTTATTTATAATATATATATATTATATATATATATATTATATATATATATATATAATATATATATATTTTATATTATGTATGTATGCATGTATGTGTATAAGGTACTGTACTATATATGTGTATTTATATTTATGATTTACTGATTAATTGAAATTTTTACCTTTAACTGGTGTCAGAGCGGTCTCCTTCATTTAGAGAACTGCATTTTCCGCACTAATTTCAGTGGAGAGAGAGAGAGAGAGAGAGAGAGAGAGAGAGAGAGAGAGAGAGAGAGAGAGAGAGAGAATGTGGGCGTTCAGTCTCTGAAGACTATGAATGTACGCCAACCGTTTTAAGAATGAAGCTACGGTAAAAATAGACCGTCTGAACGCAACGTGTCGGGAAAGAAGAAAGAAGAAGAGCCCAGTGAGTCACGGAAAGTTCTTATTGAAAGCAGTGACTCATTTTAGCGGTGCGTCAATGAAACAAACAATCGGGCAATTGTGACGTCACTGTCTTATCTCTCCTGGAGATGACGGCTTCGAAGAGGACAGCTAATGAGATGAAAGTTTTGCAACAGTAAATCAATAAGAAATCCCTTGTCATCGCTACGGGATATTTGTTGCAAATAGCCCAATCTTCATGTTATTATTATTATTATTATTATTATTATTATTATTATTATTATTATTATTACTACTACTTAGTGAGCCAAATTTTACTGGATGTTGCATGATCTAATAAGGATGAAGTGAGCGGTAGTAAGTCAAAAGAAGCAACGGCAGATGACAGAACGACCAAGGGAACGATTGTTGTTGTTATTAGCAAATGTGTACACATTCTTGTACATCGAAAATGCTATTATCTTGCTAAGTAAGCCTCCACGGAATACGATCTCCACGTGTAAAAAGAGAGGAAAATAGGACCCAAGTGATGTAGATCAAACCATTAATGTAAACAGGAAAATAGAATAATGCGATTTCTATCAAAGCAATAATGCAAATAGCAAGTAAATGTGAAGTAGACATAAATACTTGAACAGGCAGCGGTTATAGTAAAGAATTCTGGATAGGACACCCTAATCCCCATGACGACCAACCCAACCTCAGATCAAGTAGAACAAGGGTCAGAAATGAATGACCCTCCCTTACACAAACACATCCGAAACTGATTATACAAAACCACTTCAGTTCATCAGACGCAGGTTATCAGTTTCCCGAAGAAATACAAACGAGACAGAGAATGAACTAACTCTCCACATATCCCCACTTCTTAGTTATCTATTTCATCAGCAAAATATCTAAAACAAGACTTGCCTTCAGTGCCAGGTCTCGAGTTGTTTTGAAATAAACACACTCTAACCCATGTACGTATACGCGCGCTCGCGCATTTTTTCCTCACCCTGAGATAATATCCTCTTACATGAGGTGTCTCCGGAAATGTCTTGCCTTCCCATTCTCCTCTTAGTATTTTGAGATTAGGGTTATAGCTCTGTGCCATTATAGTCGATTAAGGACCAGGCGCCTAATTCATTTCTCAAGTCTACAAGATATTTATGGGTTTCAACTAAATTTGCCAAAATAGTTTTAACACCATTTTGTGACATTTTTATGTTAAATTATTTAGAGATATTTACTGAATATCCTACCACCTTTGTATTGATCATGTAGCCTGTGTTTGGAGTTAATGAAACCATAGTTTTCCTGGTAATTCAATTATCGTTTAGAGTTTCCTTGGTAAAGTTACTGAAACCATAATTTTCCTTGGGACGTAATGTCCATTTAGAGTTGCTGAGACCATAGTTTTCCCCTGGAATTTAATGCCCATACATAGTTATTGAAATCATATATATATATCCCTGAAATGTAATGTCGAACTAATTTCGAAACTGGGGCAGGTTGTCGAAGAAAAAATGAATGTCGGAGTCCAATAAAGAGCTGCCCAACTTTGATGCGCGTCCTGCCTGGCCCATAAATCACTTTGTAGTTGCGGGTTTCTTGCAGAGGTACCGGATCACGGGGGCAATATCATAGTATTTTTACCAGCCGAGACACGGTAGCCCCTCCTACCTCCTTTTTCTTATATATTAAGAGTAGGCGTTATAGCCCCATCTTTGCCAAGGCCATTAATCCTTGTATGTGTCTTATCTCTGGCGACGTCCTCTCCCCCATTCTCTTATTCTCCCCTCAGAGGATGTCGTGCAGTTGGAACTTCAGAAGTTCGAGCGAAGATGCCCTGTGATACTACCCTCATACTATCCTCCGAGCATTTTAATACATTTTTATCTATTTATTAATTTGTTGATTGGTTTTTTAAATGTGAGATCTCTTTGCCTCTTCTTCCTAATGAACACCATATTCTTTGGAAGCTTGAATTCCAAGTCAGTGGCCGCTGTGGGCTTGTTCTATATGAATAGGGTTGATCTTCTGAATAGAAATAATTGTATTCTTTTTCTGACACTGCGCTATCTTAAATATGAAGTAAAACACGACAGCACTCACCGAACAACTGTCAGCGTCAAAGAATGACAAAAATCTTTCTCATTAGAAACGCTTCGACGCTGCTCAATCTCATATGGAATTCTTTCGCCGTCTCCTTACCATTTGGCGTAGATTCAAGTGTATGAGAGAGAGAGAGAGAGAGAGAGCCCCTTCAAATAAAGCAAATACTCAAAGAAAAAAAATAGTAAGCGAGGGAAACAATGCTCTCTCTCTCTCTCTCTCTCTCTCTCTCTCTCTCTCTCTCTCTTTGTGAGATATTTTTTTTATGAAGAGAAAACAATCAACTTACACAGAGAGAACAGCTATTTCCAGAAAATAGAGAGAGAGAGAGAGAGAGAGAGAGAGAGAGAGAGAGAGAGAGAGAGAGAGAGAGAGAGAGAGAGAGAGAGAGAGCAAACAAACGGCCTTCAAATTCAAACCTTCGGTGATGACAGTATAACCCATCCTCTCTCTCTCTCTCTCTCTCTCTCTCTCTCTCTCTCTCTTTATTAAGTCCAGACTCATTATTCCCTTCTTGAGGAAAGACATCAACCGGTCTCTAATGGGCAGATAACGAGGGACTTTGGGAAGGAAGTCTGGGAAAATGTGCTGAGTAATATTTACATCACTCTGGCGTCCCCGCCCCTTTCCACTCTTTGTACCTCTTCCCGACCTTTACCCCTTTCTCAAAGCTGAGAGAGAGAGAGAGAGAGAGAGAGAGAGAGAGAGAGAGAGAGAGAGAGTCCTTAAGAAGAGTAATGCTTAGTTTCTCCAATACGTGAAAGCGTTTGCATGTTAATGGTCTTATTGGTTAGTCCATGTGAATATATGCGTATGCTAAATATTAATGGCAGTAATAACTGGAAGAAAATTTATAGACTTTGAATTGTGATAAGTGAAATAACAAACTATTGCGTTTTGGCGAACCTAAATTATCAATAATTTGTTTATGGTTAAAAATTCTTATTTCCATTCGCCATCTTAACCTCAACCTACCCGTTGTTATATGAAGAGAACGCTCAGTTTGCCGATCTGACCTCACTGTGATCTAACGCTGCTCTTACCAGAGTGTTTAAAGTCGCTTTCATTTTTCAGTAATCGTCAGGCGAACTTTCATGTACTAAAATATGTATCTGCCTTAACTGATGGATACTTATCCACGTGCCGACTAAAGCTAATGTTGTTTCGACTTAACAGTTTTTTTTTTTAACCTGTTGTGTAGCATCAGATTAAGATTCTGTTATTTATCGTGGCTTAAGGTGTTTAAATTATTTTATTTTGTTGAATAGTTTTGTTTCACAAAATAGCGGAAATATTTTTGTAAAAAATGGTCCTTCAAAACTAATGATACTCTGTTCAGTATTCAGGAATTGGTTACCAGGTCATCGTGAGTGGAACCAGGGTAATTACGGAATGAATCGGTGTAATTACAGTACGGCTTAGTAATTACCAACCCGCCATGGTATCGAGTTCCCGAAATAAGGGGTCAGCATATGCACGTCGTATTTTTCCCTTATCTTCGTTCGTTATATCGTATGTATAGGTTTATTTGTTGTTTATTATTTTCTTATTAATTTTTCTATTGCCTGTTTTCCGTTTTGTAACAATTGTTGGTTACTTTCTCTTTTACTTTCTCACTAAAAAAAACAGGCTTTAATTTCTAGGGTAAATTATTTGGAAGGTTTTTATAATAATAATAATAATAATATAATAATAATAATAATAATAATAATAATAATAATAAGAATATTTTATTGAAAGTAGGTACTGCCTCAGTTGCATTAATTTTATAAAGGTTCTTTTCTATTTTTCTAATTATTATTTTCTCATTTTGCTTAAACTGGTTTAAGCAACAATGAGAAAACAATAATTAGAAAAATAGAGAAGAACTTTTATAAAATTAATGCAGCTGAGGCGGGCAAAAACTTGTTTAAAGTGGATTTACTTCCGAATAGAATAATAATAATATATATAATAATAATAATAATAAGAATAATAATAATTAATAATAATAATAATAATAATACGATGGTGAAGATGACTGTTTTACGGGTAGATAAATCTTTTGCCTTTATACACTACCAACAATAAAACCTTCTGCCTCTCCCCACAGAACATTTAAACGCGATTATTCATTTGAATATCTCACCTACGTGGCCTTGGGGGTAACTGCTGCAAGTGTGTATGCGAGAGGAATTTTATTTGACGCGAGGTTAATTGTAAGAATGTAACGGAAGGTGTCGCGTGTAATCCCAGCCACTCGTAGAGAGGACCTCGGTGTCACCAGACGAGTTGGGGAAGCGCCAAGTGACATCAGCCGTTGTAAAAGACCCCAAGGAAAGTGTCGTTGTTAACGATAAGGGCTCCAAGTTTCACCAGACTAATTGCAAGTTCCCAGACGATCCCAGGCTTTAATGGAGGTTCTTTCTGTGACGCTAGAAACATTGTGAAAGTTCCCAGTTGGTCGTTGTGAGATGTAAAAGTCATACGTCTCTAGAGAAATTATAATTATGAGAGTTCCAAGTTAGTCTTATTGAGATGTAAAAGTCATAGGTCGCTCTTTAGCGCCTGAATTAAAAGAAACTCATTTTTGTCAAAGATTTTGTTCTTTGGTGGCAGGTTCCTAAAGTTTGTGGCCTTTTGGTTCATTCCGTATATATAGGTTAATAATAATAATGATAATGTTAAAGAATTCAACAGTGTTGTATATTTTAGAAATATACATTTTCATCTACACCACTCTGGATTTCTTCACCAGTCTGGTGACTCATGCTACTGAGAGATTTTTATTAACAGTAATAATAATAGTATCTTGGAAGAAGAACCTCTTTGAGGCAAACTTCGTTGAAAAGAATCATGGCTCTCTGTATGCCGTCGAGCTTAATATTGCGTATTTTCAACTTTGCGTTTACGTTTCTTCGTTTCAGCAGGTAAATCGTCAAGCAGCTGTCCGAAGTTCATTTATTATCCCGAAATTTCGAGTCCTCGGTACCATGATAATAATAATAATGATAATAATAATAGTGTCTCAAAACACTTACGGGTAAGTCCAGGTTAGCATCATCTGATAGCGCCTCAGTGGCGTGATCGGTATGGTCTTGGCCTGCCACCACGGTGGCCGCGAGTTCGATTCTCGGGCAATCCATTGAGGGGTGAGAGATGTGTATTTCTGTGATAGAAGCTCACACTCTGCCTGGTTCGGAAGTCACGTAAAGCCATTGGTCCCGTTGCTGAATAACCACTGGTTCCATGCAATGTAAAAAAAAAAGCATACAAACAAAACAAAAGCATCATCTTGTGTGCAAAACAACACAACCCACAAAAGTGCCAGAAGCATCAACTGCGGAGGCTTTGTGTTATCAGCAGAGTGCCATGAGGGGGCACATGCCGTTTTTGGCACGGAGGCTTTGTGTTATCAGCAGAGTGCCATGAGGGGGCACATGCCGTTTTTGGCACGAGCTGTAAGTGATGTACTTTCCTCCCCCTACTCTCGCCAACAGGATGAAAATCATTAATCATTTTCGTATTTTTAGTCCCTCGTCTGTCGAAGAGGGATGAAGTCTACTTACCTGATGTTCAGCTGGTGTGAGGGCTCTCGAAGTGATTTCCGTAATTCGGAAATTATTTCTTTTTCATTGGGACGTCAGGTTATTCCGTTGAATGTAATTTTAGGAGGAATACGTTTTGGTGAATGTTAAAACTGTTGCTATATGTCTTTCTGTTCTCTTTTTATGGCCACCAGTGTGTAGTTTCAATATTTTTGTATTTTTAATTGTAGGGCCGTTGATACCTTGATTTATCTTCTTATTTTATCTAGGTTTGGGATTACGACAAACTGACAAACATTTTACATATCTCTTGCCTTGTGTATAAGTAAATTCTCTATATATTTTAATTTTTACAGGACATTTTGTAATGGCCTGTGTGGTCTGATTTTTTCTCGCTGGTCCAATTTCAGTCAGAGATTTTATTATCACCCTACCGACAAACTCTGCTTGCGATTTTCGGAACGTATGTAAGTCTGTCACACTCGTCACCACACCATCTTACACCGATCAAGGTACATGTTCGATTAAACTAGTCAAACTTGTCTGGTTTCTTAAACGCGGATTGTCAGTAGGAAAATGTCCTGAGTTATTTACCTTTGCAAGAACTGTGATAGTACCCTTTCGACATTTCATCATTCGGAATGCTCTTTGGCATAAGTTGGTCAAGGAACGGTAGGGGACTCGCTTTACTGTAGAGTACTAGTACTCGGGGAATCGTCTGATAAAAGTGAAATTAATTTCAGCATTTGCGTGAGGGTTAGTTCGTGTTTGCGTGGGCAAAATACCCCTTTTAACGGATGTAGAAGACAGCTCTTAGATGTACTCAAGTATCGAAATGTCAGTGCTGCTTGTTTGTGTCATAACTGACAGGAATTTATGTAGGAGCGCATTACCTTCTCCAGAGAGGTCGTTTAGTATGGAAACAGAAGTTGACTAGGAAACCGTGCGACCCACTTTTGCAACAAAGGAACTAACCATTTTTCCCGCATCCGAAGTTGGACGTAGGTTATTTATTCCTCTTTTCTGTTGCGTTTGCGTCCGCGTGTCCACAGGATGTTCCTTAATGTGAGGGTGACATTCAGTGATATTTTGTGGATTGGTGGCCTGCAGGCCAACAATTAGTTTTGATAACGTCCAGGAGGTGTTTTGCTTTGAACGCTTGGCATAGGTTTATTCTCATATTTATTCTGTTAGTTTCTACGAAAGAAATGCCAAGGACTGGAGAGAAAATCAGTTTATTAAGTGCTGAGGAATTTCTCAGTATGTAGGATTCGATACTTATTCAGTAATCAACGTCTTCGAGGATTTTTTTATGCTGTTATGATTTTAATGATTAGTGTGTGTGTGTGTGTAGATGTTTGTGTTCATTGTGATTTGGAAACCAAGGATGAAGTCGTATTGTTTTGTGATTTGTTGTTGCATTGTTAATCATTTTACAATTCGCAAATGTATGTATAGCAGGAGTATTCTAAAATACCAAAACTTTTGAGACTGTTTGTTTTTGTGCTTAGATAATTTTATTTAGCATAATTTGTCATCGGTTCTTTTCGAAAACAAGGCTCTGAAACTTTAGACATATTTTTTTCAGTTATGAATTATAGATTCTGTAATATGAAGAGTATGGGTTCAATCGTAAATATTTATCTTCTAGGACTTGTATAAAGTCTGTCCGTGATATTTATGGGAATATTGTCGTGAAGACCGAGGTCTATATAGCATGGTGAAAATGTAGCTTGGTGACACTTAAACCAAGTTCGCACCCTAGACAAGAGAATGGGCTGGGTCAACTCAGCCTCTTCGGATAATGAGCGAAGATATTATGCCCGTCAGGCCTAAAAAGGATAGGATGGGAAGGTCCTTAGGCCTACAGCACACCTGTTTATGTATTTATCTTTTCTGCAGAACCTGTTTTTTTACTGTAAGCCTTCGGCCGCGGATTAAAATTATTTTATATTTTCAGTTTGTCTGTTCAGCTCTTCTGTGCCTTTAAAATGGGCCTCATGTTTGTTTAAAATTTTAATTTCCTTGGTGGGAGTTTAACATCACCTTTTTTTTTTTTTTTTTTTTTTTTTGTTTTTTTTTTTTTTTTTTTTTTTTACAGGCAGTTCAGTTCATGATCCGTTTTCAGATATTCGATATTGCTTTGACAGATTTCGTTATCTTTTAACTGGTAATTTTTTCTTGTTTCTATATATGTATATATATATATATATAATAATATATAGTATATATCTATATATATATAATATATAATATATATATCTATATTATATATATATGTGTGTGTGTGTGTGTGTGTGTGTGTGTGTGTGTAGATGTATATATATATATATATAATATATATATATATATATATAGGTGTGTGTGTGTGTGGTGTGTGTGATATATATTGCCTATTATACATACATACATACATACATACATACATACATACATACATACACATTTTCATGTACCTCGCTTACAAATCCCTGTCCATTTTTCATTTGCTCGTGAATGAGGTTCGTTGCCACCGCAGCTTTGTCGGCGTCCGTAAGCCGATTATACGTACGGTGAGAACATTTATATCGGCGCTCTGTGGGAATTGCGTTTCGAGGAACCGAATCCGGCCTGCTGTAGTAGTAGCACAGTGTGAATACTCCCAGTTAACAGTGCTCCGAAGATGGCTGCGTTCAAGAGCGAAGAAGCCTGGCACAGGCGAACTACTTCTTTCGGAAGGTTATTGCAGTGGCCACACGTGCACAAGTTTCGGTGAGTCTGACGTTGACGGAAAAGGCGCGCTTGGGTTTTTCTTATCTCTCTCTCTCTCTCTCTCTCTCTCTCTCTCATAGCCAGTAAAGTCAAGGCTGCAAAGTTTCCACGGTGTTCAACTTGGAGAAATTGGACTTTTTTTTTTCTTCTTCTTCTTCTCTCCAGAGACCGTCCTCAGTTTCCTGTTTTTAGGAGAAACCATTAGCAGATGAGGCTAATGGAAAGTTGTTGATGTTTACAGGTCCAACTTTTATTTTTATTATTATTATTAATATTAATGCTTGTGCTAATGATGTTTTTATATGCTACGAAAGTGTAGTGGTGGGATTTTAATATTTATGTTTGCAATTATAATCGTATACATACTTGGATAGTTTTTATTATTATTATTATTATTATTATTATTATTATTATTATTATTATTATTATTATTATATTATTAATGATGTAGCTTATTTTTGTTACGAAAGTGGTTTGGTTGGCTTTGCGTGATTGTTTTTGCAAATATAATCGTACGCGAACTTGGATAGTTTTAATCAACATTAACAAAAGCACTTCGTGACTGCTTGATTAACCTAAGTGATAATAAAATGAGCACTTTTAATGCTTTTTTTGCGATAGTTTCTTTATCAAAGATATTTTCGACCTTCAAAAATTTGGACCTCCTTTCCTCCTGATGCCGGTCTCATCCCTGAAGTCCAGCTGAGTGAATGGGCGAGATAGGATTCCAATATCGGTTATTTTATTCTCCGCTTCCACTTAATCTGTCCGTTTTACTGCCTCAAATGACGACGCTCAGATCTTCGGAACTTCTTTGTCTGGCTCTTTTGACCTTGAATTCAAAGACACAGGCGGCGATGATGATGACTTGACATATATTTATGATGAGGCCACGCTTCATTTTGGAAGTGCGATTATCCAAGACCCCCCCCCCCCCCCCTCTCTCTCTCTCTCTCTCTCTCTCTCTCTCTCATATTTTGTGTATGTGTACTTTTTTGTGTGTGAAATAAGCTTCATCATATGTTTTCTATGTATATAAGTTGTGGTGGATTAACATACACTGATATATATATATATATATATATATATATATATATATATATATATGTATATATATATATATATATATATATATATATATATATATATATATCACATAAATATACAGGTGGAAATATATATTATATATATATATATATATATATATATATATATATATATATATATATATATATATATCGACCTGATTTCCAAGCCATTGACGAAAGACTGATACATAGTATTAGAAGTTACAAATATATATACTATATGTATATATCTTTGTGTATGTGGGTGTGTGTGTTTGGGCGCATGTTGTAAATATATTTTGATTTAAGCAGGTCATGTTTTTGCCAGTAAAATTCATTCTAGACTGGGTGATTGAACCTATTCAGTAGCAACTATATTATGCAAACAAAAAGTACGAAAACAAAAAAATACAACTGTTTTACCTGGATATCAAAGCGCTTATGAAACATAGGAACAAAAGAGCTCCGGGTTAATGACCTTTGGTGTATTATTGGCTCAGCTTCTTTTTTATGAACAGCTAACAATGCATTCTCTCATTTTTTTTTTATCTTTGTCGTGTAAAATTGGCTTCATACGCTCGCTTTCTTTGTTATTGCGTTGGCACTTTTTTGTCTAAAAAAATAAACTGTTTACTATGTCACGGAACAAAAAATATTATTTTATTTGTTTTTTAATTTTTTTTTTTTTTTTTTTTTACAAATCTTGACATTTTTTATGACTATGTACAAACGTATCATTCTAATGTGTGTGTGTGTGTGTGTGTGTGTGTGAGACATAGAGAGAGAGAGAGAGAGAGAGAGAGAGAGAGAGAGAGAGAGAGAGAGAGAGAGAGAGAGGTTTTGAATTAAAACTTCAGTTCTTTGTGAGTGTGTCTGAACTCTCGTATAATAGTTAATACATTTCTTAAACAAGAATAAATGTTTTGACCATTGCAGTGATATTCTAAAGTAGTTTGTCAAAACTTCCTACGGATTGTGTCACTAATCTTTTGGGGCTTCTATACAATCCACTACTTGCCTGTTTGCTTGGGTTTGAATATAATTTTTTTTACATTCAGTAACATAGTCTCGATGGGAAAAGGCGTACAGTAATTTGAACTGTGGAATAAATTACTTTTAGTATAGTAAACCCGGTGTAGTACTTTAATTTGTAGGACATTATATATCGCATGGCAGCTTGTAGGAAAGTAATTAACTTATAGGGATCGCGAAGATAAACACTCAAGCGGTATAAGACACGCAAATATAATTTTTGCGTAAAATGCAAATACATTGTCTATTTTAGTTGTTCACGGTAATCGCCTACTGAAATCATGGTCTAGGTAATATTTATTGGAAGGTTTTAGAGTATGAGTGTTTCAGTATGGGAAGTTATATTGTAGTAAAACAGTTCGGGGGTAAAAAAGTAAATATGTCAATTATTATAACTTGTGTAATTGATAGAGTCGATGACCACAGTAGCTTTAACGCAACTTTTCAGTATCTGATCTGTCAGTCCGTCGGTCATTAAGAAATAAAAGAAAAGTTCACTTTGATTGGTTACGTCAAAACAGGTATGAATATTTTAGGGAACAAATTCAAACAGCAGCATCGAATTATGATCTCGGATTTATTGATGTCTTTACATCCTTTTATTGTCAGCTACCAACGCATTCTTTTTTTTTTTTTTAATAATAATAATAATTCTCAGGCATGATTTGTTTATTGCCTTAAGCTTTTTACGCTCTGACATATTGACAGTGATATTCTGAAGAAAAGCTGTGTATTTACTTTAACATTTTTTGCTTTGAACTGAATTGGGAAATTACAAGTACGCCATAACAAAGGGGAGATGTTTACGCAAATGAATTTGTGTTCGAGAGAGAGAGAGAGAGAGAGAGAGAGAGAGAGAGAGAGAGAGAGAGAGAGAGAGAGAGAGAGAGAGAGTCTAAATCTACCCCTCAATTTAGACTGAAGATACAGAATATACAGCGTTAAAGAGGATGTATCTTGAAATCACGACTCTTGCTCTTTCTGCTTCTCTCATATTTGTGCCTTGGCTTCTAAATTTAAATATCGGCGTCCGAAATTTGGTTTTCATTGTGATGATGGCTTTTTTTATTATTTTTTTTTAGTTAGTTCGACTGCTGAACGCAAATGTAGAAATTAAGGTTACTTTTATTACAACCACTCTTCCTCATGATTATGGAAATTAATATAATCTGTTGTAATTTGATTTATACAAAGAAGTCAGCTTGTATTTTGATATATTTAGACAACTATATTATTATTATTATTATTATTATTATTATTATTATTATTATTATTATATTATTATTATTATCAATTTACCTATCCATACTAAAAGCGTATTCGTCTGCTGCTCCATATAAGTGACCCGCTAGTGTTTAAATAAGTATGATCAATTCGTAAAGTAACTAAATCTACGGGCATAACCAGCCTCGTTTCACAGGCAGAACCAGCTCCGTTTCAGGGAATCCCCTCTGACCCCCATCCTCTTGGGGGGGGGGGGGGGGGGTAGGATGAAATCCCATTATAAACCATCTTAGGGGTACCCACTATAACCATTCCAAGTTTCATGCCCATCGGACCAGCCGTTTGGCCGTGATTGAATGACAGACGGACGGACAGACATAACGCCCATTATAGTACAGTAAGATTATTATTATTATTAATAACTTGGGAATCCTACACTTACTGTCGTCGCCTAAAGTTAGTAACTCATAACATATAATTATACCTAAACTTATGCGCTGGTTAGCAGGTCCCTCACGTAAAACAATGCAAATCCAACTGCTGCAGTTGTCATGACTGCTGAATAATTTGTAGCTCACCCAGAAGTGTGAAATGCAGTAGACAAGGCCTGTTAGATTTCATGAAAGATGTAGTGTTTGCTCTAGAAAAGCAAAATGGTATCCTGCGGAATATTCTCTCACTTAGTCGTCGCCTTTTTTATCGTGTTTTTATACGTCATGTTTATTTCGTGTAGTTTCGTTTATTTGCTGGAGGTGTTTTTATTTTATGATGATATCTCGGACTTCATTTTATTTAGTGAGTCTCTCCTCACCTCTGCCTTCCTTTGTTCAGCCTACTTTATGTTACCCGAAGTTATCTGAGGAATTTGTTTTAGAGCCCATCCCCCCCCCCCCCCCTCCCGATGCGATGTGTCTGTGGGGCATTGCAACAATACGGGTATTCGGGGCGTTTTCCTCTCTCTTTGACGGAGGTTGGTCTTTGACTCTGTCTGTCTGTCTGTCCGTGTCTGTCATCTTTATAGCGAATTTGTTCATCAGGTTTAAGTTTTTTTTTAAATGTTCCTTTATTCTTTATTTCTAGTACAAGAATTAGTATTTTCGCTTACTTCGGGAGTAAGCCATCAAACTGCTTTGTTGTTGTTGTTGTTGTTTTTTTATTGGGGGTGTAGGAAAAGACTCTGGAAGTCTAAAAAGTTCTGGAAAAAATTGTCTCTAATGAAATATAGCGTATTTATTTTAATTTTCATTACACCTTTCAAACCTACCTGCTTTCAATTTCCTTTCCAGCGCTGAAACACCTCATAGGTCGCAGCGCTTGGCCTTTGGCGATAACACTCCTATTCCATTCCTATATTCCATGCCAACCCTCCCCCCCCCCAGCCCCCTCCCCAGAGCAGCCACTAAGTTGTAGATGGGGAAGGTTGTTTTTCCCCCAATTTTCCTCGTGGCCTTCCTTTCAAAGTTCCATTTGCGTCGCGCCGTAAGTGACCGGTTGAGACAGACGACGGCTTTCTGCCAAGTTGGCTGAGATTTTCGTCAAGACCACATTCTTTCCCCTCCGATTTCGGTCATTCTGGGCGGTGTTAAACGTCCCTCGATCTCGCGCTGGTGGATGGGAGAGGTATTATTATTTAGGGTCGGTCGGGCAGTCTCAGTCTTTTCTGTGGTCTAATTTCACCTAACACCTGGAATTAATTTTAGTTTCATGTGTGTTTTTTTTTTTTTTTGTAATTTTAGTTTTTATTTTTGTTTTTTCTGGAGTCTTGGTTTTATGTTTATTTTGAGTTTTTGAAGTCTTCGTTGTTATGTTTAGTTTTATTTTCTGAAGTCTTGGTTTTTGTTTATTTTATATCTAGAAGTCTTGGTTTTATATTTATTTTTATTTTTGAAGCCGTTGTTTTTATTTTTAATTTTAATTTTTAAAGTCTTGGTTTTTATGTTTATTTCATTTTTGAAGCTTTGGTTTTATGTTTTATTTTTATATTTTGAAGCCTTCGTTTTGATGTTTATTTTTAATTATTGAAGCCTTTGTTTTTATATGTATTTCATTTTTGAAGTCTTGGTTTTTTGCATATTTAATATTTTGGAGGTTTTGTTTTTATGTGTATTTTAATTTTTTTAAGTCTTGGTGTTAATGTCTTTTATTTTTTGAAGTCTTGACGGTTTTGTTGTCAAAATAATTTCCTTTAATTAATTTTAATGGATTTTAATTTAAATTTTTTATTCCGCGTTTCTTGCTTGTAAAATTTTTAATACAAAAAAACTCGTCATTCTCTCAGATGTAAGTAACATAAAAAGATTCTCTCTCTCTCTCTCTCTCTCTCTCTCTCTCTCTCTCTCTCTCTCTCTCTCTCTCTCTCTCTCTCTCTCTCTCATTTTTCAGCGGATAACTGGGTTGGTTTCTCGTGTCGAGGGAGACAACAGGTTTTCCCTCTTATGTTATGGCCGATGTTTAAAGGGGAACATTGAGGCAGGAGGGTTTGCTACGGATTCCGTCCATCGTCATATACCTCAAATTCCCCCGTGGATTTTACTTGGCTCTGCTGCAGTTTTTAAGGAGTTGGGTGGGGGTTATAGATGCAGTTTTCATGTGCATTTACATATTTGAAGTATATATAATGGCCGAATATTTGCAAATGCTCAAAATGTCTTTAGCAAATTACTTTGGATATTTAGGTTAGATATTTCAGTTTTAAGGAGCGGCTGAGGCAATGGATTATAGTTTTCAAGTACTTATACTTATTTGAAGTATACAGTGCACTAATATTTATAGCCGCTCAAAATATCACTTGATTGCTAGTGGATTACTGTAGATGTTTAGACATTTCATGGCAGTTTGGGTTGTGGGTATGGATGTAGTTTTCAAGTATTTATACATATTTGAAAAATATAATGCGTATATTTGTAGATGCTAAAAGCAAGCGTTGATTGTTAGTTGATTGCTATCGGTGTGAAAATATTTATCGTCTCCAATGTAACACGAAAGAACACGTGCTCGAGAATATCCTTAAATCCGCGGTAGAAATGTGAGTGAAACTGGGGACTTGGAACAAGTACTTTCGTAGTTTATTTCCACAGTCTCGAATACTTTTTCCAGATCCCGAGTTTCACTCACCTTTATACCGTGGATTTACGTATATTTATTGTCTGAATAATAAGAAATTCTTTGACATGTGTCTTTTCCGAACGCTGATTATGAAGTTTAGAGATAATTATAGATATACTATTAAATATTAAAGATTATACAGTAATATCTAGTGTAAGATTACTATACCTTAGAGTGCTTAGTATCCTGATATTAACGGATATTAAAATTACGATTGAAGGTACCTGCATTCTGTCAGAACTGTAATTGATACCTGAAATATACTGAATATTTCTGCACGTTCAAAACCACGTGTAAGGTTTCATTAAAAAGTATGAGGTAATATATATTAATGATTCTGATTGTATTGTCACAAGATTAGTCCTTCAAGACTTACTGATGGCGATAGAGAATCGTTTAGGGATTATTAAAGAATTAAGTGTCGGACGTGAAAAAGGTTTCGTTTCAGAAAAGATATTGAACTTGAAGAAAGGAAGAAAGACGTTGGCACTCCAGGTGAAATTCCTCCTTTCTTGCGAGAGACGTCAATTGCTTTATCGGATTCCGACGGCTTTTGCTTTTTGGAGAGAGGAGCGGAGAGAGGAGAGGACGAGAAGATGAGAGAGCGAGAGGGACGAGGAGATGGATGACGATGAGATGAGATGGATGAGAGGTGAGGGGGACTCTGAGAGATTTTCGACGAGAGAGAGTGAGGAGAGAGAGAGGGAAGATGAGAGAGAGAGAGAGAGAGAGAGATTGCTTTATTATACTAGTTTCTTGATAAAAAGCGCCGTATTTGATTCTTATGCATCAGAAATAAGATAATAGCAGTAAATCACTGTGTCATGTGTGATTGCTATTATTTAAACGCCTCAGTGGCGTGATCGGTATGGTCTTGGCCTACCACCTCGGAGGCCGCGAGTTCGATTCTCGGGCATTCCACTGAGGGGTTAGAGATGTGAATTTCTGGTGATAGAAGTTCACTCTCGACGTGGTTCTGAAGTCACGTAAAGCCGTTGGTCCCGTTGCTGAATAACCACTGGCTCAATGCAACGTAAAAACTACCATCCAAACAAAACAAACAAACAAACAAGCGGTTGCTATTTCTCTCTCTCTCTCTCTCTCTCTCTCTCTCTCTCTCTCTCTCTCAGAATGATAGCAGCTATAACTTGTCCACAGCTGTAGGACGCGCCTGGCCTCCCATTCCCACAAACGCCTTACGAAATTCAAGGCCAAAGGGAAGGGTTAGTTTAGGTCTTTTCTTTTGATCTTGGTGAAAGTTGCGAACTCGAGCGTCAGTCTTTTATGAGAAGCCTTTTGCACCCTTCACTTTCGGCATGTGGACGCCCATACGTCAGTCAGTGTTTCCTTTACCATTAGCTTCCCTTACATCTTGCTGAGGAGCTTAAAAAAAAAAAAGAAGTCAGATAAGAAACTGGTGACCTGCTCCGGGATGGTGTGGCTCTCTATCTGCTCGAGAAAGCGACCGGGTTCTTGATTTATTCATGGCCGGTTTATCGGCCCCGAACTGTCAGGCAGTCTACAGAGGCCGGGGTTCAGGGACACCTGAAAGATTGAAAGAGACAGTTGTTTTATCAGCTCTCGCCTCCCGGTTTTATTTTTGGTTTTGATGATCAATACTGTAGTGTTCAGAGTCCATCGGGTCGGCATATCTTGACTTGCTTGGGGATCAAACGAAGGATTGGTTGGGGGAGCAATGTTAAGTAAAAGAAGTTGAATAATTCAGGATAGTAGAGACTGAACGGGGCCAATGAATTATTATAGTACTGCAACTCGGGGCTAAAAGGACAGCGGAAATCTCCCTAAGTATTACTGTCTATCTATACTTCCTCTATTATTCCCTCTACCTGTGACGCTGTATTGACACATAGGCATTTGAATGTGTGGTTTTTCCTCTAGTAAAGTCTTTGACTGGAAGTTGATCTTCCATTCATTTTCTTTTGATTTCCACAGTTTTTGAATTTATAGAATGAAAAAGAAAATCGTGCGATATTGATAACGAAGGATTCAGTTCATTGTAAACTTCAAGAACATAGCCGTTTCAGTGTTGTAGAATTTAATCTAACGACTTCAGAAGTTTCCTTAGGTTAAAATAAGTGTGAGATAGAAACAAATTTAAAAACAGTATGATCGTTGATTTAATATATATATATATATATATATATATATATATATATATATATATATATATATATATATATATATATATATATCAGCGTTATTGCCATCTACATGAATTGTACCGAGAATGTATGTAGTTGTTTGTGCTTTATATTCAAATGTAATGATTCATATTGCACAATATTCATATCCTGTTATTGCGTGTTTTCTTGGCTTCCTTAACGAGATAGCCATGACGGCACAAGCCAAAAAATATCGCAATATATTACAATTTTCATTTATTGGCTTATAATGGTTAATATTGAGTTTTCTAGTTCTTTCACTAATTGACTTTGGCAGTTGAAATGTAGATCACAATGAATAAGGTTGATCAATTCCCTCTTCAATCTTCACGTGGTAACAAAGTCATTAACCTGGAAAAAAAAAACCATCCTATCCCCAGACAAAGCGAGAGGGATGAACCTAGTGACACGTCCCAGCCATGTAAAGAAAAGAAGAAGAAGGAAAGAGAGAGAGAGAGAGAGAGAGAGAGAGAGATTCTTAAAACTTGAAATATACCGTTGTAGGATCAGATGCCAGAGGAAGTTGTACGTTGTGGTGTACTGTAGGCTCTACTTAAGTTTCTTTGCAGCCTCCTTTCGGCCCCTAGATGCAATCCCTTTCATTCCTTTCACTGTACCTCTGTTCACAATCTCTTTTTCTTCTTACTTTCCACCCTCTGCTAACAATTGAGTCACAGTGCAACTGCGAGGTTTTCCTCGTATTTCACCTTTCAAACCTTTTTACTGTCAATTCCAGTTTCAGCTCTGAATGACCTCGCGGTCCCAGCGTTTGACTTTTGGTCTAAATGCTATATTCTATTCTATCCAGTTCATACGAGTATATCCTGTGATGAATGCCTCGTTATCGAGTATAAAAGAGAAGAGTCGTGGCGCAGTCTAAAAATCCAGCTGAATGTAGCCTGATCCCATTAGAGAGAGAAACCAATTAATCAGTTGATTTTTATTGTCAGCGTCAGCACTTCTCCGATGCTCATTAAGCGATAAACTCCGGGGAGGGAAAAAAAAAGGAAGGAAAAAAAGCAAATACCCTGCTCGCGGAATTTCTCGCAGCGCTTTATTGAGAATTAATGTATGAGACGGTTTCTCAAGGAAGGTCTTAATGGCTGGGTGTGTGTGTATAATCAGTGAATAATAAGTTGAAGGCGATAAATAGATGCGAAATTATGCACCGCTCGCGTGGGAGCTTCACGGCTGAATGATTATTAAACGATGGAGGTATTTGGAAATCTTAATGGATTTTGATTCTCTCTCTCTCTCTCTCTCTCTCTTAGTTCTTTGATACTTAATTGTGATAAAATAAAAAATGCTGAGAGATTAATCTCATGAATTATATCGTATATTATTGAGTCGTACCCGGTGGTGTATTGTTTGTTGATGGCAGTAATTATTTAAGTGAAATAACGATGTTTTTTCCTCTTTCAGGAAAGGTCTTTGTTCTGCATTTCATTTGCAATACTGGACGAATTTGCGAAAATTCAAGTTGCATTGTTGTTTGAGGAAGTGAATTTATGTCGCCGTAGAAACGTATGAAGGTTGTTTATGAGGCTGACATAGTCTACTAAAATAGAATTAAAGTAGCGTATGTTGGGAGGTCAAGTGCGTTAGGATTGAGGTATTGGAATCTTTTGTAGATGTACTGATTAGTCTAAGTTAATTAGAAGAGCAGAGGACGAAGTTACTAGGGTGTGGATGACAAATATTGAAGAGCTGAGGTATAAGGTTAAAGACATTTTTATTGATTTTGTGATGTAAAATCCAGGATAAGAGTGAAATAATTCAGAACACTGTAAAAATGGTAATCGATAAAGCATTTAATGAGTAATAAACTTTTTTTTTTTTTTTTCAATAAAATGTCAGCCAGGTTGGTATTGATATGAGTGATAGAATGTTTGGTAAAAGAAACTGAATAATCATTTTAATGTAATTGAGAGCATTAGTTACGGGTGTAGCTAGGCTGGTAAAATTTTTTTTTTATAGAATATGTTTAGCTGCTGAAATTAAAGGACAAAATTTATCCAACTTATGGGACGAAAGCTTGACGGCTTGTGAAAGATGGGATGATGATGAGATTCGAACATTTAGAGAAAAATGGGAAAGTTAAGTAGGTATGAATCCAAGTTTCGACCCAGAAAAAAAAAAGAGAGCAAATTACTGCAGTTGTACGGAAAACGCCTCGTATTTATAAAGTTCAAGAATAAAAAAAGTTAAAATATTGTTTGTGATTACTAACGCTTCTCTATTTACGAACGAGTACGTTCCGAACGGTCGTTCGTATCTTGATATGCTCGGAGTCATTATGTACAGTATTGCATGTTTTTTTTCATACTAAAACACAATACCAGTACTGTATTGAATTTTGTAAAGCATTTTATTAATACGAAAATTATATTAAACCTAAATATATTAGATTAATTAAGCAAATTATGATAATAATACAGTAAAGTACATTTTAAACTTACGATCACGGTTGTTCATAATTTGAAAGTTCGTAAGTAGAGGAGTATTATGTAGGGCTGAACCGGTAAGAGTATTTGACATCTAAGGGCCAACATGGCAACTGTTGAAGTGTGTTCAGCGGACCTCGTATATGACTGGGCTCTCAGCTGATAACGTGAGATTACGGCGATGATAGCAGTCATTTTTTCTCGGAGGCTCTCCTCTTTTATCCTTAATGCCTATATTGGTAAAATGGGGCGACTTCATGGAAAAGAAGTTATTTAATGATTCAGCTTTTAGGGACAAATCATTGGGGCCAGCCTTATGAATAGGGTTCATCTTCTGAATAATAATAATAATAATAATAATAATCATTATTATTATTATTATTATTATTATTTATTATTATTATTATTATTATTATTATTATTATTGTTGTTGTTGTTGTTGTTGTTATACAGGAACTGTGGACTATATACACTAAGGATACCAGTAGCATCAGATCCCCGTGTGATTCCTAACAAGCTTCATCACATATGTTTGTTTATAAAGCAATTATTTATAGTCTCTTGCGGGGATCCTAGAAGTATTCCACACAATAGACTGAAGGATATATCTTTCACCAGTATCTCTCAGGAGAGGTGGAACATACATCTTGCTTATGTGAAGTCTCGAGAGAGACTGAGAGTTTTCAGCCCTGTGATTGGGTTATCAATAGCCAATCAGGAGCGTCGTAAGGGACTGGCCTAGACATCAAATGTACAGTTGATGTGAATCTACGATAGTAAATTTTAAACAAGTCCCAGAACTATTCCATGAGCAGCAGTGGGTTGCAATGAGGCCCGATAAACGTCGAGAGAAAGGGAGTGGAAAATGGAAAAATCCCAACAATTTCCTATCAGGTCACGTCACTTTGATGACCATGTTGAATGTTTTCAGGTCATTTGCCTGAACTTTGACAATTAATGTGACAGCGGTGTGTTCTGTTACGACAGCGGTGAAATGTCACGTTTGGATTTTTTTTTTTTTTTTTTTTTTTTTTTTTTTCGCTGTTGAAGGTTCTTTCCGTCGATTGTACCAACAGAGTGAAAGGATTGACGCTTAGCAGTTGGTTGTGATAGATTAACATTGACAGAATGAATGCTGGGTTTGTGTGTTGTTTGTCACACACACACACACACACACACACACACACACACACACACAGTGTGGGTGAGTGTTGTGGAGATAAAAAACATACTTTCGCTGGTGTTGGTATGTTAATGGTATAGATAATAGTTAACGTGCCCGAAAGAATTGTTGCAGTACTAAAAATACTTGTGAAGCATTGGGCTTAAGCTTATCAGTTGCTAAGGAAAGCATTATTGCTTGTTTACGTAATAATATATAATATATATTTATAATATATATATAAATATATATATATATATATAATATATTATATATACTGTATATATTTGTTTATTTATCTGTATTTTATTAGTTATGCTCACCCTTTATTCAATTGTTCCTCTAAGGGATACTTGCTTTGCAAGTGGATGAAGTATTACTTATATGAATGTTTGTCCATTTTAATAACAGGCCATTATAAAAGACGTACTGTGCAATGATTTTTAAGTAATTTTCTCATTTTTATATATTCCTGTTATGTGTCTTTCTTTGGGTAAGAATTATATCTGGCGGTGCTCTTCATGACGGACCAATACTGGAACATAGGACCTGTTAGGCTTTCACGAGGCAACTCTTTTCAACCTGAAGTAAACATGACTCGAGATAAACGTCATTTCACTTGACACTATAACTACTCCTATTGTAGCAGCTACCGAAGCAATGCTCTGCTCTCGTGGACAAAACTATTTACAGTTACGCTCGTAAAAAATTGGGATAAAAACGAGCGGGGTATGTGTAATGTGTACGGCTACTTCACGCTTTGGAAAGATCTCAATCTCCCACGCTTTGGAAAGATTCTCAAACCCCCACGCTTTGGAAAGATTCTCAAACTCTCGCGCTTTGGAGAGATTCTCAAACCTTCACGCTTTGGAAAGATTCTCAAACTCTCACGCTTTGGAGAGATTCTCAAACTGGATGAAATTCAGAAACGCAATATTTTTTCCTTACCTCTAAAGCAATTATAATTATGTACGTAACATGTCTACACCCATAGAAAGGTATTTGTTGTCATGAATATTAATCTTTGTGTGTCTACTTAACTTATCGCTATGTAATAGAAGATGGTGATATCCCCCTTCCTCTTCTTCCACGTTCATAAAATAAATTTGACTCGCGCCGAGTTACGTAATAACCATCTCTGGGCGGCCGTGCCTCTGTTTGTTCGCCTCTCTTCAGACGCAGGAAATGAACGAATGGAAAATATAGACATTATCCGGTGATGTCAGATTTCAGTGCTGGATGATAAAGCAAAGTCTCTGCCATTAAATTGAAAAGACTTTAGATTGCTTACAGAGAGAGAGAGAGAGAGAGAGAGAGAGAGAGAGAGAGAGAGAGAGAGAGAGAGAGAGAGAGAGAGACTGACTTGTAAATGTTGTCAGGATAAAAAAAATATCGGGAAAGACAGATGTCGTAAACTTTATTTTTTTTTTAAATTTTTTTCAACAGCTGTTGTAAAGAGCCCTTAGGACATGACAACCAAATTAAATTTTTAATTTCCCTTTCTCGGGTCCAGTTGTCAGGCTTTGCTCTTCTTTCACCTCTCTCGCCATGGGACAGATTTTCCCCGTCTCGAAATCAGACAGACACACTTCTTGGGAAGTCCTTTTTTTACGGCTGTCTCTTTCCCTTCTTCTCTTCTCCCCATTTCTTCCTGCATTCTCTTCTTCCTTCGTACTCCTCCTCCTCCTCTTCCTTTAGATCGATTCCTTCGCGTTGCCGAAGAGAGAGAGAGAGAGAGAGAGAGAGAGACGTCGGCTGTTAGCGGCCTGCTGCTGGTGCTGCCGCTGCTGCTATGGTTTCCCCCCTACACCCCTTCTCCCCCACCCTCCTCAAACCGGCCCCCCCCCCACCGTAGATCCCCTCTCTCCCACCAAAGGCCTTCACTTTGCTTGGCTGGATAAACTATAAGCATATTAATAAAGCGAAAAGTCCACAGACTGACTCGGCACCATTTCGAAACTTGCAGGATACCATGCACCTCTTATGTCTCTCTGTAAGGTATGCATATAAGTATATATATGTATGTATAATATACAATGTGTATGATCGAGGAGTAGGGCAGAAAAGTGGTGTTCATTGAGTATTCATGGAGTTTTGTCGCATTGGAGGTGGAATTGAGAAATGGCTGTCGGCGTTTTCTCGATAGAGAGCCGGGCTTTAACAGTTTCCAGGCAGTTTCATAACATTTCTTCCTTCCTGGGATCTGGAATTCGCTCTGCTCTGCTCTGCTCTGTTGATTGCAATTCATCCGCCACACACCCTTGTTTTTTTAAGAGGCGCCTCTTTTATCACCTTGATAGAGAAGTCTGGAGACGGTAAAATTAATTTGGTAAAATTTATCTTGAGTTGTAATGAAAATAATCCTAGGTGTGTATGTATGAAAATTATACTTTTCTGAGGATTTTTGCACATACATTACTTATTAATAATTAAATTATATTATATATATATATATAAATGTGTGTAATAATTATATATGATATAATATTATATATATATTAATATATATATATATATATATATATCTACGAACTGTATGTGTGTATACGATTGTTATATAAATTCTCCATTAGAATTTACTTATACTTTACGGAGAGAGAGAGAGAGAGATCACATTCTGGCATCTAAGGAGTTTAACGTTGTCATTCTCATCATTGATTTTTATTTACCCTCCCTCCCTCCCTCCCACCCTCCCTCTCCCCCGCCCCTCCCTCCTAACCCCCCTTTCCCCGAAGTTGAAAAATATCCGTTTGAGAACCTTTATTATTATTTTATGAACTTCATTAGACTCCGGCGAGAGTCCAAAGGTTTCCGACGTCATAGAGAGAGAGAGAGAGAGAGAAGAGAGAGAGAGAGAGAGAGAGAGAGAGAGAGTAAACGTAAACTGCTTCAGAAAAGGGACTACATCTAATACCTGTAGATTAAGATTATCCGAATTTATGAGAAGGTCACACGAGTGATGGAATTTCGCTGGCGATGGGATTAAGTGGCATTCCTCCTTTCATCCCTTCCCCCGCTCCTACCATCTCTACCAAAATCCCCCCCCCCCCCCTCTTACCCCTACCTCCTCCCCATCCCCCCCTCGATCCTCCCCAGAGATCGGAAAGCGTTTAGGCAGTTTATGTGTACTTAACCTATTTTATATTCTTCGGTAATGGAGGTCAATAGTTTTGTTTAAGGTTTCAATAACTTTTTTTTTTCTCTCTCTCGGAGTTTATGATTTTGTATGTTATGAGTGGATTCCAATTGAAATGGTTTTCGAGCTGTACGGATACGCAAATCTAGCAGGTAGAACGCTTATTACTATGATGCTATTGCTATTTTTTCTAGCAATAGTATGTAGTATTTCGTTTATAATATAATTGTTACCGACACTTTAATTATATATTTTCCTTAGCATCCACCGTTCCCGAGCAATTTAGCCCTGTTTACGATCTTACTTTCCCCTCCATCGTATTTCGACTATTTACTAATTTTTCTCTCCACGTCTCTCTTTCTAAACATTTTGTCACGCTGGCCTATCAGGATTTAGAATTGTTTCTTAGTACAATGACTTGAGCATCAACGTATTGAGGAACTTTGTCATTCTTCTGGGTGAAGGTGACCGTGGCATGAACGTAAGGTCTATGAACGTTTAGATATGACATCTGTGCTTTCGTGCCCTTGTGGTTACTTATCGAGATTCGCTCATTGTTAAGGTAATTTCGGAAAAGATTGCTGCCAGCCCCGTTGGTACTTTGATATAAGTCTGGGGAACTGTTTTTCTAACTTTCTACGGCTGTAATCATGGTGGTCTTACACTGCTACAGTTGTGTTTGTGATTTATAATCCACCGAGATATCGTGTGACCGAATTATTGCGATAGATAGTTTGGGAACTGTTGTGCCTTGAACTTGAATGATGTAGAGCGCTGCAAAGCCTTTTGGTTCTAAGCTTGCTTATGTTGGGGGATAATATTTCTGCCTTCGAGTTGTCTCAAAACCGCAGTAGTCCCTCCTTCCTTTATATTTCTATATATAATTATATATATACACAATATATTAATGTGTATGTATGTATGTATGGATGTTTTCTATAGGCTGTTAGTGTCAAGATTTTCTTTTTCTTGATACTTGCTTTCATGACAGGAATGATAAAGGTCAGTGTTGTTCGTGCTTTGCCGTGCCCAGCCAAGGGCTAGCGCTGTTACGTTTTGAAGGATGATCCCATTGCAAACTTCAAAATGGGGTTTCTGTTCACGATGACGTCACTCCACTGACTGTCCCTGTTCCCAAAAGCACTTTATCATGATTGGTTCTGGATGCTTTTGCGAAACATGTCATGTATGCTTTTAATTGCTTCATGGGATTTTAGGTCGTGTCTGTCAGAATTTGCCTCATGTTTTTTTTCTGTAGTTGATGTATTTGCGAGATTTTTGTTAATTCCTGGGGTGATTGATTTCATTTTGCCGGATGTTTTTAGCTAATTTTCAATTTTCATTAAAATTGCTGCCATTTTTATCAAATATTTGTGATGGTGTTGCTGCCTTTTTTTTATCTAAAAAGATTATAGCATTGTTTTTGTTTTGTTTTGTTGGGTACTATGATTTTTTATATTTCCTGGAAATCGTCAGCATATTCCCCATTCCTTTCACGAATTTGTCACTAATGACGAATCTTGCCTGTACAACCAGTGACTCAAGATGCCTTTCTGTTGACTAAAGGCGGATCTTAATCACGCCTTTATTTAAGTTCTGAAATGGCTGAATTTCCGACTTCTCGCCTGTGTTCTCAGAAGGGAAAGCCAGTCATGTCACGAAAATAGGTGCGTTTACACCCGTCCGATCACGAAGATAGGTCTGATGCTTGGTGGCTGTGAAAATGAAGTATGTCTGGAATTTTGTACGCTAACTCATTGACTTATGAATATATAAGTAATGTATTCCTTGACACTATTTACTTGTATTTAAGTAGTGTATTCTTTAACACATTTTAAACGTTACTTTATCTCTCTCTCTTTTGACTGTTATTTACTCGATTTAAGACGAGGTACCTCAAGAATTATAAATATGTTTACATTTATAGCGTGAGCTTCATAGCATACTGGCATTCACCGCAAAAGAATGAATGGAATGGTATGTAAAAATTGCACGGTACGATGAAAGTTTCAATCCTCTCGCCAAGTTTAGGAACTTTTTTTTTTTCGTGTGCCCTGGCTCTAACGTTATTTCCTCCTTGAGAGTAACAAATTTTACCTCTCTTCCTTTTATAGTTCTCTCCGGCCCTGGGCTACGTACGAATAAATAAATAGACGAAAACATGCATGAGACTTTAGCTTTGGTCATGTTGGGCTTTATCATCTTTTCATGTCGAAATTGCTCTGGTTTTGCATCCCCTCTCAGGCTTTGCACAAACCACGTGAATTCTCATTCGGAGCTATTAAAACTAAAGGACATTACTCCAGGAGAGAGAGAGAGAGAGAGAGAGAGAGAGAGAGAGAGAAGAGAGAGAGAGAGAGAGATTACTTGAGCTCTAGGTGCAAACAGTAATGCGGGCGTGTTTCAGTCTGTGATGGAATTCCTGTCCCCCTGCAGTCGTATACATATAGTACTCGTTTTTAAGGATTCCATTTGCAAGGGAAAGCATTTTTAGATTAAGTCGCTGTTTCCATACCCGCCCCCTTCTCTCTTTTTCTGTTTTAATATCGATTTCAATTTACCTTCTGAATAACTCACACTCAAAAGGGAATTAGTATATGCGATAGGCATTCTACCACGACCAGGAATCGAGCCTGTGCTTTATTGGATTGGTATGTGGAGGAATCGAACTTGTGCTTTATTGGATTGGTATGTGGATGATAGTGACGTAATCCGTTCAGTCATATGATTCCCTTTGGGTTTAAGATATTCCCTAGGTAAACTGAACTCCATATACACGGCTCCTATGAGCTGAGATGTGCGCTTTTTTTTCTTCTTTTTTTGTAATATGAAATTAGTTAAAAATATTGATTATCGGCAGTCTCTCAATAATTGTTGATGGAGGTTCCGCTCCGTAGAGGGCCTAGTCCCGTCAGTGCACCGTATGCCGTGCACTGTAGACATTATTTAAGGTTCTTTCCAGCGTCCTTTTGGCCCCTAGTTGCAACCGCTTTCATTCCTTTGACTCTACTTCTGTTTATATTTTCTTTCTTCCATCTTACTTTCCACCCTCTCCTAAGAATAGATTCGTATTGCAACTGCTTCGAGGTTTCCCTCCTGTTGCATCTTTCAGACCTTCTTACTGTCAATTTCCATTAAAGCGCTGATTAACCTCATAGGTCCCAGCGCTTTGTCTTTGGCCTAAATTCTGTATTCTATTGTGTTCTTTTGAAGGAGGTTCCCTAGGGTCCCCATTTCGGTAGAAGGACCCTCTTCGCCTGCTTCCCACGTGACCTTGGGGCCCATTTCTTCAGGTATGCTTGAAGGACTGTCCTCCTGAGCTTCTTGCCGGGTCGATCTCATGCTATTGTGTTTGCAGCATTAATGAGCTCAGAAAACATGATGAATTTGTGTTTGTATGTGTGAGCAAGATTGTTGTTTCGGTTATTTTTGTGTCTCCTAAGAATATTTTTCACTGTATGCGAACAGATATATTAGTTTACCTCTTATTTGCGAAAATCGACACATTTAGTCTTGTTCGTCAATTTGACCCCGTGAAATTATAAAGAGAAAAGAAAAGAGGAAGAAACGGTAACTTGCACCTTGTGAAGACACGTTCGTGACGGATGAATTTGCTCGCTTGTGAACAAAGGAGATGACGTCACGTGGTGAACATTCTTGTGATGGTGACCACTCCTTTCTCTGTGAGAGAAAGAACCAAATATTATTTCAACTTTCAGCAAAAACCGGTCAAACTATTTGCTTCTTCAGGGGATTCAGGTATCTTTATATATTTCAAGAGAGAGAGAGAGAGAGAGAGAGAGAGAGAGAGAGAGAGAGAGAGAGAGAGAGAGAGAGAGAAATGTATGCTGGATTTAACCCCCTGCTGTGCCGAAAGGCAAACCTTGTTTTTCCTCCTTATTTATTCGCATTGCCTAATGAGCCTGGTCCGTTTGCACCTTAAAAGAGTAAGTTGCCAATTCAAATACAAACTTTACACTAACACGGTATTTAGCAATCGTTTAAGGTCGCATTGGAGGAAGCGTGATTTCATTCTGTTAGAGGAAGCATTGATTTTATTGTTTATATGGTCAAGGAAAGATAGCCATGATTTTAATACAAATATTTGTTCATAAATAGATATTTATATATATATTTATTTACATGATATATATATATATATATATATATATATATATATTATAATATATGTAATTATATTTGTATAAGTATGTTTTTAGGAAGTTGGATAATTTAATTTTATTGTTACTTGATGCGCTTTCCGCAAATCAATCATTATCATGGTTATTCATTTCTGTCCACATTATTTACGGCTGTTGCCTTTAAGTGTCTAGCAATTTTTGGTATGTTGGGATCATAATTTAATTCTGCCAACTAGATTGATCTTGGATTCCGCTCTTCAGTATTACTCGTATCGTGAAGTTGTACTCTTCATGCGACCCGGTTGTTGTGTTAGGATGGAATACAGTTGTGTCGAGACGGGACACAGTTGTTGGGGTGCAATACAATTGCTTGGCATGATCTGTAGACGTCGTTCTGCTGCATCAACAAATAAATATCCACTTGGCACCGCATAGAGAAGTTTCCTACTGTCACCCGCCACTCTCGAGGCCCATGTGCCAGACGCGTGACGTCATTATTAGATCTGTACTGTCTTGGACTTCAAGATTGGGGACGAGGCGTTGCTACTTGTATTGCTTTCTTTGATGCCTTTATGTGTGTGTGTGTGTGTGTGTATGTGTCTTATATGGTGTTGGTTTGTACCACTAGATTATAAATGTAGAATCTACTGGTCACGTTTTACCAGATACATATGTGATTGTAAGAACCACAGCGCCCTTTTAACTTCTCGAATTCTTCGCGTTTTTTTTTTTTTTTTTTTTTTTTTTTTTTTTTTTTTTTTTTTTTTTTTTTTTTTTATAAGCTTGTAACTACAAAGCCTTAAGATCCAAGTGCCAGAAATATGATTGTGGTGCACGGGTTCGTTTCCCGTTACTGGCCATCATAATTTATTCATATTTCTTGCATTTGGATCTTAAGGCTGTGTATTGACAAGCGAATCCAAAAAGCGGGAAGAACTCGAGGAGTGAAGAGGGCATTGTGGCTATTACAATTACACTCGATTATAAGTCTATAATAATTGAAATTTTGGCGCTATTTAGGGTAATACCATTTAATCCCCCTTTTTTTTTAAGCATCCTAAAGTTCAAGCACACCGTAGGGGGTAGTGCAGTCAGAGCTCCTCAAGTGGTACACCGTAGGCATTACATAGGTTTTTTTGCAGCGCTACTTCGGCACCTAGCTGTAACCCCTTTCATTCCTTTTAGTGTACCTCCTTTCATATTCTCTTCCATCTTACTTTCCACCCTCTTCCAATAATTGTTTCGTAATGCAGTGGCGAGCTTTTCCTCCCGCTACACCTTTCAAGCCTTTTTACCCTCAATTTCCCTTTCAATGCCTATCTAAATTATGTGTCTAGAAAGTACTTAGTGCTCTCCAGTCTTTCCGGTCAGGGTTCTAGTTTGCATGACTGTGAGTGCCTTGTCAGTTGACCAGTCCCCCACCCCCATCCACACCCCCTCCCCCTCCCGAAAATCCTTTCATCTCCATAAAAGTTCATCCGGGGACCATAACCTTTTGGATAGATGACCCAGTCTCGACCGTTAGTGAAAAATATAGATAAAGAGTTATTCTTGTTTATTCAGAAGCTGATGCCGGTTTACATAGAAGCTGTGGCGCTCTCTCTCTCTCTCTCTCTCTCTCTCTCTCTCTCTCTCTCTCTCTCGTCGATAATCCCGATTCAGTATAGTTAACATGTTATGTTTTATTGTCACGAAAACAGTTGTATAGATAAACGTTACTCTCTCTCTCTCTCTCTCTCTCTCTCTCTCTCTCTCTCCTCTCATCACGACGCAATACGGCGAAACATATTGCAGGATTTTCAGACGGGCAGGATGGGTCTCTGAGGCCGAAATGGATCTGGGTAGGAACTCGTCGTATTTGAACGTCAATATCTTCAGACGAGAAGAAGAAGAAGAAGAAGAAGCAGAAGCAGAAGCAGAAGCAGAAGCAGAAGCAGAAAAAGGGGAGGAGGAGGAGGAGGAGAGGATCTTGGCCGGAACTGTGATCAAAGGGAATTGGGAAAGCGTTAGGAAAGCCCGAAAGGAAAGTGGGTTACTCGGGGGAAACTGAAGTCCGAGAGACAACGGATGAAAAAGGGCTCTGAGAAAATCTTGAGATAATGAAAAAGTGGATCAGGAGATAAGTGTGGAGAGAGAGAGAGAGAGAGAGAGAGAGAGAGAGAGAGAGAGAGAGTTTGGAGCTTTTAAGTAAGTGGGTTGAAGATCTGGGACTTGTGGTGGTGGTGGTGGAAAGAAATAAATTTCGAAAGTTCGTATTCAAGTTTTGATTCGTATCCCTTAACGCTTGGGTCAGTATACATCCCTGAACACATATTTACAAACGAATGAGACAGACCAGCAAGATTAACTTGGAATTTAGATTAAATCCTTGGAAAAAATAAAAGGAAAGTTACGTTTATCCTTTAATCCAAAGTGGGGGCCATGCATAGTCACAAGGCTTTTGAAAGCCAAGAACTTTTGTGATAGTTAATGAAGTGAGAAGACAGTACAGAGCTTTTGGCTCTTAACATTCATCGTATATATATATATATATATATATATATATATATATATATATATATATATATATATATATATATAATATATATATAATAATATATATATATATATATATATATTATATATATATATATTTATATATATATATATGAAGATGTATGTTTACGAATTATCTTTATATTGCCTTAGTTGCAAAAATCGAGTACCTCTTTTATCGTACTCAGGAAATAGTTTCCCTTGGTAGAAACTCAAGAGAATCATTATCATTGTTTGGCGCCGTTGTCAGTGTAGGAAAAAGACTTCAAACCTTGTTTATGTTATTCCCGTTGGTTCCTGTCCATTTCTTAAGTAACGTCATCCTCATCATTTTAGTTTGTTTCCTTCGTAATTCATCGTCCTTTTTATTGCTGGTTTAGTTGAACTATATTTTTATCAGCTGGTTGGTACTGAATGGCCGAAAGTGCCCCAATGCTTGGCTTGATCGCCTGAATTTCATGAATCGTTGCGTAGTTGATAGAATGTTTAGTTTACACATTTTGCAGAATTTTTTCCGTTAACATTTTTCTTACTTCCTTAAACTGCATTTTAGATCAATTTTCCTCCGCTGTTCTTCTGACTTTCTTGTCGTTAGTTTGTATAGCTTTTGTGTTGCCATTGTGATGTTTTCAGGCGTTTGTTTTACCTTTTTGTCATTCAAGCTGGTTTTCCTGTTGCTATTGAATTTCATTCCTCCCCCTCCCCCTCCCTCTTCACCTTGCCGTTATGTCTGGTTTCTTTGTTCTGTATTTCTTGTCTACAGATTTCGTCCACGTTGTCAGTACCGGCATTCTCAGTCGCTGTATTGCTGAGCTTTCTCAGTCGCCATATTTCACAGCATTCTCAGTCTCCATATTGCACAGCATCCTTCAGTTTTCACCAGCATTCTCAGTGCTCCATATTTATTTGCAGATTTCACAGCATTTCCTTTCAGTTCTCACTATATGCACGCATCAGTCTCCATATTGCACAGCATTCTCAGTCGCCATATTGCACAGCATGCGCAGTTGCCATATTGCACTGCATTCTCAGTCGCCATATTGCACAGTATTCTCAATTGCCATATTGTACAGCATTCTCAGTTGCCATATTGCACAGCATTCTCAGTTGCCTTATTGCACAGCATTCTCAGTTGCCATAATGCACAGCATTCTCAGTCGCCACATTGCACAACATTCTCAGTTGCTATATTGCACAGCATTTTCAGTTCCCATATTGCACAGCATTCTTAGTCGCTAGTGCTGAGCTTTCTCAGTCTCCATATTGCACAGCATTCTCAATTGCCATATTGTACAGCATTCTCAGCCCCCATATTGCACAGCATTCTCAGTCGCCATATTGCTGAGCGTTCTCGTCTGGGTAACACCAGCAGTTGCAGTTTGGCGTATTCCCATTAAAGTTAGGTCTCTCCCCATTGCAGAGACGTTTAGTAGCCCCGTTTTCAAAGTCGCCATTGCAATTAACGCCAGTGCGTTTTGGTTGTATAGGTTCCTTGGTAGTAGTTCTGTTAAGATCTTTTTTGGCAGTGAGGTTTTGTGGGTTCCAAACTTGTATTTTAGAACCCACACAATGAAAGGAATTTTAGCTGAAGGTGAAAAATTTCCTCCGTAGGAAATATTAAAAATTTGGACAAAACTGCAACCTTTTAAAGTAAAATGTAATTTATTATAGGTAAATTTTAACACAAAAGATGACTGACTAATCGTTTTGGCCAGTGGGTTGGTAAAACTACTTAAAAAAAAACGTCGATGACCAATCATTGTGAATTTACAGAAAAACCTGAATATTTTAAGGCATTACCTGGCACCATATACTTAAGTATACTGTAAAAACCATTTGCTTAAATATACTGTAAAACAGAGAGAGAGAGAGAGAGAGAGAGAGAGCTCATCTCAGAAATATGAGAATAATTAAAAGTTACGAGCGGCAGTTCTCAGGAGGAGGGGGGTTGGGGTCGTCTTACCCGGAAGGATTCCTCGTGATGAGAGATTTTGATAAGTCCGTTTCCCTCCTCGTTGTGGAACGAGAGGCGCAGCTGTCATTAGCATACATATTACTGATCGTTCGTCGCAGGTTGGGCCGTTTGTGATATCCTAGTACAGTTGCATCTTGTCGGCCCAATGCTCCGTATAACGTTTATATTAGTTGCGGGAGGTGGTTGGTGCACGAGTATCGGTGTTGTGCATAGATACTATATATATATATATATATATATATATATATATATATATATATATATATATATATACACATAAGTGTGTTTAAGTAAATTCTTCTGTAAAAGAGGATACGTTTTAATTGGCCTTCCTATATTAATGTATATATAATATATTATATATCATTAATTCTATATATATCTATATTATATATACTATTAATATATATATATATATATATATATATATATATATATACATATGTGTGTGTGTCTGTATATGTATGTGCGTGGGTGGCACTCCTCTTAATCGCAATCTGTTTTTCTATGTGAGTAGGCTCCACATAGCAACTGTAATAAAGACGCCAAGTACTCCCACGTAATTAGATGCATCTCAAGGTCATATATATAAATAATGTGGACACAGCGCAAGCAAGTGAAAAAGAAGGTTCGACATAAGTCACTGATAAAACGTAGCAAGTAAATATTTAACACCTGGAATAGGCTGAATTATGTACTATATGTATGTTATGTATTTACGTATTTAGCGTTAAATATCAACTAGCGTCAGTCCTTTACCAAGCATTCAGATCTAAAGTTAATCTATTTATATACTACAGCTGGTTGAAGTAAGAAGGAGCACTTCATTTTTTCAAGTGGATTGAATATATATTGACGTATCGGGAAGGTCCCCCTTGAGTAAGTAGGCCCCTCCATCTCGAAAGCTCTTCTTAGTCCTGGCCTATAAGTGACCATTGTGAAGAGGGTAAGGCAAGGGTGCGAGGCTGTCATTTATTGTCATTTCGGTCCATTGTTTTTAATTGGAGGTTGAAGGTTGGGCGTTATCATGGTAAGTATATAAAAGGTAGTTTGACGGAAGGTATGTTCTAACCATCGTTAAGTTCCGATAGGGGACATTGCCGTCAGTGCACCGCATAAGCATTACTTGAAGTTTTTTGCAACCCCTTTCATTCCTTTTACTGTACCTCCGTTCATATTTTCTTTCTTCCTTCACACTTTCCACCCTCTCCTAACAGCTGCGAGGTTTTCCTCCTGTTACACCTTTTTTAAACCTCTTTGCTGTCGGTTTCCGTCTCAGCGCTGATGACTTCATGGGTCCCAGCGCTTGGCCTTTGGCCTAAAGGGGTGATTGGGATTTTTTGTAACGAATGAAAGTAGAGAAAATCAGTCCTAATCTCTAATGACTTACTCCCGCAAAATCGGAAGTTAGAAGAAAGCAATAAGGAAGGGAAAAAAAAACAATTCTATACATGATTAAGAACTTTATAATTAAATGCAAAAGGAGAGAGGTATTGGGACGTAAAACTTAGCGAAAACTGAAGTTAGAAAGGATATAAAGATTTCTGTTGCAACTCCTTCAACCAGGCAATACATTCTCTGCGTTTGTTACCAATTGCAGTGAATTAAGTTATCGCCCATTTCTCAGTTACATGTTAATATTTTTTTCACTTGTCAGGCTATGAAGTGTAGCGAAATAAAAATATGCGAATATGGTCTTTTTGGATGAGATTGTGTTAGGATTATTTTTAGATGCATTTTTTGAATAGGAGTAGTCAAGGAATTGAATGATATTAACTATTTATAACGATTAATTGTTTATCGATTAAATGACTTCATTTATGTATATCGGTATTGCTGTTATAACGTACTAGAAAATAGTAATAGTAATAATTTTTGGGAAGTTAACGAAACTGACATTTTACTGAACCCAAAAGATTTTGACTTGCAAAATCACGTTAGAGAAATTACCTCAACATCTCTGACCTCGTGAAACGCGCTCAAAATAATTTGTAGATAACCGACTAAAGTTTTTTTTTTTTTTTTTTTTCGTTTTATCGTTGTTTTTACATGGATTAAAAAAATTCCACTATATACTGTTAAGCCGAAAAAAAAGTGCTAAAAAATCGGAGAAAGTGACTCAGTTTCCGAATGGAATTCCGGGTAAGTCGAATTTGCAATGCAGATTTGGAAAAGGAAAACATGAGAGAGAGAGAGAGAGAGAGAGAGAGAGAGAGAGAGAGAGAGAGAGAGAGAGAGAGAGGTATGCTCATTAGCATCAGGTCGACCCCTTGAATCCTCTTTACCTTTGCTGCTGCTGCGACCAAGTCTTCCCTTCCTATCTTCCCTCCCTCCTTCCCCTCCCTCCCTCCCTCTCCCATCTCTCTGTCCCCTTCCCTCCTCACTTTTCTCACTGAAAGGAAGAGGCTTGTATTTGGTGGACGTGAATAAAAGTGTTTATGAAAGAGGCGGGCACTGCAGAGGTTGGCGGCGGCGGCGGCAGCGAGGCGATTGTTGTGTTGTTGATTGGGAAGGGAAAGAAAGAAAGAAAGAGAAAAGGAGATTGGAAGAGGCTCAGAATTATTCAAGACACAGGAAAGGTTCACTGAAGTCTGGTGAAAATGTGAGATTTACGATCATTAGCTGGAAAGAAAAGATTGGTAACTGGAAAGAAGAGATTGTTAGCTGGAAAGAAAAGATCATTAACTGGAAAGAAAAGATTGGTAACTGGAAAGAAAAGATTGTTAACTGGAAACAAAATATCATTAACTGGAAAGAATAGATTGGTAACTGGAAAGGAAAAGAATGTGAACTCGAAAGATTCACAGAAATTTGGTAAAAAGACAAGGGAAACGTTTATTAACTGGAAAGAAAAGATTGTTAACTGGAAAGAAAAGAATCACCGTGATTTGGTAAAAAGATGAGATGAATGTTTATTATCTGGAAAGAAAAAATGATTAACTGGAAAGAAAAGATTCACTGAAATTTGGTAAAAAGATTAAATGAATGTTTATTAACTGGAAAGAAAAGATTGTTAACTGGAAAGTAAAGGTTATTAACTTGAAAGAAAAGATTCCCTGAAATTTTGTAAAAAGATGAGATGAACGTTTGTTAACGGGGAAGAGAAGATTATTAACTGGAAGGAAAAGATTGTTAACTAGAAAGAAAGATTCACAGAATTTTAGTAAAAATGTGACATTTTCGATTATTAACTGAAAACAAAAGATTCATATTTTATTGGCCAAAAAGATCAGGTCTATGTTTATTAACTGGAAAGAAAAGGTTCTCTGAACTGTACTAAAAAGATGAAATTTACAATTAACAACTGCAAAGAAAATTTCTAGTTAAGTATGAGAGATTGAAATTCCTCCTTTAGAAAGAGAAGTTTCCGTTAATTAACTTCTAAGAATGAGATATTCCCATTCGTCCTTTAGAAAGAGAAGTTTCTGTTAATTAATGCGAGATTCAAATTCCTCCTTTAGAAAGAGAAGTTTCCGTTAATTAACTTCTAAGAATGAGAGATTCCCATTCGTCCTTTAGAAAGAGAAGTTTCCGTTAATTAATGAGAGATTCAAATTCCCCCTTTGGAAAGAGAAGTTTCCTGTAAATAACTTCTAAGAATGAGAGATCCAGATTTTAAAAATTCTTTGGAAGGAGAATAATGTGAGATTCTCTGTTACTAACAGGACCAAAATGAAATCAGCTTGAATTAACTGGAAAGTGATATTCCCAAATTACTATTTTGGTTATAATCTAATCTAACCTAGGGGTATGGCAAAAATCGGGGCTGGTGCAATACTAGCATACATCTTGGGAATTTGCTTCCTGGAGGAATATTTCTGAACTGTAACCGAGTACTGTACCTTCCCTGAAAAAGCGGGACGCCATATCTTAAAAACTAACCATAGGATCTTCTTAAAAATTATCTCGATATGTTTCCCCTACCCAAACTATTGATTTAAATTCTCAAACTATTGTAAGCCAACCTAACTTAATGTAACCTAGGAGCATGGAAAAAAAGAAGAAAAGAATACGGAGCTGGTGCAATACTATAGTAGATTCACATCAACCGTGCATTTGATGTCTAGGCCCGTCCCTTACGACGCTCCTGATTGGCTGTTGGTTAGCCAATCACAGGGCTAGGAAGTCTCTCTCGAAAGTTTTCACATGGGTAGGATCTATGTTCCACCTCTCTCGAGAGACTGAGAGTTTCCAGCCCTGTGACTGGCTTATCAACAGCCAGTCAGGAACGTCGTAAGGGACTGGCCTAGACATCAAATGCACGGTTGATGTGAATCTACTTAGCCTACATCTCAGGAATTTGCTTCCCGGACTAATGACTCTGAAGATATATATATACTGCTGCTGACTTGGCGTTGGCGCTCATGGCTGGGTGGCTTTTAAATCAAGAGGGTTGGAGTGTGCTCTCGTCTCGGAAGGCTCCTTCTTCTTCTTCGAAGACTCCTCTTCGAAGACTCTTCAAGGCCGCTCGGAAGATAAGGCCCTCGAAAGCAGCCGGTCTTCAGAGGAATAATAATAAATCTCGGTCGGTCTCCATTATCTGTGTAACCTGCTCCTTTGAGCACACGCACTCGAGCACAAGCAGTTTTTTTATGCTTCTTTTGCTTAAGTTTTGTTTTATTTCATGTGCGCAGGCACGTTTGTGTGTGTGTGTGGGTTTTTTTTATTTTTGCTTTTTTTGTGTGTATTAAAAAATAGGATATTTCTAAATTATACATTTATCAATCTAAATTTTATATTGATTTTTCTATACACACGCACAACCACATATACATATATATTTATATTATAATGTGTGTATGTATGTATGTATGTATGTATGTATGTATGTAGGCATGTTTGTATATAGGCGTGTCGTTATCATATATATATATATATATATATATATATATATATATATATATATCATATACTGTTCATGGTCGTTTGTGAATCACCTTATAATGTTTAAGTCTGGCGACGCGTGACTTATTTCACTATTGTTAAACTATAGTTTCCTTTGTGGTTTCGCTTAGATAGTGAAATGCAATTCTTATATTGCTTGTACAATAACGGAAGTAGTTCTGTTTAATAAACCTGTTACTATTACAACCTTAATGGCACTGATGTGAGGAGCGTACCTGAGGCTGAGAGAGCCCTTCTTGACATCCTTAAGGATTCATTGTAGTGGAGGGTCACAGTTTCTAGCCATCATTTATGTTTGAAGAACGTTCTCATAAACAAAATTGAGGCTCGTGGGTTTTTTGCTTTAGTTTCAGTAATTAATTTATAATTCTAGCGTGTTTTTTATTTCGTAGTTTTTTTTGTGTAAATACACATTATTGTACGCATGATAAAAAGTATTTTATCATTAGCCATTTATTTATTTATTGTAGGCTTTTGTTTAGAAAGGTCATTCATGATTTCGTCTGTTCATTAAGTTAAAATTCAGGGGTGGCGAGTTCAGGAAGGGTATTGATATATTAACGAAAAAGTTGGGTATTGATATATTAGCGAAAAAGTATATCATAGAGAAAAGTTATATCATAGAAAATCATAATATCAGAATCCATCGAAAGGGCTTAAGGAAATTCGGTCAAGATTTAGCGTTTGTAAGTAAAAAAAAGTTAGTTTTGCATGAGAGAAAGATAGAGAGAGAGAGAACTCATTGAGATTACAGTTAAGATCACAGATGCTAATGACTCACCTAAGTCAACTCTCTCTCTCTCTCTCTCTCTCTCTCTCTCTCTCTCTCTCTCTCGTTCTCTGTCTTTCTCTCCTTTATTCAAGCTGCAACCACACCAGTCATCTAACGGTCATTTACATAGTTTGCTATTTAGGTCACCAGGGACGTAATGGATATTTAAGTAACCTGCCCATGCCGTACCAGGAGAGAGAGAGAGAGAGAGAGAGAGAGAGAGAGAGAGAGAATGTGAAATGAATATATGATGTATCCATTTCCTTGTGCGGTGGATACACTGATTACAACTCCAACCTGATAAGAATTGCCAGATCAGCTATAAACAATGATTGAAGTAGAGTTACACGACGCATATTGATAACAGCTATCGCATGACGCTGGTGTATCTCATGTTCCGGGTGAGATCCTTGATTATGGTTGGAGAAATTAATTAATTGTTAGGAGAGGTTGAGGAAGGGGGCGGGCGGAGTTTGTTTTTAGACTAGTTGTATAAGATAAATCATGAGTTTTATTTTGGTCACTTTCTGCTCACCATCTCAACTCTTTAGCATTGAAGTGTCTGTTCTTCAACTTTGTTAGTTCTTGGGGATCTTTATCCACAAGTGAGCTGCTGTATCGTTGGTGTTCTGATGAGGGCTGATTTGCATCTTATTTTGGTATGACGTATATTTGTCATGACCAAAGAAGAAACTGATTAGGAATGATTAATAATAATAATTACAAGAAGGGTATATCTTCCTAATGGCCTATTTATGTTTGCTGTACGCGGAGTCAGCAGAAGGGTTTCATACTCGCTAGGTGGGTTTAAACTTGGATTGCGTGATATATTAAAATTTAAGTGAGGCAAGAAGCGCCATTCTGTTTTGCTCTTAATTTTTAAGATCTCCAAAGTATCTGTCCTAATTATATATTGAAGAAATAATTTCCGTTTTTACTCGCTATGCAGGGAGTCAACATTCTTTACCGCTTTCCTCTCTCTCTCTCTCTCTCTCTCTCTCTCTCTCTCTCTCTCTCTCTCTCTCTCTCTCTCTCTCTCTCTCTCGGTGTTAGAAGTGTTTCCCCAAAAGTTTGTGTCTTTGGGAGTGTCCCTCTCCGAGTTAAATATTTACATTTTCCGACTTGGGTTGCTGGTCGAAAATCAGCAAGGTTGTGTTTCGCTTATTGCAGCTTATCTTCTTTCTCCTTTTATCTGGCTTAGACTTCTTTTAATACAAAGAACAATTTCCCTGGTGTTTTTCAATTTTCAGTTTACGTTATTTAGGTATTTTTTTATCAAGATACAAAATTAATTTCTCTGAAAAGTGGAAAAATCATGTAGTTATTCTTTGGAAATTCTAACTGCTTCTGTTTTCTTTGAACTCGAGTAACCTTTCATCCTTCAAAGGAAGGGATGTATCGCTTCTTTTGAGGTTAAGGCTTTGCCTCTCCGATTCTTTTATTGCTCCGAATATAAAAAGACATCGTTACCTGCCCCTTGGCCCTTTCACCTGAAATAAGTAAAACAAAATTTTCTTTTTTGTGTGTGGGTTAGAGTGTGTGTGGCTATTCAGGAAAAAAATTTTCCTGCACCCTGTCATTTGGCTGTCGGGTCTCGTTATGACCCATTAAAACCTCATCTGATTGCTATTTTTTTTTTTTTTTTTTTTTTATTTAGTTTCGTTGTAGGTTTCAGTATTGCTTGAAATGTGCATTGCAGCAGGTTTGGGACCGGTGTAAATTATAAGTTTGCCGAGCAAAAAAATTTGAATTAAGTTAATTGAAAACTAAAGGAATGCGTGTTTGTGTACTTTTTTACGCCGAGCATTGTTTTGGTCAACTTGAAAACGATTTCGTGTGTGCTAAAATGTCTGCCTTTTTAATGGAACGTACCATACAATCAATCAGGGTTTTTTTGTGACACTTGTTTTTTCTCTTGTATTCCTTGTTTGTTTGTTTGATTGGGGTCGGTTTGTTTGGGGGATTATGGCATCAGTGTCTTCTGTAGAGGCCGGGGGGCGGGGGGGGGGGGGCGGGGGGGGGGGGATTGGGTTTAAGCGTTGTATGTATGGTTTGTGTGGAGACGGAGGCGTCTTGAACACGCAGGTATTTGCTGGAGTTTATCTCCTAGGATTTCCGGAGGATCGCCTGGCCCTGTGCCAGGTGGGCTGCCGTCTGTCTCTGTCTGTCTGTCTGTGTGTTTGTCTGTCTGTGTGGTTGTCAGCTCTACCTCCGTGTTTTCTAGCTCTTTGTCTCCTCGTTAAAGTTTCTTATCGGTTTTTTGTTTTTGTTTTCTCCTTTCCCGTAATGTTTATCTTGCGTAAATTTACATTCTGATTGATTGATTGATGTAAAAATGTACAATGGCGTCACAACAACTTAGGTCATCGACGTCGAGTTTACATTTTTTTTAATACCCCGTAGGAGGCTAGTGCCGTCAGTGTACCTAACGGGGTGCACTGTAGGCATTATACTAAAGGTTCTTTGCAGCGTCCCTTCGGCCCCTAGCTGCAATCTTCTTTCATTTTCTTTTACTGCACCCCTTCGTTTCATATTATCTTCCATCTTTCTATCCACCCTCTTCTAAGAGTTATTTCTAGTGCACTGCGAGGTTTTATTCCTGTCACACCTTTCAGACCTACCAATTTTCAATTTCCTTTCCAGCGCTGAATGATCTCATAGATCCCAGTGCTTGGCCTTTGTCCTATACCCTGTGTATATGCCTTCCCCTTTCCTTTTTCATAATTTTCCCTCTCGCAGTTTTTGACTGTTTTATAAATTTCATCGTTCTACTCTTGTGTTATTAGCTTCCTATAAATTCCTCGACATTCTTGGACCAAGCACCATCTCCGTCCTTTGTCTGAATGTGGCCTGCCATTGTTTCGTTTACTTATGTAAGAAAGTTCAACGAACAAAACAATTCTCTTCATAGAAACGGACATCTTTTAAGGTCGAAATTCCCATTGACATTAAAGCTTGACTCGTCCCCAAAGACTCTGAGCAAATCTCCCAAGAACGTTGCTTTGTATTGACTAAAATACAGTGAGAAATGTTACCGTTATATTGATTAAATTGACACTAAAGGAACGTGTGTTGCCGAGATGAAAGGGCCCTCTTTACCTTCACCTGTGCATTGCAGTACCTGAAGAGGGACTAGAATGGCTGCTGTTTTTTCTTTCCTTTTCTCTCTCTCTTGACAATTATTGCAGTTTCGTGACGTTGGGTAATAGGATCTCTCTCTCTCTCTCTCTCTCTCTCTCTCTCTCTCTCTCTCTCTCTCTCTAGCTGTCGCCCTCCGTTGCAAGAAAGTTTACTGTTCATAAATTACCATTACTATCATTATCCATAAAGTGCTGTAAGGTCTCTCTCTCTCTCTCTCTCTCTCTCTCTCTCTCTCTCTCTCTCTCTCTCTCTCCGTTGGAATAAAGTTTTCTGTTCATAAATTACCATTGCTATCATTATCCATTAAGTTCTCTCTCTCTCTCTCTCTCTCTCTCTCTCTCTCTCTCTCTCTCTCTGTCTGCTACATTTTCATTTGCAAGGGCGGAGGCTGTGGAATTCCCTAATACTGTGATTGGATGCTTTCCCTCTCTTTTATCTCTTGACGAGTCTCCATTTTTTTTTCTAGAGCATTTACCCCTCTATTTCCAATCCGGTTTTGAACCGTTTTGTTAGCAAGGCTTTGGATTAGATCTTGTAGATCTGATTATAAGCGGAGTTTTGTCGTTATTGTTGTTGCTACCTTCCCAGCGAAGTTGGAAGGAAGGTGATGATGTATTTGCAACCTGGTGCGTTTGCGTCTTTTCGTAAGTCAGGTAAAGTTTTTGGGAGACCAGACCATGGACGAAAAATTGCTCAAATTTTAAGACGGTTGCAGTGGGTTTTGCAAAGACCCAATTCGTTGATTTTATTGCCTAATAAGTAGAAGGGAAGTACCAATTCTCGTTAGTATAATAATTATCCGATTAAAGGTCAATGTAAAAGCCCAAGATATAAGCCAAAAACTAGGTTGTGAGTAGTGATGGACATTATTACCAGTCTGTTATATATATATATATATATATATATATATATATATATATATATATATATATATATATACTTTATATATATATCTATATATATAAATATATATATATAGATATAGATATATATTTTTATATATTATATATAATATATATATATATATATATATATATATATATATATTATATATATATATAAATTATTTATAAATTATCTAAATATATATGTATATAATATATAATATATATATATATATATATATATATAATATATATATATATATATTATATATATATATATATATATATTATATTAATATATATATATATATATATATATATATATATAGTATATAATAATAATATATATATATAATATTAAATATAATATATAATATATATATATATATATATATATATATATATATATATATATATATATATATATATATATATATATATATATAGAGAGAGAGAGAGAGAGAGAGAGAGAGCGAGCGTTTCTTCATAACCATATATTGATAACGAAAGTGAGGCCAAGTCAGGATTTCCGATTACTCAACTCCCCCCATTCACTGATAAGGCGACTCAGCCCGATAGTTAAAGCGAGGACGTGGGCGTGGTAGAGTTTGCTCTGTCTGTCTAACCTTAATGAAGACAGAGAGACGATGATGGTGCTAATGGTGTGGGAGTTTGCAAAACTCCAGTAAGTGGGCGTAACAGTTTAGCGGGAGCGGTAGCAAGTCATAATAATGGCTCTGGCCGCCGAACGACGGCGTGATGTGGCACTGAGTGCCCCCAAGTGTGTGTGTGTGTGTGTGTGTGCGAGTTTGGAGGGGGTATTCCTGCTCACTGAGGTAACGCTTATAAATACCAATGCCGGTAACGTTTTTGGCTGACAATCCCCCTCCCTCTCCCTTCCTCTTCTCTTACCCCTTCCCTAGCGTCTCTTTACAACCAGGGTTCGCACCCCTCCCCCCATACCGTCACATCACCACCTTGGTCCCCCCCCCCCTGCCCCTTCACTCTCCCTTAATCTCGACCCTCCTTCTTTCTCTCCCTCAGTCCCTTGGGAGTGCCACACCTATCTTGAACTTCTACATCCTAGAGTTGGCTTTCTTTTTTTTTTTTTGCTCCTTGATGAAACAACTCTGCAACAACCAACCAACTGCCTTCTTAATAGAGTTGCCTTCCTTCTATAAATGGCGAGGCTTGTTTTATCCTCAAATGTTCTTGTTGCTGCCGTTGCACTGTGGCTTGTAGTTTTGTCTAATAATGGAAATGTTCTCTCGCAAGGGACTTCCTTTACCGGATAAATTAATAGCTTCGAGCGAAAATGGGTTTGAGTTAATTATCTGAATATTCATTGATAAGTTAGATGATTCTAATGACCATTTCGAAAAGTAGAAGACAGAAAATGGGCCCAGGAATGAAAGGAATGCAGGATCTAGGTTGATATATTCCTTGGGGTGAGCTTGAAGGAGAGGGCCCAATTTGGTCACCACTGTTGTGTTGGTCCTCCTTAATCTCAATGAAATTGTGGCCGGCCTTATCGCCGAGTGTCCCTGTTTATGTGCCGTGTACACAGCGCTGCTAATCTCTTCTTAGGGGCCGGGTCTCCAACTCTAGGAGATAACCTTGAGGGCTCCTCGGTGGTCTTGCTTAAATGCCCTCCTCCCGCCCCATCGGGGGACTTTTCATTACTTGAAAGCATTGCGACGAGTGACGAGAAGGAAAGGCGAATGTGAGCTTAATGTTATCTTGGCGGATTAAGGAAATTAATTGTGTAGGAGGGACGGTTCCAACTCGGCCATTTTACCCACTGTTTTGCCAGGTGATGGAGCCCACATTCGCTGCCATTTCTATTTTACTCTGTTTCTAGGTTTTTTTTTTTTCTGGACAGTGTGATGAAAATTAGCTTAAAAGGTACTCTCTCTCTCTCTCTCTCTCTCTCTCTCTCTCTCTCTGCTGATGGGTGACTTTTGTTTCTTCACATTGTCATCCAGCGTAACGTGTTCCAATTATATTTGGGTTCCTTTCACTTGTATATATTTTTTTCAGTATTCTTACATCTCATATTTGCTTAGTCGCTGTTGTCTGTGTTTAGACATTAAAATCCCTTCTTTCGCAAAATCTCCTCCCATTCATTTGCGTACCTCTTCTGGTACCCTGGCAGTGGAGGTTTTAAGCCTTAACAGAGAGACAAGAGGCCTTTTCTTCTCCGTGTGCGCTAGGCCTTAAGGGAAATTGATGTAGTAGGGGCTGTACCCTAAGCCTATTTAAATGAAAGGGGTTTGTTGCGTGTGCTGATGACTGAGGGTATTTCTCTATGCGGATGCGGAGGGTTGTAAGGGGTTTTGGAAAGTCATTATAATTGTGTTCTGTTTGTTTTCTTATTTATTTTTTAAGGGAAGGACATCGTTGGCAAGTTCCGCCTTTTCTTTTCATTTGAGTGCGGGGGTGGTCTTGAAAAGGAATGCGAAATTAAAGGCAGAGAGCCTGGTGTGTATAAGAGTGGCTTATTCGGTGAAAGATGTCTTAAGAAAGGAACGTAATGATTTACCATTTATCACTTAAACGTCCCTTTGGGTATAAGTTATTCTCAAGATACAGTGAATTCCGTATTCAAGGTATTTCTAGCATAATAATTGTGAATATAAAAAAAATTCCTTCTAATTGGTCAATTGTTACAAATTAACCAGTTAGGTTTCATGATGAAGAAGGGCCGATATCCAATTACAGAAATGGAATTCGGCAGGTATGTTTATGGCACCGTCGATATCAACTCATATCTCTTGGTAGCTGAGTAGTCAAAGTCGAATGTTGATTGTTTCTAAACCTAAGGCCGAGATTCAGTTACTGGCTGGGACAGAATCACCTATCAGTTGTAATTCGATGTAAGTCATACCCAAGGTATGGTGAGTACCAAGGTGTGTATATATATATACATATATATATAATTATATACACACACATATATATATATGTGTATGTGTGTTTGTGTGTATTCTATATACCTTGGTGAGTACGATATGAAAGGATATACGGTTTATTGGGGAATACAAGAATTCGCGTCGATATGACCCAAAAAAAAAAGAATAATAATAATAATCATTAAATCAGAAATAGTAGTATTGAGAAATATTTTGGGATGAATAAGGAATTATATACATGCCCCTTATGGATGAATATATTTAATATCTAAAAATTTATCTCCGTGACATACTTTTCTTATGAAGAAAATATGTTTGTAGTGTACGATAAGTTTTCTCGTCAAGGAATGATTGTGTTTCTCAAGAACACAGTTTCATTTGGATGTTGAATTTTGGCCCTCGGATTGACACTTATTCGAGAAAGGGATTCGAAAAGCATTTTTGCACTTTGTACTACAGAACTTGACATTCACGCACGTGCGTGCGTGCGTGCGGGCGGGCGCATGTGCACGGCGTCGGGGAATGCAGGTGAGGTAAAAGGAGTGTCGCTGGCAATTAGGCGTTAATGGCAGTGTCACGGTGGCTGACATTTGCAAAGCCGATTTAGTGCCACGTGAAGAGTGCCTCATAGTTATTATTGTTATTCACTGCATTGAACTTAATTAGGCGACGCCCCCCCGCGTCGCCTGCATCCTCCTGTTCCTGGTTCCTGTCTCGCTCCGCCGGTTTCACAAGGGGCCTTTCTCTCTCTCTCTCTCTCTCTCTCTCTCTCTCTCTCTCTCTCTCTCTCTCTCTCTCTCTTTTTTTTGCCAGATGCTCGGACGAGCGGAAGACAGTGCAGGCATAAGACCAGCTTTATTGAACGAAATAACCGCCCTATGGATTTTAGAAGGGTCCACTATGCTTGTCTATGTATATTTGTGTGTATATTATATATAAATATGATATATATTGTATATATATATATATATATATATATATATATATATATATAACAAAGTGTATGTCAGATTAGCTAACTTTATGAATTGACTATCATTTATAGTAAAGGTTAATTATCTTAACTCGAGTCGTTAACTCGGGAAAAATATATATATATATATATATACATATATATATATATATATATATATATATATATATATTACGTAATATATACATATATTGTATGTCAAATTAGCTAACTTTAACATTCATTTTTAACTTTAAATATGAATTTATCAACATTTATAATAAAGGTTTGTTATCCTGAGATATTACTAGTAATCTTTTAATGCGTCTCTCCTTTATCTCCAGGAAATATGACCTCCTATAACGCAACCTGATTTGTATTAGTTTTTTTTTTATTTGATTCTGTTTATTGATTTGTTTTCTTATCTTTCAGGTGTCCCGTCTGGTGATCCTACACGAAGAGGCTGAGGATGGCAATGCTATGCCCGATTTGGAGAAGCCAGTCATGGCTGTCTCCAAGGCGGTCGTCAATTTGGTTAAGGTAAGTTTGTGTCTCGTTTTTCGTCTCGTTTTTCTTTCATCCGTTGGGTTTTTTTTTCTCTCTCATTCTTTTATCTTTTCGGGGGATTTATTTTCTTGTTGTGCTTAATCTGTTCAGGAATTTCGTTTATTTTTCTTGTTTTTCTTTTTTCATTTTGTTTTTTTTGTTAATGTTTTTGGGGAATTTTTTTTTTGGGGTTTTTTTTTTTCTTTTTTTTCTTGTTTTTCTTTTGTTTGGGGATTTTCTTTTTTCTATTTTTCTTTTTTTTCTTTTCTCTGTTCAGGAATTTTATTTATTTGGCTTCTTGTTTTTTCTTTTATCTGTTTGGGGAATTGTTTTTTTCCTCTTGTTTTTCTATTTTTCGGGAATTTCGTTTTTTTTTCTGCTGAGGAATTCTGGATTTTCGTTATTTTTCAAATTTTTCTATTATCTGTTGGGGGATTTTGTATTTTATCGCTTATTCTTTCATCTACTAGTTTATTTTTCTTATTGTTATTCTTTGATCTGTTTAGGAATTTTGGATTCTTTAATTGTAATATTTCCTTTTTTATTATTCCGTTCACGAGACTACTTTGATATCTATTTGCTTTGTTCCATAAACTGTTTTATTGTGGTTAATTATACTTCAGCATTTTATCAAGTGCTGGGCAGTAAGATCTCGCTGCCTTATAAGCTGAGGCGGAGGGATTTCGTGCTGGTATTTGCCATTGCAAAATAGGATATTAAAATGTCGTCGAGGTCCTTTTCAAGTGTCAGCCTTGCCGATAATGCGATAGTTGGCATACCATTATACGTGATGTTGTTTTTCGTATTTTTCTTTTTTTTTGGAAATTTCAATAATATTGACTGAATTATCTGCAGGTTTATTCTTTATGTGTACAGATTCATCCCACTATCCCCACTTTATCGTTCTATTTACTAAAAATATTTGTGAGTCTTTTGCATGTCAGGTCATTATTGCTGAGGAGTAAATGGACAGAGTAGTGAGGGGGTTGCTGTGGAGTAAGCCTTCAATGGATTTTAAGAATGGACTGAGGGGCAGGATTCCTTTGATGATGATGAAGATTATTATTAATATTATTATTATTATTATTATTATATTATTATTATTATTATTATTATTATTATTATTATGTACTTTTTTTAGTTTATATCGAATAACGTATCTGAATATATTACATGCATTTAACTTAAAAACCACTTATGTGATTTCAGAAATGATCACTGCTTATTATTAGAGTACTCTTGAGTTATGAAAAGAATATATTATTGTGCTTTGCATACGTTATTTGAGATTGAAAATGCTGGAACCACCACACCTAGTAACTTGAAATTTTACGAAAAACTTCGTCCAGACGTTCAAGCCTCTTCATTTTAGACGCTGATATTCAAAGCCGTTTCAGAATGTGGCAATGCACTCCAGCATTATGCATTATGTTTCTTGCTGCGCACCTTCTTGCTTTCTGATAGTGCTTGGACCCTCGTTCATGCCTTCAAAGTTTGCCGCCAGTATTGGGTGCTGGGTGCAAAGTTTGGCGGAAAGATGCCAGAAGTCCTAACTCACGCGACGCCCACTATAGTAGATTCACATCAACCGTGCATTTGATGTCTAGGCCCGTCCCTTACGACGCTCCTGATTGACTGTTGATAAGCCAATCACAGGGCTGGAAACTCTCAGTCTCTCTCGAGAGTTCACATATGCAGGATGTGTGTTCCTCCTCTCCTGAGGGATACGTCTTTCAAACGTATTCCTCATGAGAGGTCGAACATACATCCCGCCCGTGTGAACTCTCTCGAGAGTGACTGAGAGTTTCCAGTCCTGTGATTGGCTTCTCAACAACCAATCAGGGGCGTCGTAAAGGACTGGCCTAGACATCAAATGCACGGTTGATGTGAATCTACTATAGTACCATTACCAACCGAAGGAGACCGAATTTTAGTGGTTCCGTAATTGACGGTGACTGATGCCCAGGTGAAGCCCGATCAGAAAGCATCCGCCTTCGGTATTGACTTGATAATTTGAAAACTTCAGCTCTCGGGACCTGCGGATGAATTAATTGAGGCTTGGCACTCTCGGGGCTTGGTTGATGGAGTTTGAGAGCGCCAGAGTTTGCTTGCAGTATTACGTAGTTTATATTTGAGGATTATGTGACGTTCTGTCTCTTGGATCATTTAATGTATATTTTTAATCAGCTGCAGGCAAAGTCGAATTAGGGGTCGGGTTGATATCGGTTTTCCCCTCAGTTTGTTCGTCTGTCTGTCTTCACGTTTACCTTGTCATCGCAGCTCATCTTGAACAGCTGAAGAAATTTCAGACAGACCACCAAGCTTTGATGTGCATAAAGGGAGATCATACTTCTGTTCCTTACGTCTGCAAACGTTGCTTTTCGTCGTATTTCAATATTGTGCTTCTAGGTCAAATCGTGGTTCCAAATACCGTAGTTTCGTACACCCCCTTCGGCCATAACCTTTGAACTGTAGACTTGAGAGAGATTTGGGAGCACGCACAGTTGAGTCCATGCATACTCCACTAATGAAGCTATATATTTTATATGAAAATGAGGTTAGTGACCATGAATTAAAGTCTAGAAGTCGTTGTTCGTGTTCAGCAAACATATTTTGCGAGAAACAATGAGTCTTCAACATTTCGAAAGCCAGAATGCTATTACAGATTTGTTGGTCTTGGGGTCGGTAAGAGGTGATTAGAATGCTTGTTGAAATAGAGTGTTTTAACAGTGGGTGCATGATCTTCTGCTATGTTCCAAGACTTAGAACGGTATGCCCCGTGCTATTTTTCATTTAGTGATTAAGTTTTATATCAACTGATGGAAAAACAAAGCAACATCTGACCTCCAGCTTACTCATGGCGCGTGCTAAATTCTACGGTCAAATAGAGCGTTGTTTCACCAACGGAAATGAAAATAAAATAAATGCGCTATATTTTATTAAAAATAATTGTTCTATACTGTTTAACATAAACATTATTTATTTTTACATTTCCATTCTAATAAATACATCATAAGTATCCTATGCTAAAATTTCTGTAGCTGTAACTCAACGCGAAACACCTTTTTCAGACCTTTTTAGGCTTTTCTATAGGGCTTTCCTACCTACCCCAACACTAACAGCAAAAACAACAGCAACAAAGTGGATTGTAGGCTTACACATCGAGTAAGCGAATATGTGTACCTTGTGGCTTTGGTGTTTGCTGCATGGATCTTTTTCTTTTTAATTAACCTGCAGTATAATTAGAATAGGAGTAAAGAAATATCCTAGTTGGCTAATTGCTCTCCAATCCTATATGTAAGGGATGAATGCGATCATTTATTTCTCCTCATTCATGTTTCCTGACCTCATATTCCTTAGAGTCACTTGAGAAATTTTAAAATAATGAAATGTAAAAAAAAAAAATGAGTAAGAAAACTAGAAAATAACAAAGAAATAACAGCGTGAAAAAGAAAACTCTTCGAAGCTCTTATCGGAGAACGCAACTTGAAGTTTACCAAGGGAAATGAGACAAGTTCCAAGATATTGCCAGGCATTCCACCGAGGCACTTATCTTTCATGTGGTGTTGCAATGGTTTTGAGAGAGAGAGAGAGAGAGAGAGAGAGAGAGAGAGAGTGTAGTGTTTGTGTAAATTTATATAGAGTGATGGGATACCTATGTGTTATGTAGTTTGAGAAAGCGATCACCTGTTACTGCAATTTGTATTTGTGAGAGAGAGAGAATGGATATATATATTTGTTCAGTCGTTTGAGAAAGAGGTCACTAGTTACTGTATGTTTGCATTATGTGTGTGTGTGTGTGTGTGAGAGAGAGAGAGAGAGAGAGAGAGAGAGAGATAGATTAGAATGATTAAAAAGAATCACAATAGTCTGTTGAAGAAAGAGAAATAGATTAGACTAAAAAAAATCGCCGTGGGTTTTTATGAAAAAAAAAAAAATAAATAAATAAATAAAAAACAAAACAAAATATCCGGTTCTGGAACAGTATCCTTTCTGAAGGGAGATATTTCACGGTTGTGAGCGAAGGGTTGGTTGGTTTCGGTGGAACGGAAAAACTCAAAAGCTTGTTCGCTCTTCCGTTGTTGTCATAAAACACGTTGTAGGAGTTTTATGTGCGATACTAATCTGCGGCCTGACGATGTTTGCGATATTAGAAATAGGACGAAGATTTTCCTCCGTTTACTTGTTTACGATAGTTATTTTAAAGTTGCGTTTTTTTCTACGTGTTTTTTTAAGTGACTTTTTTTCTACATTTTTTAAGTCACTTTATTTCTTAAGTGTTTTGTAAGTAACTTTTCTCTACGTGTTTTTTAAGTCCCTTTCTTTCTCCGTGTTATTTTTTGTCACTTTTTTTTTTTTTTTTATCTACAATGTTAGTCTGTGTCCGATCATACTTAATGTATTTTAACATATTTCTTGTTCGTTTCATCAGTTCGTTCATCTCTGGCAAAATGAAAGAATAATGTGTTGCGTTTCATTTATTCTATCAAAAATTATGCGAATCATAATTTTTGATGAAAGGAGATTTCTGAGGTTTTTTTTTCTCTCTCTCTCTCTCTATGGACTTCCTCCTAGAAAGGAAAATCATTGGCGGCCCTAAATTGGCTTCTTTATCCCTTTTTGTGTATTGTCAGACGGGAGGATTTCCTTTAATTTACTTCGTTAATGTCATCATCAATGAAAAGGAAATAGCCTTTTGTCGTCAAGGGTTCCATTAGGAATTTCTTTCTTATAAGATGGTGGTGTATCGAGGGATGGATATTTAACTTTTTTTTTTTTTATGGACATCTGGATTCCTTTGTGTTCAACGTTTTGTAGTACAGAAACTTTCCTGGTTCTTGGTTGGATTTTCTGTAATAGGCAAATTTCAATTGGAGCGACGACAAACGCCAGTAAAGCACAACGTTAATTAGTCTTGTTTCTAAAGCAAAAATGAATAAAAATGGTATAAATTGACGAGTCACCAAAATCAACAATAGGGCAGAAATAAATCTTATTTCGATAAGGACTACTTGTCACTGGGACATCGGAACAACTCTATAATATATAATCAAAAGGCACAATAAAACATATTACCAAATACAAAATACCCTGGAGCCTTATGGCATTAGTTAAGACTAATTCCTTGAGCTCATTTAACACAACAAAATAAATAACCAGATACTTCGATAGTAAGAAAGTAATTAAAATACCGAATACCAGTTTCATAAGATCATTAAAACAAAGTAAATAACCGAAATGCTTCGACTGTAAGAAAGTAAACACAATACAGAATACCCTGGAGCCTTAAGGAATGAGTTCAGACCAATTGCAAGAGCGCATCTTGCAACTCCCCCGTGTGGGAGGGAGCCAGGCAGCGTGAAACGAGTATTCCCTGCTCCGGTCCAGAACTTTCGGAAACGCTTCGGATAATGTTGGGAGAATAGGAAGGGATATGCCTCGTGATACGACGCGATTCCGTCATCTATCATCGTCCAGGTTGTGGGTCTTAATTAGTGGATCTCCCGCCGCCCCTCCACTACACCAGGCCCTTATTTTTTTATTTTTTTATTTTTTTTTAATAGAAAACTGGGCTTCATTTAGGAAGCTCGCTCTAATCGTCCTGGTACGACATGGAACCGTGATGCGGTATTATTTGTTATGCTTTTATTTGTATGTAGTATGAAATTTATTGTTTTGGTATGGATTATTATATCTTTTATGTTTTCATTATTGAATTCTATCTCCATTAAGGTAGCAGTGCGTTCGTTAGATAGAGAACGTAGTTTTGTAAGTTAGGGGCAAAGAAACAAACTAATCTCATTTTAGATAGAAAATTCACAACGCTCCTTCCTCCTCCTCCTCCCTCCTCCTCCTCCTCCTCTCCTCCTCCTCCTCTCCTCCCCCCTCCTCCTCCTCCTCCTCCTCCTCCTCCACTCACACACACGCACAGACACACTGAGCATGCATTCATACTGGTGCTTGGACATCTAGACCCCTAGACCTAGACTGACTAACACTAACGCGCACTGTAGGAAACTGAAAACTAAGAGTAGAACACATATATAGGCATGAGAAGAAACTCTGGGCACACTCGGACACTCATCATTTGGACACTCACTTGTTTGGACAGTTGCGCATTTAGACACTCACTCATTTAGCAACTTGCTCATTTGAACATTTGCTCTTTTGGACACTCATTTGGGCCTTCTCTCATGTAGAAACTCACTCATTTGGACACTCACTCATTTGGGCCTCTCTCATGAAGTAACTCACTCATTTGGACCCTCTCTCTTGTAGAAACTCACTCATATGGACACTCACCCATTTGGACAATGATTTGGACCCAGTCATATGGACACTCACTCATTTATAAACTCACTCATTTGGACACTCAGTCATATGGACACTCACTTGTTTGGACCCTCTCTCATTGGGACACACACTCCTTTGGACACGAGGACACAGTCATCTTGTGTGATTGAAACCCGGGAGTTGAAACTGCGACGACCCGGTATTTACGACGCTGCTGCTGCATGTCAGGCGTGGATGTCTCATTAAGTTCGCTGTTGTCAATTAGTCACGTCTGCGTTTATTTTAGTACACGATGGCTGCTGGCATTCGTTTTGTGACGTTGTTGCCACCGGGGATCGCGTTAGGTAATGCAGTTGCATAATTATTAACGTTCATTCATTGAAAATTGTAATTTTTTAAAAAACGATACCAAATATTTTGTTTGAGAATTGTTTTACTGTTTTGACGATATCAACTATTTTAACTGAGAATTGTATAACTTTAAGAATATCAAACATTTTAAATAAGAGTCGCATTAGGCTACTTGTATAGGAATATCATTGATTTTAATTGAGAATTGCATTAGAATTTTACAAATATCAAATATTTAATAGAGAATTTTATTACTTTTTATATTAAATATTTTAATGGGAATTGTATTACATTTTTAGAATATCATATATTTTAATTGGGAATTGTATAACATTTTTTGAATTATCAAATATTTCAATTAAGAATATTATTACTTTTTTTTAGGAATATCTGATATTTTAATTAAGAACACTATTACTTTTGTAATAAGAATATAAAATGTGTTAGTTTTTAAGAATATCAAATATTACACTACATATAACGAGAATGGAAATATCTCATGTTCTATATTTTAATAACGGCGCGTACACCAGCAGATGAGAGAGAGAGAGAGAGAGAGAGAGAGAGAGAGAGAGAGAGAGAGAGAGAGAGAGAGAGAGAGAGTCATAAATTATAATCTTTTTACAAGAATACAAAGGCCTAAAAACGATTTGGACGAACACGTTCTCACGAGAGAGAGAGAGTATGTAGTTACATATATAAAAACAGGGATATTAATAACATATTTGTACAGTTGATCTACGAGAGAGAGAGAGAGAGAGAGAGAGAGAGAGAGTATGTAGTTATATATATAAAAACAGGGATATTAATAATATATTTGTACAGTTGATCGAGAGAGAGAGAGAGAGAGAGAGAGAGAGAGAGAGAGAGAGAGAGAGAGAGAGAGCCCTGAGGCCACTTGAGGTCAGCTCCTCCTCCTCATCCAAGAGTGAAAAGCCTGGCGTGATCAATGCTTCTGAAGTTTCTTATCTGTACCGCAATCAGCAGTCTAGTCAAGGGCCAGGTTATTATGACTCTCTCTCTCTCTCTCTCTCTCTCTCTCTCTCTCTCTCTCTCTCTCTCTCTCTCTCTCTCGTCGTAGATAAAAAAAACCGTGCTGGTATGTTACTAATGTTGCTCATGTCATACGTGCCTAAATACATATTTGATCACTCCCATCTCTCTCTCTCTCTCTCTCTCTCTCTCTCTCTCTCTCTCTCTCTCTAAAAAATACTGATATAATACTAATGACCTTTTTATGCGTACATAACTACATATTCGATCATCCCCATTCTCTCTCTCTCTCTCTCTCTCTCTCTCTCTCGTAGATCAACTGTACAAATATATTATCAATGTCCCTGTTTTCATATATAACTACATCTCTCTCTCTCTCTCTCTCTCTCTGGCTGCGTAATAATCTTCCTCATACATGTATAATTCATGGGATGCCATTGAGATGCCGTCTATTCAGTCATTGAGAAGCGTTTTTTTTTTCCCTCTCCCTCTCCATTCACATCGATGATAAATTCCATGGACTGATTCTGAAGATTTCGTCTGTGATGTTCCAAGCCCGATGTTACAGCTTATCTGTGTATTTATCTATCTGTCTACACACACATACACACACGTGTGTATGCATACATATATATATGTGTGTGTGTGTGTGTGTATCTAAAAAAATCACCATAACGTGATTGGAATATTTTGAAGTAATAAAAGTCCACACTTATGTAAGAATTTTTTAAATACACATCTTGCATAAGTGTGGACTAATATTACTTCAAAATACGTATGTATATATATATATATATATATATATATATATATATATATATATATATATATATATATATATATATATATATATATATATATATATATATATATATATATATTATATATATATCTTTGTGTGTGTTTTATAGACCGTCGACCGGAGTCGTTGGAAGGTACTACGTCCAGAGTTCGAGACCCTTCTGTACCGATCCAAGTATCGCTATATAATTCCCCGTCGGGGATGTTCCCGAAGTAGCGTGAATTGGATATTAAACGACATTTGTAGCGTAATGACTGTATATGAATCGCGGTGATGTGATTATGTGTTTATTTGTCATAGAGTTGCCCTGTTTCCCATTCTCTATCACTCATGGGTATTCGGTCCTATTAGAGCAAATGGCTTATTTTACGTCTTCGTTCCTCATGTTTGCACAGATTGAAGAACTATAACGGTTATGATGGTGATGAATAAATGGCCCCCAACTAGGATGACTGCCCAGGTGTACGCCCTAACTTCATGGAAGAGATTCGCCAGTAATAACAATAATGATTGATTTACGGTTGAACAGGATTCTGAAATGTGTTGATACCGATGTAAGTGAAAATTAAATCATTATTCAAAATCCAAAATTGCGAGTGTGGTTATCTCTCTCTCTCTCTCTCTCTCTCTCTCTCTCTCTCTCTCTCTCTCTCTCTCTCTCTCTCTCTCTCTCAGCCAGAATCGATGTTCTCAATCGATTGAATGACCAGGAGGAATGCATGGAATGGAGGAGGCAGCCTCGCCACGTAATAAGATGCATTCAAAATGAATGGAGATAAAGGAAGAGATAAAAAGCCACTGCCAAGTCGAGTTGCAAGGGCAGGGGAAGTTGGACTAGGGGGGGTACGCGTGGGGAGGGGGAGGGGGGATAGGAGATGAGAGGATTTCGTAGGTAAAATGATGCTGCTGGCTTTTACAATCTCCAGGGAGATTAGAGCGAGGAGGAGGAGGAGGAGGAGGAGGAGGAGGAGGAGGATGAGGAGGAGGAGGAGGAGGAGGAGGCTGGCCTCTGGCAAACTTTCGTGGTGAGGGGCATTCTATATGAATGACATTTGAGTCAGATATGTGAACGTGTATGAAGGATTATATTACGTTCATATCACCAAGTGATGAGTCAACTCCGGGCAGGTTTTCACTTTTTTTCTTTCTTCCTTTTTAGTGGTGGATTCCACAGTGGGTATGCTGGTTTTATCCTATTACACATTACATTTATTCATTGTCTTTACCGAAGTTTCTATAACGGGTTACTTTACAGAAGGCCATTCTTTTGCGGTGCAAGTGATTGACTGTTCAGGCTTTCATTAAGTAATAATAATATTAATAATTTAATTATATTAATAGGTTAAATTTACGAAAAAACTATTTAGACTATGTGTATTTTATCTGTGTTCAATTTTTTTTTCGAAAACGGATATCGGTAAATTCAATTTTTCTTCGACGTAGAAAAAGAGAGACCAATTTCCGATGTTTTGCAGTTGACTGACCCCATCTTGCCCACTTTTCAATTGGCTACGTTTCAGCTCTCAAAATTCTTCGATTTGCTTTCATAATATATCTCGGCTGTTCTGTCCCTGTCGATAGGGTAGACACCAATTATAGATAATTGGATTATGTTCTATTTCCGCCTGAATATACTTTTTACAAGTTATTTTTAGTCTCTCTCTCTCTCTCTCTCTCTCTCTCTCTCTCTCTCTCTCTCTCTTGCGACGCCAATTCACTCGTGTGCGTTTGAGAGAGAGAGAGAGAGAGAGAGAGACCTTGGCGGCAGCGATCGTAGGTGATATATAGAATCGAACATTTCTCTCTCTCTCTCTCTCTCTGCAGTATCATTTCCCAGGCCGAAAGAGTGAGGGGAAGCCCTTTGAAGATTATAACTAAGGTTTTCATTTTTAAATGAAATCCCGTCAGATCATAGCCTTTCTTTCCGTGAGGAATGATAAACAAAGAGAACTTTTGAAATATCCACCTTCTGTAAGACTTAAAGTTGCGTTAGTCATAGTCTGGGCGGAGAAAATCAGAATTTTCCACCCGTAATGTGTGTGTGTGTCTCTATCTGTGTTGAATGCTGTCTCCGTTTCTGTTATAATATGAGATGATGTGGTTTTTATACAAGAAAATCCTTAATATATATTATGTGTTTACATCTAAGAATTCCCCCGTAGGGGGAATAGTGCCGTCAGTGCACCTGACGTGGTGCACTGTCGGTATTACTTAAGGTTCTTTGCAACGCCCCTTCGGCCCCTAGCTGAAACCTCTTTCATTCGTTTTACTGTACCTCCACTCATATTCCCTTTCTTCCATCTGACTTTCCATCCTCTCAAACAGCCGTTTCGTAGTGCAACTGCGGGGCAGGCGTTCCTCCTGTTACACCTTTCAAACTTTCGTACCGTCAGTTTCCCTTTCAGCGCTGAATGACCTCGTCGGTCTCAGCGCTTGGTCTTTGGGCTAAATTCTGTATTCCTTCTTCCTCCTTTCTTCATATCAGTTCTACATTTTGATGTTATCGACTCTGCTTTGGCTCTTAGAGCATCAGTTAATGTTGACAACACTAATTAATTTTAAGATAACCACTTTTGTAAAAGTAAGAAAAGAAATAAATCTGTCTGCATATTGTCGTCTTATTCTTAAAATCTAAAACAAGTCATTTTTTATTAAGTGGACGACTCAACAAAATTTAGTGACGTGTATTGATATTTTTTTTTATATCGTGCATAAGAAAATGGCTGGGAGAAGTTATATAGTAATAAACTAATAATAATAATAATAAAGAAAAAGACATCGTTTAGTTTTTCAGTGGCGAAGTTAATAGAGCTGAAATTTACCCCCGAGGGTATATTTAATAAATTTATGAGCAGCTATTAACTTCCCACTTTTTAGCTGAGTAGCGAAGATTACCCAAGTGTTTTTTTTTTTACCTGACGCCTCAAGTCTTACATAATATTTGCACTTTGTTGATATTTAATAGCCCCGTCCCCTCGATGACCACAGTTGCTCTGACGCCGTTTAATAATATTATGGTCAGTTAATAACGATCCTATTCCTTATTTTACAAAAAGATCAACAAAATCCACCGTATGTTATTTGATAAACCACTGATTATCATAAGTCCAAGCATATTACATATAGTAGCTCATGCATAGTTAAATGCGGAACGTTCTAAAAAAAATAAATAATAAAAAAAATAAAAGTTTCACATGCTTGAAGCTCATATGGGTAAAGATATCGCTATATTTGCAATCCCCTCTTTGGGTTATTGCGTGCGCCCCAAAATGAAAACGTGCGGAATGTTAGATACCCAGAAACTGCTCGTTGTTCACGAGGAATGTTATAGAAATGGAATATTCCTTTCCTACCCGGGGAGACCAGGGGGGTTATTCATTTGTGTGTGTATTTCAGTGCGCGACGCGAACTGAAATAGGATATTGCGGGCTTTGAGAATCACTTGCTTGGTTAAGCATCGCCCTATTGCGGGAAACTGTTTGTAAAGTTCACTTTTCTCCCTTGTTTTGGGGTATTTGTCTTGGGTGTATGTATCAGTAGTAAATATGTAGGACTGGTTTCGTTACAGGTTTTTTTTTTTTTTTAAGTTTTCTCGAATCTTTTAAGAAAATCAACAGATTTCTATAATGCGTAGGACTATACGATATATATATATATATATATATATATATATATTATATATATATATATATAATATATATATTATATTTTTTTTTCACACACGACCCACATATGATGTGTGCGTATGTATTGTGTGCACGCTCTTGTACACACATGAACTCATCTTCATAATAAAAATGATAAATCCATATACACCAGAGGCCGCCTTAGGGGGAGCTACTCAACACCAGTTCAATTTCATCGTCCAAAGAGGAGAGAGAGAGAGAGAGAGAGAGAGAGTCTTGCCACTGCATCCCGCCACCCAGGCCTCCGTGCTCATTGGGCCTTAACAAAGGTAACGAAGAACCTGCAATGCGTTCCTGCCGCCTCTCTAAAGGTGGCAGGAGGTTTCCGTGAGGATGGGTTTAAGGGTGGGAGGTGGAATTGTGGTGGAGGAGGGGGATTCTTATGCTGGAGGGGGGGGGGGGGGGGGGGGGGGTTGTTGGTTAGATGGAGGAATTGGGGGAGGGTTGGAAGGTGTAACTGAAGTATTTTCTTGGTGGCGGTTTTCGCTAGACTTGGGTTTGCTGCCTCTGCTGTTGCTGGGTCTTATGGATGGCGATGATCGTGGTTGCAGGTAAATGTATTGAATGATTCAGATCCATTTGGGGCGTTGAGGTGGTTGTTCCTTCTTTTGATTCCATTTATTCTTATGTATGCTATTTTCATCTGCGTTTTCATTTCCTCCTTACTGGATTTAATAGCGAGAGATGAGTGGTCATGTGTTACAAGATTTTGGAGAGTAAGATTCGTTAGGCAATTGTGAGTTTTAACCATTTGTTTTTGTAAACCGTATCTCGGCTAATCTAAGAATTGTGTTTCTATACACGCTTATTTCTATCGTACAATTTTTCTATAAATATCTTCATTGTTGAGGTTGGACGGTTCTGCTATGACTGTCGCTGGTTCGAGACCTTTAGATGATGCCAGCATCTTAAGTTCCAGTAGGTTTAAGTTTAAGAAAGACTTTTGAGTGTTGAACTTTGCAGGTTCTGAGCGCAGTGTTCATGGAATTAGAGACGGGACAAGAGATGAGCAAGAAAAGTTCTGGGTGAAGCTGCAGAAGTATACGATGTAGGTAATGAATTTTGGAAGGAAGGAAGCGTTGTTTTGAGTAGTTATTTGGGAGCAAAAGCAAGCATGATGGTAGGATGAGAAAAGGGAAGAGCCGTTGAATAGATGAAGAAAGGAAGTAGCAGGATTTGTGTATAAGAAGTGAAAGGAGGTTTTAGTATGTACGGAAATCAACATTGAATGTTAGAAGGAATCATTGAGCCATTTCTCCTTTATGGAAGTTAGGTGTACATGTTGAATGCGAATGGAAGAAACAATGCTGAAGTTGTTGTGATGAATTACCTGCATAGTTTAGGTGATTAAGATTGGTGAAAGGATAAGAAATCAAGGTGGGGAGCGAAAATGTATAATTTGTAAAAAATCTAAGTATATGTAAAAAGGTGGGTCAGTGTTCTGATATCTATTTTGGTTATGTTGAACTATACAGGGTGTCCATAAAGTCCCAGTACCATTCTGAGCAATAAATACTTGTAATGGTACTGGGACTTTATGGACACCCTGTATATCGGAATGTATGTTGATGAATGAATGCATAATTCGACAGTGGTCGGAGTAAGGTAGAGAAGAAAACTAGGCAGTGGTGAGTAGTTGAAATGTAACAGTGAGTTCATGGATGTTCGGCGTGTTAATGGTGAGCCATCTACTCTGGGTGTATAAAGCGGCTAATTTTGTGGAACTCCTCTGCTCAGGGCTTCATCCACTATTCAGTAGGCAACGTTTGAATGTGGCGGATACAGTTTTCTTGTTTTTTTTCTCTGTGGCCACACACTGGTAGTAGAAAACGGCTAGATGTTGAAAAATGTATAGTTTGAGAGAGAGAGAGAGAGAGAGAGAGAGAGAGAGAGAGAGAGAGAGAGCATGTACGTAATTACCTTATCGAAGAGCCTTATGAGTATTCCAACAAAGGTTGCAATAATTTTGAGTCAACTCACATTTACCCTGAGGACGAAACCTCTCCCCTCCTCCTCATCCCCCTCCCTTCCCCTCCCTCCCCTCCCCTTTTCACCCTCTCCCTCCCCCTAACCCTACCGACGTAGTCTGTCATGACCCCTCCCCTAAACCCCAAAAACTCGTATTTCATGCAATACATTTCTGACCACGAAGCGACCATGGAATTTCGGCCTGAGACCAGAGAAATTACATCCATATCGGCTTGTCCATGGCTCAGGCAATAGTGTGAGCGCGTGTGCGGGTGTACATGTGTGTGTATGTGTGTGTGTTTGTGTGCACTTCACATGACTGGATGCTCGGAAGTTATTTCGCAATGTGTTCGTCATGATTCTTGCCGGAAATTTCTTGTTTAGTGTGGAAATTCAGGAGAGATGGAGAATAAATGCTCTTTCAGAGGTGATTGCAGCTAACTTCGCCAAAATAACTTGACTTGGGCAGGAAAAAAAAAGACAGAGAGAGAGAGAGAGAGAGAGAGAGAGAGAGAGAGAGAGAGAGAGAGAGAGAGAAATGCTCCGAAAATTAAGAATGTTTTTGAGATATTCCGGAGGTCGTGCACTTGATGAAATGGTTTCATGGTTTTGGATTAATACAAGGAGCGTTGATAAGCTAATTACCTATATATATCATACATATATATATGTATATATATATATATATATATATATATATATATATATATATATATATATATATACACACACACACACACACACATATATATATATATATATATATATATATATATATATATATATATATATATATATAAAATGTGTGTGTTTGTGTGTGTCTGTTTTGTGCGTATTTATTGTATAATCTACTTTAAATGTTTTTTTCTTTTTTCTTTTTACAGAGCCACCTCTGTTGTCCTTGTTTCTGATGATCTTTGTGATCAGAAACTCTGTCTCACTACAAGTTATGAGTTTCCTGCGTTCCACTAAAGTGATGATTGTCGTTTCCTCTCTAAAAGTGTTATTTCAGACACTGTTGTCTGTGGATACTAAACTTAAGCTGTTACCATTCCTTTATGCGGGCATCTCGTATTTGTTTGTTTCTCATGCCGGTAGTCCCTTAAATAATTGAAGATTCAATTCCATTTGTGATTTCTGGCGCGTGTGATTTTTCTGTATTCTGCAGGCAGTTCCTCCATGTCTTTATATGCGTTGTAACACCATTTTCTCAGGCGGTTTAGCTAGAGCTAGTATTTTACCTGGCGTTGGTTCCTTGCGTAATGTCCGTGTGTGTGTGTGTGTGTTCTTGTTGATGAGGACTGCTTCCTTGCTTATTCTGTCGTAAGTTTTAGGATAAAGCTTTCCGAAGTGAACGCTCTTTTTCTTTTAACATATTTCACTAGAAGTCTTATTTTTCTTAAGTAAAAAGTGGTTTTTGATCAGATGTCAGCCGTTTGGTTGTATTTATGCACATGCAGTGCACTTTAATATGATTTTAATTCTCGTGGTTATTCCAGAGAAGATAAGGAACCATAATTGCGTAGATGCTGGTGGCGGTTGTTCCGGTACACTGGGTCCATAATGAGGCTGAAGAGCATGGCTAGTGCTTAATGCTATCTCTCTCTCTCTCTCTCTCTCTCTCTCTCTCTCTCTCTCTCTCTCTCTCTCTCTCTCTCTTCCAAGTGCCTCAGCAGTCCGCGAAAGCATGCGTGATGCATGAATGCCTCATGGCTCGGCAATTGCAAATGAATAGACTGGAGCACAAGCACTCCTAAACGAGGAAAGGAAGGACATTCTTTGTTAATAAGAAATATGTAAGGCGAGATTGACGTTGAAACGGTTTTGAAAGCTTGCGAAAATGGAGGATGACATTTTGGAAACTTAGGGAGATGTGGATAAGAAGGGTTGGAAGTGGCTTGACAAGGTCGAGGACTTGATAAACGAAACTCTGAAAGGTTGGGGGTCTTCGAGGAAGGAAATTGGAGGCAGATTTACAAGGCTGATGACCTTCTATAAACAAAGTTGCGAAGGTTCGTTGCTTAAGGGAAGAAAGTTGAGCAATGTGAAATGTTGACTTGGTGAATGAAGTTTGAAATGTTAAAGGGTTTTAAAAGATGTTTTGAAAGATTTGATTTGGGGGTGGAAAGTTTGCAACCTATTGAAAATGGTCCATAAGCCAAGCTTTGATCATTTCAAGTTTTTGCTGTGACTTGTTCTATAAACCTCAACCTAAAATATCTAAAAATTATTATTTATTCTATATTTGACAGAAGATTGGATATGGAAACTTTCGTCAAATTATTTATCCGTTTTTGCAGGGATTTCCAAACTAAATTGTTCTGGGACGAATCATGACTACCTATGCGAAGTAAGCCTCGAGCGCCCACTCTTGTGAAGTGCGCGCGCACGTACACATTAGGTATATTTGTCAGGTTTACAAGGAAGTAGGCGTGGAATCAATGGCAACTTGAATTGTCAGATACTCTTGACTATGAAGTGTAGTCCAACATCTTTGATGTGAGCATTAGGTATGAGATCAGTTAATCAATGGCAGCCTTGTTTTACATCCGTATTACAATATTTTCGCCATATACGCTCATGAACTACGTCATTTAGGATAAAAAGGCAGTCCATTACTTAATTAGTTCTGAGCGAGTGAATTGCTGCAGCAAACCAGGGCATCACCTGCATGTTAAGACATTTTATTAGGCCGGTGAGCCGTGTACTAATGAATCCTCCTGTTTACTCATGGCATTATCATTTCCGTACCTCAAATCATTAGGAGGAATTTATTGTAGAAACTCAATACCTAGGCTTCATAACCTAACGTAGTCGAATTTAAGCAATGAGAAATGAGTATCGTAAGACCACGTAAGACAAAGAGAGTATTTGTATCGAACTAATATCCGATGTAAGGTGTCTTTGGTAAAACTAGAACAAATAAATGCACATTGCAGTTGCCTGATTCATTCCTGGCTGTGTGAAATCAAATGTTAGGATTCTAGGTGGTGGCTTCAAAGAAACCTTCAGAAAAAGATAAGTTTTTTGTATTGGCGTTGCTAATTTGAATAGTAAACGTGAATGGTAATTTTGGTGTGTTTGAATTTTAAGAAAGGCATTTGAATGTCAAATCTTGAAGGTTTATGATTTAAATGTGTAATTTTGAATAATAACGGTTTTGAGGTCTTGATTGGGGGTTACAGCAGCAAATTTAAAGAAGCTGATGACTGGGTATTGGAATCGAAAGACGTGTTCGGTTCTGCAATGCAAAGGACTAAAAAAAATAAATATAAGAAAATATAATGTTTACCCTTTGCAACTCGGAAACCCGTTTCTGTATTCTCTTGCGGCTTGAGATCTTGTTTAATTTCCACTTGAATATATAACCACTGCTTCAAAAGCCGCCAGCCTCTCTCTCTCTCTCTCTCTCTCTCTCTCTCTCTCTCTCTCTCTCTCTCTCTCTCTCTCTCTCTCTCTCTCTCTCTCTCTCTCTCTCTCTCTCTCTCGACTGGAACCACTGCGGGTGATAATTTTGTTTGGTCGAGGTACTCATTTTTTCCACACGTTGCAACCCACTTCTTGGTACTTTTTTTTTTGCGTCGGACAACTTGTTGTTAACTCGTCACGTGTCGGTTATTTTCATTCCCTTTGTCACAGTTCAGCCAGCCAGTCTCACTTATTCTTTATCTTGTCTGGCTTGAGCCGTTTCTTTTCAGAGTGCCACGAGGCAACTAATAGAGTTTCACGTTCTTGCGGTTCAACTGGCTCTATTTTACTTAGCAAATATCTTCCACCTTTTTATTCGTTCTTTGGTTAGTCAGGCGTGAGCCAGGTTTGTCATAGTGGAGACGGTTTCTTAAAGTGGTAGGAGGGCTTCAGAAAACGTTGTTTTCTTCATTACACTTATGTTTGGGGTTCAAACATATAATTTTTACCTTTTTTCTGTAATACTGACCCTTTTTTTCGTTATGTTAGGTGCTTCTATTTGTCCATGCTTAAAACTACTGTATTATTTTGACTTGATTGTTACCGAGTCGTATTTTGAGCTCTTGTGTTACTCCTCAGTCAGATTATATATATATATATATTATATATATATATATATATAATATATATATATATATATATATATATATATATATATATATATATATATATATATATATATATATATATATATATATTGTTGCCCTCCGGCAACTTTTGTTTCGGTTCGGGTTTTTTTTTTTTTTTTTTTTTTTTTTTTTTTTTTTTTTTTCCACCTCAGAATCTTCCGTCTCGGCAATATCTCGAGGGCTGTCTTGCAGTGTTGACCGAGAATTTTTCTTGCCTTCTTGCATTCCGTGATATTGAAAGTGGTCTATTTATCTATTGAAAGTTGCTCTGCGGTACAATTTGACTTTGCTTTTATGACATTGTGTCCTGTTATCGTATACTATACATCCTAGACACTACTACCAACTTATAACGTATTGTACACCCAAGGCCAATACAGTACTATATTGGCCTTGTGTACACTATATTCCGTCATAGGATGAGTACGAGGTGTTTGGCGTTTTCGTCCCTATTTATGTAGGATATTTGGTGGGCTTTTATTTTCACATAGGTTTTTCGTAGGTGATATAAATAGAGACATATTTAGCCTACGCCAAGACTACATTTGGTGATCTTAACTCATTTGTCCCTTCTTTAACATTAATCTAAAACCAATATTCTCTCTCTCTCTCTCTCTCTCTCTCTCTCTCTCTCTCTCTCTCTCTCTCTCTCTCTCAGAAGGCTCCTGCTCTAGAGCAGCAACGCTTGAAGTAAAGTCCTTGATGTTAAGAAGATGAAGAGATATTTGTTTGATCTAAGCATTATCCTATGTTGACCTGTGTCCCACATTGCGGTCTCTGACTTTCTTCTGCTTCTCTTCTCTCCCTCCTTCTGTAGCATATAAAATTTGTCATCTTTCTTGACACATTTCCTTCGTTGGAGGTCTTTTAATCTACTGACAGAAGTCTCTCTCTCTCTCTTCTCTCTCCTCTCTCTCTCTCTCTCTCTCTCTCTCTCTCTCTCTAAGTAGGTGCTTTGACTGTCTAGAAAATTAATTTATGAGAACCACACTGTCACTTTCAAGTGATTGTAATCCACTTCCAAAAGTTCTCTCTCTCTCTCTCTCTCTCTCTCTCTCTCTCTCTCTCTCTCTCTCTCAGTTCTTTAACTGTCTAAAAATTAATTGAGGAAAATCACGTGATCAAATGGTCTTAACCCACTGCTAAACTCTCTCTCTCTCTCTCTCTCTCTCTCTCTCTCTCTCTCTCTCTCTCTCTCTCTCGGTGCTTTGACTTGTCAAAAAATGAATTTAAGAGAACCACATGATCACCTTCAAATGGCACTACTGTGTGTCATTAACGTGTAGAGAGGACGTCTGGGGAAGGGCGGACGATAACCCTATATTATTATCTCGGGTCTCTCAAGGAAGGTCGTTTAAAACATCAAAATAGCATCCAGATATAAACACTTGGCACCCTCCGTCGCATGTCCGCCGATGAATCATTTGGTTGACTCTTTATTTCACTTCGTTCAAGTACTGAAGAAACAGAGACAGGCAGTACTTCTAGTCTGGCTCTGCTATATACGAAATGTTGGTGAACAATTAGGTGCAATGATTTAACTCTGCTCTTTATTATAATTAAAATGATATTTTTGCGTTTACCCTCCTATTTATTTACTTGTTTTTGTTCATTCATTTTTTACGTTTACTTTCCAATTTATATACATGTTTTTATTCATTTTAAGGGACCAAGTTGGCTGGCTAGGTTTGTCATCTTCGAAAGCATCGGAATCCAGATATGATGAAAGAAGATAGTAATAGTCGTCTCTTGATAGTAAGATACCGACAAAGCCATGCTTTCAAGGTACTGCCTCGTTATTTGAAAAGTGACTAAGATTGATTAGAAACTGTATTTCATGAGAATTACTGATACTGTAGCAAGCGAAAGCCTAGTATAAAAGGTATGTTGTGGAATGGGTGCATAATACGCATGACGTAGCTTTACCTGTTTTAAAGTTGAATGAGGGGAGTCTAGTCGGCAGCAACATGTATATACGTATCTGCCTACCTGATCCTGGATTAAATTCCCTTTTACACCGGTGCATAGGACACGGCTCCGCTTGCCTCGTGTATCCCTGGAGAGAGAGAGAGAGAGAGAGAGAGAGAGATGAGAGAGAGAGAGAGAGAGAGAGCTGGCAGCTGATAACTGGTGATAACTGGATATGGATGTACGTGCACCTACACAAACGAGAGAGAGAGAGAGAGAGAGAGAGAGAGAGAGAGAGAGAGAGAGAGAGAGAGAGAGAGTCTAATAACAGATTATTGATGTACGGGCATTTGCACCAACTAGAATGCTAGAAAGAGAAACAGTGGATAATATATATAATAATATATATATATAGATATATATATATATATAATATATATATATATATATATATGCTCTTATAGGGAATCGTAGAAAGAGAACAACAGTGTGTGGATATGGGCACATTTATACAAAGGAAGATAAAGAGTTCTTACCAAAATGTGAGCGCATAACCCTGCGAGAATCTTGCGTCTTGTATTATACAAAGTTCCCAGTGCATGCAGACAAAAGAAGCCCCCGAGTGAACATGCAGTGAATACACTTACCCTCTTACTTCCAAGAATGTTGATGCAATCACAGGACGGCGACTGCAGTCGGCACACACACACACTTCAGCAGTACGGTCGCCATATCGCCGGTTTTCCGATCGGTAAAGTTAAGCGCATAAGCCCTTTTAACATTGATGGGCTACGTCGTGAGGGGGGGTTAGTAGCCCCACCCCATGAATGCAGTGCAGAGTCACCCGAGGGGTGACACACCTTGGTTCCCATAATATATATATATATATATATATATATTACTTAGGTATATTATTAATTATATATATATCAATATTATATATATTATAATTAATATATACATACATAATATTATCATAACATATATACATATATATATTATAATAATATATTATTATATTTATTATATTAATATAATTAATAATATTATAGTATTATATATAATATACATATATACATATATTATATATATACATATATATTATATATACACACACACACACATATATATATATATATATATATATATATATATATATTATATATATATATATATATATATACATGTGTAAATTATGCTTATATGATATGATTGCAATTTAGTATTGGTGTATATGCACGCTTGCTTGCACAGACACTCGTACACATGCGAATGCGTATGCGCGCTCACATTTCCCCTTATGTCCCGCCACATAAAAAAAATCGAATTCTGAAAGATCCCCTGAAATAGGGAGTGGAAGGGAAAAAGCCTGTGACTAGATTTCCAGAATGAAGGGAAATTGATAAAAGGCGAGTTTTCTCTATTCCAGACTTTGTCTTTTGGGATTTCGAAGTAAAACTTGTCGAATTCTTACTGGATCATGTCATGGAAATCCTTTAGGTATCTCTCTCTCTCTCTCTCTCTCTCTCTCTCTCTCTCTCTCTCTCTCTCTCTCTCTGTGTGTGTGTGTGTGTGTGTGTGTGAGGTGAAGGGGGGAGCCATTTTGTTTATCAGAGGCCTTTACACTAAAGATTTTTTTAATAAAAAGCAAATATTTTTTTTCAATAGATAAGCAAATATTCATTTTCCAGATGTATGATGTTTACCCTCTCAGGGGTTGGCTCCCTGGAAGAGAGAGAGTGAAAGTAATCACTGCCACATTCATACTTGAAACTCCTACATCATCGCTGGTGAACCTTGTGTATGGCAAACGTTTACAGAACTAGTTCTGCTTGGAACTACACAGTAGTTTCAACAACAGCGCGTCGAACTCCCCCACGTACACTGCGCCACTCACCTTTATATAAATATCCTGCATACACTCATTCGCTTCCTAAATGTTGAAGCCCCTCTCCTCTAAATAAACGCTATCTACCATTCCTCTCTACATCTTCTCTTATGTTTAAAAAGTTACACATCCATATATTTTCTCTTTAAAACTTGGAGCATCATGGGTATTTCGGCACGGATATTTCCCCGCAGTGTTAATGAGCGAGCAGAATGCTGTGGCGACACAATTTCAGGACATTCGCGCCGGAGGAGCGATTAAGAAGAAAAATAAAAAATCTGTACGCAACTGAATGGGAGGTTACGTTAAGGGAGAAATGCTCTCTTGCAACCGACTGCTTTTCCCTTCTCTTGCCGCTAGCCTGGTATTTCCTATCAGGGTGCGGGGGTGATGATGGCAGCTAAATGAAATAAATTATTGTTATTATTATTGTTGTCTTTGTTGATTTGATTATTATCATCGTCATTCTTGTAACTAGTTTGATTTAGATGATCACTTTATTATTATTATTATAATTAACCAAACAAAAACTTCTTCCAGTTTTCTTCTGAAGATTGAAAAAGAAACCCACAAAAATACTGTGTAGAACGTGTTTACTTATAAGTATTTACATTTTATTTTACTCAACACTCGAGTACTTTCAGGCCCTATCTGTGGCCCTTCATTTGATGTGTAGGTTGTCAGCCTGGGTTAAGGCCCAGCAGTAAATTTGTAGGTTTCTTTTTCAATTATTATTATTATTATTATTATTAATGTCCTTTGTAGATTAGGTTTGAATTGGTCCTCACACCTACACACTGGTCCTTCTTTCGGTAATAATGCCGTCATTAGATTTATGATTTTCTTTAATATCAAACTGGCCATAGTGCATTCTCGGTTTCATTTTACACATTCTTTACAAAAAATAACTTATACCCATTGCTAACGTTTTACATTTATTATTATTATAATAATTTTTTTACAAACTTGAATTTACCCATTTCTCCAAACAAATCAACTTTCTTATTTCTCTATTCTTTCCCCCCATATCGAATCAACTCTTCTGTCTTAGACTAAACAAGGGCATAAATAGTGACGCCCGTCCTATGCTTTAAAACGACGGTGCATGGCATGAATGACATTCGAAGGTCGTATTATGTACCCACACCCTCTTGAAGGGTTTGAATGTAGTCCCATTTCCTCTCTCTGATTCGTGGCCTCACGTGTCTCTTCTGACTCGAAGAGTCGCTCGAATTGAGCGAAGAACCTAATGAGACCTTGCAGATTTAATTAATGGTAGACGGGCCAGAAGTCATGTCCCTCTGTGTGTGTGTCGTTTCTCGCGATTGGGGTAACGCTCTGACTGAAATGATTTTATATACTGGGTCATTTTTAAGCAGAGGAGAGGGAGGGATCCAGTAGACTCGAACCTGCTTAGAGAGATGACAGAAACAAGTTTTACCCCTCGACTCTGTTCCCGTTTCCATGTGGACTTGAGTAGCAAAAGAATGTGCGAGATGCATCGCTGATTTATTTTAATGCAAAGTTAAATATTATTTCTGGCTATTGATTTGCATGTATATTTGTTTATATATTTCTTTATTTTTGCCAAGAGACCTGGAATAACGCGTGAAGCTCCCCTCTTGGGAGTTCCTCCGAATGAACTAATGTTAGAAAGGTTAACTCTGGTACCCACAATCTCCCCACAACATTTACTAGTGTAACGTTGTTTGCGCCGTCTGATGATGAGAGAGCGTTGTTTTATTTCGTATTTTTTTCTCAATTCAGAGGGTTCGTGGAGCGACGTTATCAGTTTTAATATTGGAAGAATGTATTGGCTCGGGAGCATTGAAATGTGCATGTGTTATGCAGGTGGAGTCAGTAAGTATAACTGACGTTGCGGTAACTTCATCTGTTGAGCGTCACTTCTATTGTCTTGAAGTGATCGAGAAGTCTTTTATCCGTGGTGGGGGTGATATTTGATGACCTCTTCATCTCTCGATGCGCTCGTCTCAGATTTACTCAAGTTTTCTATGTATTTTATGTTGTTGTTGTTGTTGTTATTATTATTATTTTTTTCGTTTACTCGTAGAGTAAGCCTACTAACTACTTTGTTGTTGCTTATTTTTGTTGGGGGGGGGGGGGGGGGAGGTGGGTAGGAAAGCCTAAAAAGTCTGAAAAATAGTGTTTTGCATTTAGTTAAAAATGCAGAAATGTTTGGATAGGATATTTATGAGTTATTTATTAGAATAAAAACGTAAAAAAATTAATAATGTACATGTTAAATTACAGAGCTATTTCTAATAAAAAAAACAGCACATTTTTAAAATGTCCGTTGGTGAAACAACGGGCTACTTGGCCGTAGTTTTTAGCACGTTTTAATTTATTTGATGTACTGGATTTAGGGGCTGTATATCAGTTCAATTATTTTGTGTTTCCACCTATAACTGAGAATATATGAACGCGTTTAATTTGCGTCCTTTTTATTTGATCCTTGTTGTTAGTATGAGTATTACTAAGTATGAGTATTAATTACGAAGACCACTTCACATTATGTAAGGAATATATTATTTGCGACTTACGCGTCATGGGAAAATCTTGCACGCGTCCCAAGTAAGCTAGAAGTTGGATCACGCCTGGTATATTATTATTATTATTATTATTATTAATATTATTATTAGTCAAAAATCCTAAGTTATGTTCGCATAAATATACAATTATTATTATTATTATTTTATTATTATTATTATTATTATTATTATTATTATTATTATTATTATTATTATTATTATTTTAGGCAAATACTGTGAAAAAGAATGGCAGAATTAAGCGAGTTGATTATATATATTATATATCTATTTTCCTTACAATTCGCTTCTCAGGCTCAGCGATATTTATGAGTAACTGTCCAATATTCATATTGGGAATTTTCAAAAAAATTAAAATTTTTTGAAATTTCCCAATATGAATGTTGGACAGTTACTCAGAAATATCGCTGAGCCTGAGAAGCGAATTGTATGGGAAATGGAAAAAACAATATATAAAATCAACCCGCTTAATTCTGCCATTCTTTTTAACAGTATTATTATTATTATTATTATTATTATTATTATTATTATATTATTATTATGTGTAGTAGTAGTAGTAGTATAGTAGTAGTAGTAGTAGTATTCTATTTTGTATGAATGTGGTAACTAATGGCCCTTAGTTGGGGTTCCCTTCATTCTTAAAACCTAGCGTTATTACCACTGGAACCGGCAATAATAGTAGCAGTATAGCAATTTGTAGAGACACTTGTTGGACACTTACGGCCGTCCATTGCCATTCTGGAAGAACACTGGTATCAGTAGGAAATGTTAGTGGTTCTGTTTTGAGTTATGGTTCTGGTGGTGGCAGGAACGTGACGGTAATCCAGAGGATGGATTTCTTCGCTCTTTTTTTATTTTATTTTTTTTTCTTATGTCTAGACGTGCGAAATGTTTTTCCCAGTGTGTAAATGGAGGCCAGATATTTTTCTCTCTCTGTTTTTGGGGCGTTGCACACAGCTTTTTTTTCATGTTGCTTGGTACAAAAAAAGAAGGCATGAGGTCCTGTTAGGTCCCTTAAAGTAGTCCTAACCTTACAGTACACATCGGGATGTGTTTTGGGGTTGGTGAGGAATTGGGGGAGGGGGGGGGGGGGGGGGGGGGGGTGGGGGGGGGGGGGGGGGCATTTGATTTCACTTCACTATTCGTCTGGTTTAGCTTTTTTTTTATTAGCTATGAACGTTTTCTTGAAAGACATGCGTGTGTTATTTCGTTCTAAAAAGATTGGTGGGGGGCGGATTGGTTTGGTGCTGTTTTACTTACCCATAATATATTATTGGAAGATTTTTATTATGAATTTGAATGTGTTTTTATCT
>NC_087212.1:11622729-11630229 GCF_015104395.2 Macrobrachium nipponense
TCACTGCTTGATACTAAGACAAAATTGGCAACTCGGTTTAAAGAACCGGTTAGTGTTAATACTTGTAGGTTTCTTCTACTGTGACAACAATTAGTTAGTTTTCCCCCACACCAATCAATATCTTGTTAGTAAGTTTTCACAACTACTATCTTGTTAATGAGTCTTCATCAATTAACTTCTTGTTAGTGAGTCTTCATCAATTAATATCTTATTAGTAAGTTTTTTCATCAATCAACATCTAATGGATTGAACAAAGTAAGTGTATTAATTACCCCTCCCCTTCAAAATTATAATCATTTCTGAAACGAATTGTCTTATCTTAAAATCTCTTAATATCTATCTTAACCCGTCTTATTTATTCTTTTACTTCTAAGAATGTTCTTATGGAACGATTAAACTTAATATACGTCTTAAAATTCTTATACTACGCATTGAACCGTTTCTTACATACCCAAATAATTCCCTTCAAGTCAAAATAAATTTGAAGTTAAGTGCACTTAACCAAAAAAAAATTGCTACAAACCGACTAATTAAAGTAAGAATTGTAACAATAAAAGATTATTCCTAAGTCGACCGATGAAGGTAAACTTAGCAATAACGAAATCAAATAAATACATGGGAATAATTGGATGATTAATTAATGGGTTTGTTTCTTCTGTTTCACTGAAAAGTGACTCTTCTATTTCTTAGGTTGGATATCTAGTTCCTTCTTCTGGAATTTTCTTCTGACGTCTCTGTCATTTCGGATTCTTCAACTTCTTTGGTTCTCTTGACCTTGTCCTTGTTTATCCATAAAATTCTTCTTCTTCTAATGATTCAGCATATGTGGAAGGCATTTGGTTATTCATTTTCTTAACCTTTATCTTAGTTTCTTGTACGTCTACGACCTTGTATGGTCCTGTGAATTTTGTGGCTAACTTATAATTAATACCACTTCTTACTTCCTTCTTAATATAGACTTCATCCCCTTTCTTGTAGTCTACAGGCCTTAATCCTTTTGATGCTTCTCTATCATATTCTGCTGGGCTTCTTCTAAATTCTTGTGCAATTGCTTGTGGATTACTTTAAAGTTCCCACCCGATTCTTATTTTCATGATATCTTCAGAGTAATTAGGCTGTATTGGCTGATTCAGCCATGCATAAGGTAATCTGGGTTCATATCCCATCAAAGCTTTTATGGGAGTTGCTCGAGTACTCGTATGATGACTTGCATTTAATGATAATTGGACTAAAGGTAAATTGACGTCCCAGTCAGGATCCTCGTCCTACTGTGTGACGTAATACGTCTAAAACCTTCCTGTTAATTCCTTTCTACTAAGCCATTACTAGCTGGGTTGATACGGCTGTATCGCTACCGTTTTTTCTACCTTAAAGGCGTACAAATTTCTTGAACTAATGAGTTTTGTTGAACTCGGTCCCATTATCAGAAATAATGAGCTGTGGGGCAGAAATATCTGCAGAATATCTTATCGAAGAGAGCGGTTTGCCACATTCCTTGGCACTTTTACTAGTTAGTGGTACCAACTCTGTATATCTCGTGAGCGCGTCGATACATACTAGTATATTCTTATTCCCTTACTCGTGGTATGAAGATTAGTGATAAGATCAATAGATACTCTTTCGAAAGGAGTTTGTGGGATAGATATTTCCCTAGTTGGTAGCTTCCTTGTCTGTTCTTCCCTTTGTAGCTGTTGCATGTTATTGCAGCTCTTCACATAATTACTAACATCCTTGTGAATTCCCTTCCAATGGAAACGTTCTTTGAATTAATCTAATTGTCTCATCCCTTCCTGGTGAGCTCTCATGTCATCATCGTGCATTAGCTCAATGACCTGTGTTTTCTTAGAACTCTTAGGTACTAACCTTTTGTGCAGTACACCTAGAAATTGACCAAAAATGGATCATATTCGTGACACATCCAAATTAATACGCCATCTATGTCCGTTAGTGCATCTGTGGGACATCCAACCTTCCTACCTAGTTCGGTTAATTCTTGTTGGCTGTTGTTTTTCTTTCGTTTCTAACGTATTTTGTGAACAGTTTGTCTCTTATATCTTCATCTCTTTCTTGTTCCTTTATGAAAATTTTGCCGGGAAAGCTCCTCTGTATAGTGCATGGTGAGTACATTTACGTCATTGCAACATTGTTTCATTCTTTTCTTCTTCTTGACTTTATCATATTTATACTATCACCTTCTGACACGACATCTTGATAATGCATCTGCTACCTTATTCGTCTTCCCAGGGACATATTTCACCTCTATATCATAATCTTGGGCCTGTCATGAACCAACGTGCTCTTGCGTCCCGAAAAATTAGTGGGTTCTTTAGCATTTCTACTGCAGCTGAATGATCCGTGAACACGGTTATCTTGTAACCAAAAAATGATATATCTGAAATGCTTTAAAGCGTCTATTATAGCTAGTAGGACTCGAGGTACTGTTACTGAGTAGTTCACTTCTGAGGGCTTTAATTTCCTACTGTATAAGCTATCGCATTATACTTATTATCTTGTTTTTGCATTAAACATGCTCCTAACCAATGTGGCTTGCGTCCGTGGCTAAAAAAAAGAATTCCTTGCCAAAGTCTGGGAAGCTAAGTACTGGCGGATGTGTTAATCTTTCTTTCAATTCTTCGAATGCTTCTTTGCTGCCCGTCTGTCCATACAAATGATACGTGTTTCCTTAAAAGTTCAGTTAGTGGTGGCGGATATGACTGCAAAGTTTCCCTATGAACTTGCGGTAAAATCCTGCTAAACCTAAGATGACTTACGTCCTTCTTGCACTGAGGTGTTGGATATTCCTTAATCGACTAATCTTTAATTCGTTTACTTCTACGCCCTTTTCACTTAGTGTATGAACAAGGTAGTCTATTTTCCTTTTAAGGAAGTTACACTTCTTCAGTTTAAGCTTCAAGGTTGGTTTTCTTTTTCTTAATCTCTTTAGGACTTCTCATGACTAAGTCTATGTGTCCTCTATAGTGTCTGTTGCTATTACCAAATCATCTATGTAACAGTGTACGTCTTTGCTAGTAAATCGCCCCCAACAAATTTTTTATCCATTAATCTACAAAAGTTCCCACCTTGGACTTGACTTTTAGACCCACACCAGGCATTACATTACCTTTATCTGGTATCTGCCGTTACTAGTGGAAAAAAAGCAGTCAAAGGTTTACTTTCTTCGTCTAGAGGGATTTGCAAGAATCCCTGCAATAAATCTATTGTGGTGAAGTATCTCTTGGACCCTATAGTAGCGATAAGATCTCGCATTGACGGCATTGGATAAGGATCATTTTCAGTAATTTGGTTCAATTTTCTGAAATCCACAACTATTCTATAAGTTTTGTCCCTTTTAGGAACTAGCAAAAGTGGAAAGGACCATGGGATTTTAGATGGTTCTATTATTCCTTGCCTATTCATTCTTTGTACTTCTCTTTCAATGATCTCCTTCTGGGAATGTGCTACTCTATAGGCTGGTATGTAGATTGGCTTTGTGTTCGATGGAATGTCTATTCTTGTGCGTTATTTTCTTCGCGTGTATTTCCCAAGGTGTCGCCGTCTAGAGCGACTATATCATTATATTCGCACAGTAAGTCTATGAATTCCTCTCTAAACATGGTTTTCCTTTAATGTCCTTTAAAAATGAGATCCTATTTTAGCTCTTCTCAGTTTTATGTCCTGAGCGTAATTTTCATTTCCTTTACTGATCGCGGCTACCGTTTTCCCGTTCTACAACTCGGATAGGTATGGAGTATACTTCTGCTAGGCCTATCTCTGTACCTGGTGTTAACTTAACCTTTCCTCCTCTGTTATTCGTAATCTGTAACGCTATTTTGCCCTGTCTGACTTCATGTAAACTAGAGGAATAATGTATTCCATTTACTTGCGACTTTTCAGTAAGCGTGAGAAGGTTTCCTTCCCTTCAAAAAGTTGGATTTACTGTACATTCTACCCACGTGCTTTCTCCTGGTTTAAGTCTTAATTCCCTCTATCTAACTTTAAATAAGTGCATTGATTTGATTCTAAGAGGTTTATGATCTGTTGTGAACTCGTGATGCATTCTGGATATCTTCCCTCTGTCTTATCCTTCTTTAAGATACCTTCATCGTGGATTCTCTTTAGTCCTGAGTTCTTTTAATTGACTTGCATATTGGTATTCTAGAAATCTCACGACCGTTGTTAATCACTAGTTGTTCTCTAGGGGCATCAATGCTTATCCCTTGTCTAGCCATAGTTGGATAACCTATCAGCAAATGGGCAAAAGCTAATTGTATATCTCTGGCTACCAGAACATTTTCTCTTAGAGCAATTCTTCCTAGCCTAAATGGAAAATCTAACTGTCCAATTACGTGAATATCATTACCCTGGACGTCTGTGATTCTACAATCTACTGCTGTGTTCAAACTTAAGTGAGAAAAATACAACCGATACACCTTTTCTGACAATTATATTCTTAGGACTACCTGTATTCAAAGAATGTAATAATATGGTTTCTCTAGACCGACATGTGGCGGGAATAATGGTCTATAATTATATTCATTTCTACATCAACTTTGGCTAACCTGTGTAGCTGGGCTTAGCCTTGGACATTCCGGACGTTCTCTCTGTTATAGAGGAAGATTCATTGTACCAGTAAGCAGAAAATTTCCCATTGGGTTGGGTCGTTCTGACATTGACTGAACTGGTTGATACCCTATACTTTCTTGCTGTTTGATGGGATATCTATTTGGAGCTGAATCTCTTTCCTCTAACTGGGGGAGATTGACTATTGTTTCTATCTCTGCCTCTCGACTGAGATCTACCTCTATGGAGCTGAAACAAATTTATTCCTGCTTCTCGGGCACTATGTCCTTGTTCTCTTATGGAAAGGACAGAAGGCTATCCCTCGGCAGTCCACTGGCATAATGTCCTCTCTTCTGACAGTTTATAGCACGTGACTGTCGAAAATCCTCCTTGAGAAGATTTACCTGGCATCTTATTCTGATTTCTAGATGGTGTCCTAGATCTATTTGGACCCTTTTCTTTTTGTCCTATATGCGACTAAAGGTCTGTATATAGGATTCCCTTCAGGTCTTCTACCTAGGATTTTTGTTTCCTCCTCTTCAATCTCTGCTACATCATCGGATGTCTCCCACTTACGAGTCATCCTTGCAATAACTTCCGTTGGCAGGCTTCAATCATTATTGCTAGTCTAAATATTTTTTTTTTAACATGACTCATTGGCATTTTTTGCTTGCCTCCTTCTACCCTCTATCCAACCTGTGGATTCCATGAAGTTAACCCCATTCATTCATATTGTTATACAACTGAGAGCTAAACTCTTGATAACGTCTTTCGTCTAACTTGAAATGTTGACGCACTATCCTTGCCAAGCTAGTAACTGGATCTCTTTCACCAACTGTGGAATAAACCTTCCTGAAATACCGTTTCAATTCTTCCCAATTCTTAAGATCTCGGTAAGTCTCGGAGTGGGACGTACCGTTCTAAGTCTCCTCCGGCTTCCAAATCAAGATAACTCTTGGCTTCAATAAGCTTTTCTCTATCTGGTCCCCGTTATGCTATCTAGGCGTGTCTCCACCTGCTCTATCCAGTTCTCTAAGTTACAAGCTAACTGACCGTTCTTTCTTCCGCAAAATTTAGCTATGTTGATTAATCACATGTCCCTTATGTGTTCCCATTACTGCTGCGCTCGAATTCGCGGACTGTGTACCTTCCGGCATGGTAATTTCCTTGTTTGACTTCTCGTGAGCACGGCGTTCAAACGTCTGATAAGGAGTCGGTCTCCCTTTGACCATCGACTCGTTAATGGAAATTTTCTTAAGCACTGAGTATTCATTAAAGTATCAAAGTATGACAGTAATATCCCAAAAGAAAATAATGATAATGACAGTAAATTGTTTTTACTTAAGTATTCGATACACCAAAAAGAAAAAATAAAAGATTTTCCCCCCCCAGAAATATTCTCAAAGTCTTACGTACCGGTAAGCGATTCTTAACAACAACAAAAAACCCAAAAATCTTAACAGTACTGGTAAAACGATACTGAAACTGACCGTAAAGTGTACGCTAACGAGAGACCTCCCCGTGAATTACCCTTGTTATCCTAAACAAACAAAATAAAAACAAGTAAACATTCATTCGACGTAACGAATAAAAGTAAAAGCAAATACTAAAACAAAAAAAACAAAACAAAGTACAAGAAATCGCAAAACACCAAAATCACAAAAATAACATAAAATGACACAATCAAAATTAGAAATTAAAATTTAAAGTTATTGGTTAGTAAATACAAATGTTCGGGAAAAGGTCTTAGTAGCTGATTAGTTATAATTAGTAAACTAAAGAAATATTCGTAGTTTCGTTGCCAAAAAAAAGGTCAGAGTGAAAGAAAATCTTTTAATCTTGAAATACCAGAAATTGTCTAACTGAAATGTTAATCGCGTATTTACTTTCAATAAAGTTTGATGTTTATGTAAGTGTGAGGATATTATTTTTTTGGACTTAACTTCTTTCGTCGTCTTCGACTCCCGGGTTTACGTCTGACAGCTTGCGTTCGCCTACCAGCGCGTTGAATGATGCGTTGTTACGTCTGCGGAATGGGGACTTCTCTCTCTCTCTCCTCGATTGCGTTGACTGATGCGTTTTCGGAATTGTTGTCTTTCCTCTTGATATATTCTTTATGCGTTCGACATCTTGTTTCTTCTAGTGGAACGACTGTTCTTGTTCTTCAGAGTGGAGTTTTTACTTTCGCAAAGTGTGGGTGGCTTTTTTTGGAGCGCTTTTATTGTTACAACTCGGTAACTGTCCTTGTATTTGGTTTTTGGGGGAAGCACTGGTAACTGTCTTTTGGGGAGAACTTTCTTTTTAGAGTGGCGTGAATGGATTGAAATCTCTTATGCCGACACTAAACTTTTGATTCCGTTTCGCAGCCGCTGTCTTTAACTGTCATTCGTGTCTTCGTATCACGTCGCTAATCACCATTTCTTTGCTGTGTCTTTTGTCTCTTCCTATCCTATCGACATCAATTAATCTTGTCACTATATCAATCTTTATCTCCATCGTATCCCACCGCTCTGCCACCAATATATCTGTGACGGTACTTACTTTCTTTGCACAGATCTAAGGTAACGTGTGCCGTGGAGGCTGTACTTTGGGGAATTAGGTAAAGGGGTTCTGTTAGGATGAGAAATTAATTGATATGTTTCTTTGCATTAAGTTTATTCGTTCGTTAGGGGGTCTTACACATGTTTTCCACCTTCTGAGTTACTGGGCTCTTGGACTGATAAAAACTTAATTGGCACTTGTTGCAATTACGAATCTATAGGCACGAGGGAAATTTACTGAGTATTGATTGTTGTCACTTTCACTGTCTTTGATTGATTCGCCCACACCACACTTTTTGCACCTGTTCTTCTTCTGGGGATTCTTCTGTCCCTTCTCTGTTCACGGCCATGCCACTGCAGTTCTCCCCTCAGGCTCCCCTGTTGTTCTCTCTCTTGCTTC
>NC_087212.1:11635229-11747729 GCF_015104395.2 Macrobrachium nipponense
TTTTGGTTCTTGCCTGAGAAAATGTGTATGTTCTCAACAGTGATCACTTTCCAATCATCTCCTCATAGACACATGCATGATACAGGAGGAATTGAGGTTTGGAGCATTGTAGTCATTGAAAGTTTCTAGTTTTTCTTGAGTCCTTGAGTATTGGCTTTACATATATATGAATCACAAAGAATTGCTTAATAAAATTACATGTATATGTTACATCAGGTAAAGATTTTCAAGGACATAGTATATGTATGTATAGTGTTTGTATAGAAGAGTCAGGAATAAAGTTGCAATTGCACTCCCAAAAGATAAACTTGGGCTACCTAACTGTTATGTACACACAATCTAAGGATGTTTATTTATTTTTTTTTTTTATAGGATCTTTTTTGTTGCATTTTTTCCTAACACTTTACTCTGCCTAAAATGAGGGTTTTGTTGGTATTGTATTGCTATCCTGTATGACTGAGATACCCAAACTATAGACTATCCATCTGTAAGAATTATCCTTGATATTTAATGGGTGTGTTATTTACAGAAATATGTCTTTTTACTTCCAGAAAAAAATTGATAGAGGGAGCCCGAGGTATTTTACAGGGCACATCCAATTTGCTGCTTTGCTTTGATGAATCAGAAGTGCGCAAGATCATCAGAGAATGTAAGAAGGTCTTGGATTATTTAGCAGTGGCAGAAGTCATAGAAACAATGGAAGATTTAGTACAGTTTGTTAAAGATCTCTCTCCATGCCTTACCAGGGTAAGCTCTTGGCATCAAATGTTCTTGTCCATCATCTTGTATAATGATGCTATACTGTAGAAAACAAATAAAATTTTTATATTAAGGGGGTTAGATAGCAAGTTAGGTGGCTTTCATAATAACATTTTAGTATATTTTGCACTTTAGTATATGACGCAGTACATTCGAATATTATAGTAGTGATACGAGGCAGTGCATTCGAATATTATAGTAGTGTTTCTTTACAGCCTGTTACTTTATCAGGTAAGTCATTAGTTAAATTACTGTAGAAATAATGTATATTGTTATTTGTTGTTTCATTTTGATTTTCATATGATTGCTTAACATGAAATATGTAGAATTTTTCATTACATGAAAATTTATGATATTATTGCAGTCATTGCTGATGTGAAAGATTATTGACCATATTATATGTATTGAATACTGAAGTCAGTTTTATGCTGATGAACTTCAGTGATAACCTTTTATTTGAATTTCAATTAAAAGAATATTGTTACTCTTCTTATCACTGATCTTATGATTAAAATGTTTTAGGATTGCTTGCAAATCATACTCATTGACCGTTCTTTAAAATGGTTTACAAAATTTCATGTCTTACTCTAGTTACAAGATTATTAGTGGAATCAAATAGCCTTCATTATTTCAGTACAACCATGAGAAGGTCCAAATTATAGGTTCATTAGCCGATTCTGAAAACATAGTTTGGTTGACAAATTTACTGAGACCACAATATCGTAAATCTTTAAAGTGCCTTGAAGTATAAATTCTTTGATGTGTCATGATTATAATTATATGCAAAATGTTTCTTTGGAATCAGTAGGCCATTTGAATACTAAGAGGTTTAGTTATTGTAGAGTAAATGAGTCAAGTATTCCAGGAATTTTTTTTAGAAATGTTATATACTACTAAGCATGTGCAGTGCAGTGATATAAAGTGAAAAGGGTATGCAGGTGGTTTCTCCTTTACATTTTCATAATTTTTGGATAATTTCTGCTGAATTTTAAGGCTGTCATCAGATGAAAGTAAAGTTTAATAAATACTAGTAAACTACGTATTTTCTTTATGACTGAAATATATTATGTATAGTAACCATGAAGTAGTGGAATATTTTTCATAAAAATTTGTTTGTTATTAGGTCTCACGGGACGTCGATGGACGTCAACAAGAATTAACACACCAAGTTCACCGCGAAATTTTAATGCGATGTCTTGAGGCTGTAAAAACGTTATCACCTATTCTCATTTGCTCCATGAAGATCTTCATTCAAATATTCCATCAAGGAGGGAAGGGTATAGAAGAGGCAGCAGAAAACAGAAATTATTTAGCTGGTAAGTAGTACATAGTATTCAAATCTATTTTGAAAAGGTTTATATTTGTAGATTGGCATTTTAACCATATGTCCATCTAGGGTACTAGGTTGATTATTTTTCTGAGGACACAAAATTTAGGAAATGGTTCATGGAATTTAAGTATGCTTGCCAAAGAGTTTGCAGTAGGTTACAGGGGGAGCCAGCCAGCAGCCCCCCCCCCCCCCCCCCCCCACCCCCCCCCCCCCCCCCCCCCGTTAATGGCATTTCAGCTTTACGGTGCTTGACTAATGACGACATTAACTAGATTTTTTATTCCAGTAAGCAGTTTGGTGCCAATAAACCTCTTAATAGCACTGTTAATTGGTCAATGTTGCCGTTAAGTGGATCATAGGCACTTTTGGCTTCATAAATGCCATTTATTTGGTTAATGACAATTTTTGGTTACCCACGCTTGACAGATAACCAAACACCCGCCGTTAACCAGGGACTGCCTGTACTTTGATTTGGTGATGTAGTTGCAGGTGTTGTTCACTGGGTCTTAGGCTTAAAGAGGAAATTTGGTCATATTCTGAAGTAAATAATACCCAAAGTATTACCTTAGTAATATAACGGGTCAAAAAGTTAAACTAGCCTAGCTAATTTACTGTAGCATAACTACTTGGGCCAAGCTTTGAGGATTGACCTTTAGATAGCAGCCCTGTCAGTCTGTAATAAGTTTATGGCCAACATGGTAAATGTGTTTGAGTCTGGAAAAAGCAAGTTAATTCTCAATTGAAGCAACCACTAAAGCGCTATTGCCTATTTTGCCGAATATCAAAGAAATACAAAAAATCAAAGTAACTGTCACTAGCCACATTGTTTTTCTTTATATCCAAGGGACAGCAACTCTACCTCACTTTGCAGAGATAGAAGGGTGGCTATAAAAAGTATTACTTTAATTATTGGAATTAAGATCTGATTGCATACATGACCTAAGAATAGATGGCAAGTTGAATGTAGGGATTGTGCAATAGTGAAAATTTTAACAAATATAACACTGGAGAAAATCTACCCTAAAAGTGTGAAATTCTTGGTACGACCAGTATCATAACACATATATGACTGGCACTACCCATAAATATACTTCAGCTGTGGACAAGAACATCATGCTAATGCATGACCTTGGGAATGATTTTTCAGCTTATATAATAGAGAATTAAGAATACTAATGACAACAGGAATGTCAACAAAAGAAGCAAATTAAGAAGCTGAGTTGGAGGAGGAAGTATAAAAGTACAAGAGACACTTGATCCAAGGAAAAAATCCTCTTTAAAACAGCTTTAGGAAATAAAATTTCTCAAATCTCAAATGTTAATGATGAATATAAACATTCAGAAAGAAAATTAGCATGATAGAACCAATTCCGTGATACTTTGTCAGTCGTTGCAAAACATAAAGTAGCCAAAAACTTTAAATTAACATCCATAATAATAATTCATAACTGCAAGATATTGTGAAAAAAAGAATATCAGAAAAGGTAGGGCCCCTTAGAAATAACCAAAATATTGAAAACAAAAATACAGATAAGTCTGTCAGACTTGTCACACTTAAATTGTCACATAACATTAAACCTCACACTAACATCAAAGAAAGGACGGGAAAAACATTCAACACCTTCCAGCTGCAGATAAAGCAAAATACAAACTCAGACAATATGATTGCAACCATAACTGATACAGAAAGGCATAGGACATAGGAAAGATATGTACTGATTGAAGAAGTTACCTCATTAGGTACAGGAATCACAGCAAACCTATAACCCCCCCCCCCCCAAAAAAAAAACAAAACAAAAAAAAAAAAAAAAGTGACCAGAAGCATGGCTATAGTGTGTGCTTCATAGAATCATGCTAAAAAAAATAGCATTTTTTGGGATTTTGGATGTTCATGAATATGATTGTCTTTATTGCTGTGTAGGGAGAATGACAGACGAAATCAACGAAATCATCCGTGTCCTTCAGCTCACTACTTACGATGAAGAAGAATGGGATGCTGATAACTTGACAGTCATGAAGAAGTCTGTCAATGCTATTGAAGGCAAAGCTCAGGCTGCACATGATTGGCTACAAGTAAGTATTTTGAAGATGATACATTGTATATTTCTGAACAGTAAGTACTGTACCACTGTATTGTTATAAGCATTATTTGCCTTTGAGGTAGGAGAGTGAATAAGAAAGCTCTTCTAATCAGTTGCATACTTTTGCACTTCACTGGTATGGTTTTACTGTTTCCCTTTAGTAACACTGTACAATATACACTACATACGTATACGTATATGCATATCTTTCAGAATCTTGAATTTGGCTGTGTGGAATGTTGAACTAATTGAGTTTTTTATTTGCAAACACTTAATTGGTTTTATATATATTATGCACAGTGTTTTTCAGATTGTTTAGAAGCTGTTTCTATACATGCATTGAAGTTTTTCAACAGATAGATTATCTTTGGTTGTTAAAATGCACTTTGTACAGCAAAGTATTTTGGGGTTATATTCTAAGGAAGACATTATAGTAGGTTAGATGTGAATACAGTATTTAAATCTTTATTTTGTGACAATAATTTTTGATAATTATTAGGGAAAAATAATTTGACTAATCTGTTTTCACTTTGTGAGTACAGTGGAAATTCCAGGTCAGTCCGGCAGTTTGCTTTGCTTGCATTCCATCAATCAATGATTGATGCCTGTTTTAGTTTAAAAGAATATACAAGAGAAATTACTGTGACTGTTACCTTCAACTTGAAAGGTTGTTAGTGGATGTGGAGTTTGTTTTAAACAAATTTTTGTCATAGTGTTGATTTTGCGTAACTAAGACACACTTGTATGTGTTTACTATATAAATTTTTTTTCCACTTAAATGTGCCTGCTCTTTATTGTTCATCTACTGTTATTGGTGTATGAGTACTGTTTGGTATTGTTTTATTTTGTCGTTAAATCACCCATGAAAAGTTTTAAAGTATTTTAATGTAGTGAATTTTAAAGTGTATTGTTGCTGTCAGGTATGATATGCCATCAAATTTGTGATAAATTGTTCTCGTAGCTTATCGTATATTTTTTTTACTTGTGTATTGGTATAACACTTGACTAATCTTTCAGGATCCAACTGCCCTGCGAGGGGGTATTGGTGAAAAATCGCTTCGTCAGATCTTGGCACAGGCAGGGAAAGTTGCTGAGCGGTCCCTCCCATCTGACCGTGATGTTATCAGGAAACTCTCAGGTGATATTGCCTCCATGACTGATGCTCTCTGTGAATTACGACAAGATGGCAAAGGAGCCACTCCACAGGTTTGTTATTGAATTACTGATTATAGTAACGTTACTCTTGTCTTTTTTTTTATGAATGTTTTGGTATCTAAGGAAGCTCTTGAATGTCACTGGAATATATTTTTGCAGTTGTGACGAGTTGTTCCAAGTTAACTATTTTTTATGTTATAACACTGTAATATTGCCTATTTATTTTAACTCGTAAGTTTTTGTGACAACAGCTTTTATTTTTTTTAAAGTGATTGCTTGCCTGTCAGGCTTTTAGGCCTAATAGATATCAAGTCCCTTTTGTTTTTTATTATTATTATTGGTAATTGACAACTTTTTATAATTTTCAGTTATAATTAAAGCATTCAATTTCTATTGCTTTTGGTGGCATCATTCCAAGGAAACTCATTCAAGTACTGTTTTTTAACTCTCGTACTGTTATGTGTCTTCCCTGGATATGCTCTGTTGGTTAAAATTGCCATAGATTGCATGAGTATGTGTTTTTGATCAACTAATTAGTATGTCGTAGCCTTTGAATTGAACATTTTCCTGTCTACTGATTATAATGCATGCTTATTAGAAATTGTTTGATTTGGTGCTTGAAGTGCAGGGTATTAACCCTTCCGTTTATGACTCCTATGACAATTACGTCTGTGGGCAGTGGCAGTGACTCGAGTGTTAATCATAAAAATGTTTATGTACGTACTGTTGTTTGTTCAAAGACTCATATTTCCGACAGTTTTCAAGGTCGACCTCTCAATTTTGTTTCATTTTGCTGCTGATTACTTATTCTATATAATGGCATAAAAAATCCCACTAAAGTAATTATTATGTCATGAAATAATGATTAGAAATTATGATGGGACTGAAATTTGGATGATACTCGTATATTTCATCAATAAGCGAAGGACTTAAATTTGGATGATGTTCGTATGTCATCGGTAAGCGAAAGGGTTAATGATGTTAGTTTATGGTATTGGCCTATAGAATTGTAGTAGAGCCCCTTACAGTTTGGTGTTTATTAGTTACGTAATGCTTTCTGGATTTTATGTTGCACATAGTTTATACTGCAATATCTTATGTAATCTCCATGGATATGGTTCATAACTAAAGTATATTGGTTCTCCAATATTTATTCCTTCGTAAATAGTTCGTTGTTTTAGTAAATTACTTTATTATAGTATTTTCTAGTCACATTGTTTAGTATCTGTTGTTTTGAATCTTAATATTTGTGTGTCTCATGTTCATAATTTCAGTGTATGTTACTATCAGTTCCATTTTTTGTCTGTATTAAGGGGTGTATTTCGAGTACTGTAGTAGATTTTTGAATATCTAAGTAAAGCAAATGCCAAGCACTGCTGGAAAATTGGTTGTTCTTTCAACACACAATAATGATTTCTGTGGTTATGTCTGCAGCTTTATTTGCCTTAGTTTATGTTATCTGGGTACTTAACCCTCTTACGCCGAAGCGGTAAAAAAAAAATTGTCTCCCGTGTGCCGGAGGTGTTTCAGAGTGAGCGCGGAAGCGGAAAAAATATATTTTTCAAAAAATCACAGCGCACTTAGTTTTCAAGATTAAGAGTTCATTTTTGGCTCCTTTTTTGTCATTGGCTGAAGGTTAGTATGCAACCATCAGAAGTGAAAAAAATTATCATTATCATATATAAATAATGCGATATATGATAGCGCAAAAATGAAATTTCATATATAATTGTATTCAAATCGCGCTATGCACAAAACGGTTAAAGGTAACAAGTTACTTTTTTCCCGTTGTAATGTACACTAAATTGCAATCATTTTGGTATATAACACATTGTAAAACGATAAAAGCAACACAGAGAAAATATTATCACAAAATAATGCATGAATTCGTAACGCGCGGACATAAACAAATATTTTTTTCAAAAATTCACCATAAATCTAAATATTGTCCTAGAGACTTCCAATTTCTTTCAAAATGAAGACAAATGATTGAATATTACTATACTGTAAGAGTATTAGCTTACAATTGCAGTTTTCAACCATATCTGACGAGTTAAAGTTGATTGAATGTCGAATTTTTTTATATATATATTTCTTATATGCAATTATTTCAGAAATAAGGAAAGCTACAACCTTCAAATATTTTTTGTTTTATTCTACATGAAATTGCGCACATTTTCATATATAAAACTCTATGAAATGCCTAATATGAAACGGAGCAAATATTCCGAGAATGGAACGTACGCATTTCGGAGATTTGTGGCGGAGAATCCGCGAGCGGAGGGAAGGAAAGATTTTTTTTTAAATCCACCATAAATCTAAATATTTTGCTAGAGACTTCGAATTTGTTTCAAGATTAAGATAAATGACTGAATATTACTAGACTGTAAGAGTTTTAGCTTACAATTGCGTTTTTCGACCATTTCGGTAGAGTCAAAGTTGACCGAACGTGGTTCTTTTTCTATTTATCGTGATTTATATGCAAATATTTCAAAAATGAGAAAAGCTACAACCTTCAATTAATTTTTTTTTTGTATTCTACATGAAATTGCGCACATTTTCATATATAAAACTTTATGTAACGGCTAATTTAAAATGGTGCAAACATTACCACAATCGCACGTTTGATTTTTTCGGAAAAGTTACCGCGCGGACGTAAAGAAAATGTTATTTTTTTTCATAAATTCACCATAAATCAAAATATTGTGCTAGAGACTTCCAATTTGTTGTAAAATGAAGGTAAATGCTTGAATATTACTAGAATATAAGCGTTTTAGCTTAAAATTGCGTTTTTCGACCATTTCGGTAGAGTCAAAGTTGACCGAAGGTTGAAATTTTGGCAATTATCGTTATTTATATGAAAATATCTCAAAACTGATAGAAGCTACAACCATGGGTTGTTTTTAGTTGTATTGTGCATGAAATTGCGCACATTTCCATATATAAAACTTTATATAACGGCTAATTTTAAAATGGTGCAAACATTACCACAATCGCATGTATGATTTGTTTCGGAAGAGTTAATGCGCAGACGTAAGGAAAAAGTTTTTTCATAAATTCACCATAAATCGAAATATTGTGCTAGAGACTTCCAATTAGTTGCAAAATTAAGGTAAATGATTGAATATTACTAAAATATAAGAAGTTTTAGCTTTACAATCTCCTTGGCGTTTTTTCGACCAATTTCGGTAGAAGTCAAATAGTGACCGAAAAGGTTGAAATTTTGGCACTTATCGTTATTTATATAAAAATATCTCAAAACTGATAAAAGCTACAATCATAAGTATTTTATTGATGTATTCTACATAAAAATGCGCACATTTTCATATATAATACTTCATGTAACGGCTAATTTACAATGGTACAAAAATTATGTCAAAGTGACGAAATAATTTCCGAGATGTGTCGCAGATACTTTTTAGTGCGGCAAGAAAGAAATTCGCGCTTGCGCGCCTGCGTAACGATTGTAAACAAAACAACACCTTGATCTGTGAGCTCCCAGCATCCCCCAAGGCGCGTGATTCAAAAGTTTTACGCTGGTAGGCCTATAAGTATTTTTCCGCGAATTTTAAAAAAAACTTTTGTAAGTTGACGTAAAATACGTCCAGTCGGCACACGGGAGACAAAAAATGTCGACGTAAAATACGTCCAGTCGGCAGAAGAGGGTTAAAAGGCATTTGGGAAGTACCTATTGAGATGTGAATATTTGTCTATAATGATTATCTCTTTTTGGAGATGGCATGGTTTCTTTGGCCAGTAAGTTACTTTGGTATTACATTGTCAATAAAAAAACACAAATTCTACCCTATTCCATGTAACCAGAGTTTTTCTCTCGGGTGCAAGCAAAAGAAAAGTAAGGCAGAAGGCTCACATAAGCAAAACTGCAGGCAGGTTTTTCTAATGGAAGTGTATAAACAATTAATTTCATAAGCAGTAAACATATACATGTAGCAGAATATATAATTCCGGAAGGGAATAGATGAATTTTATTGTGTTACCTGTATTCTTTGTTCCCAAAATTGTGTAGTCTTGAGACAAAGCAAGACAATGAGAAACCTTCAGTTTGTCCAAGTGGTAGGTATCAAAACTAGTTTGGCACTATGTCCAAGCAATGCAAAGAGCTGCATCATCTTAAGTAATACTGTGAAATAGCTGGGGATCAATCAGTGTTTTATCTACACTGACCTAGTTTTCTAGGGCACAAAACCAAATTTAGTCTTTATAGCTATTTAAAGAATATGATAGATCCCTCTTTAAACTTGCCGTTTTATTCAGGAACATATGTTGTCTTACAAAGATGAGACTCATTTTACAAACCTGGCGTTTCATAGACTTGAGAAAATAAATCAGTGATTCCAGAATCTTGTAACAGTGTAAATTTCTTAGCAGAAATGCTGAGGAAGTATTTGTAAATACTTTACAAGCACTTCTTTCTTTTTTCTTTAATTCTGCTTTGTCAAATGGTTATAATGAATCTCATTAATTTCTTTTATTTCTGTTATTTTTTTTGCAACCAGTAAACATATAACTTCAGAATAAAATAAATTGCAATATCACATTGCAAAGTGGGCAAGGTGCATAAATGCAGAAAAAAAGGCAGCTCCAAAGGACTAGCAAAGGGTGTGCAAAAATAAAAGAAGTAAAGAAATTAATTAAAAGGAAGGGTAGATGAACGCAAAAGTATATGCATTTACATAACAGGAAAAGCAGTTTACTGGATTTAACTTAGTTTATAGAGGGAACTAAGTCAATGGAACTGTTTATCAACTCCATTAAGAAAACACTGAAAAATTCCCTCACACTGATATTTCTTTTAAATATCAGTATAAAGTGATGAATCTGAAGGTGAAGTCACTAGAATGATCATATAGTTTATGTAGCCATTCAAAAATTAGAAATAAGTAATTGTTAACTGAACATTACAGATGTTCACATAGACATCTGGCATGACCCAAGTAACTGATGATTTTGCAAAAAAAAAAAAAAAAAAAAAAAAAAAAAGTGATACGTAATTTAAAATTTTTTAATGTGCTAAAGTTCAATCACTCAGTATTCCAGGTATTTTTTCTGGCATCATTATTATTATGCTGAATAAATTTTCATTCCTATTACTGCAATACAAACCAGCTATAATCTGTTTTATAGATGATAGTCACTTTTTGATTATCTGTTAACACGTTGCTTGGTGTATCAGTAGACTCTAGATTACTCATGGGGGTATTTTTTTAAAGGATGAAATGTATTTGATGAATTGGTGGGCAAACCTGTTGCTGATGATGTTATACTGCCTTCTTTTGGTTTCGTTAAGAATTTCCTGACATTATTGTTAACCTGTTGTTTGCTTTTTTCTGTTATCTGGGTATCTTTTTGAAATATGGGAAGTCAGCATGCTGCCCTTCCCTCATACTCATGTCTATGGCTCAGCTAACTTTTATTACCGCGGAGACAGATGGCGTGAGTTCTATACTGTCAATATTTTGGAATATTGTCAAGAAGGGAAGGTCATGATCAAATGGCTTTTGGATCTAGGATCTCCCATAAACACTTAAGAACTGTAAATGAAAATGAAAGGTGACTTTTGAAAATTAGTCAACAGTTAAAAGAGATTCCTATTGTATATTCCTCTCCCAGTTGGCACAATTCTGCATTCTATCTATATTTTAGAAGTTAAATTTATTACCAAGACAAGTTGGATTGGCATTTTTAATACAGAAGAGAGAAAAATTTTTTTTGGAGAGGTTTATATGGATAGGATATTACACTTGGTTGCAATGTACAAGAGCAGTACTTTAGTACTTTGCACTGATTCTCTTAAGAGAAGTACAGTAAAGAATATTTACCCTGTTTTGGAACTGTCCAGATTTTATTGCCCATGTGGCAGGAACTGTACATAGATCTGAACGGTCAAGGGCCATGAGCCATATCCAGATTTGTAAACCTGCTGGTTAGGAACTTTATTATATGTATCTGTCAGGCAAGAATTGTATCAGATTGAAGTACTGTACCTGCTTATTTTCAACAAAGAGAATCCAGTTCAGATTTGAATTGTCATATAGTAAAGAAATTATGAATTTTCATATACTCTACTGTACTTTGAAGCCATGCCCAGACTCTTGAGGTTATTGGTAAATATCTGTTAAAGGATAACTTTCTTGTGACTGGGAGGTAAATGGTTAGTTAAATGGTGCAGTTAACTTTTCTTGGTAAAATGCTCAAGAGAATATAGATGACTCCTTGTAATTTAAATTCTGGAAGTTACTATGCATTTATGTAAGCTTTAAGGATCTAAGTGAGTTGTAATGCCACTCTCATCAGTGTAGCATGTGCCTTGCAACCAGAATCAGGCAAGCACTTCCAAGGTGATATGGATGTGTCTGACAATTTACATAATTCTGTAAAATAAGCTTAGAGCAGGAATCACAGAAGCTTTTTCATTGAGGCATGGCTAACTGAAGTGACACATTTTTTAAAAGTTATTGGTTTAGATAACAAGCACATAAATTTTCAGTTAGACATTCAGATTGAAGAATTTTAATAAAGCATTGCCTCCCACGTATGTTATGAATCGGTGTTAGTAAAATAGTTTTTATTAAAATTTATATAAGCGCCAATGTAAAATTATCCTTTTTATATAAATGCAAACCTTTTACTTTACTGAGACTATTTTCCCAGCTCATTTGATTGGTAGTCTGCTGTGCTATCTTGAGGTTGCATAGGGGATTCAGTGGAGATTGAGTATGTAGCACAGTTAGACTCTCTCTAGTATTACTAGTGTAAACTTGTATTCCCCCTTGCAAGGATGAATGCTCACCTGGAAGTGATTAGAGGATTGTTTAATCTGCTGCTGTAACTCAGGTCTTTGCAGATTGTATTCTTTCAGGCAATAAGCATAAGTAAAATAAGATGTTTGTATTTATGGGATTTTGTGTATTTATGGGATTTTGAATTTGTATTTATTACAATTTCTTGCTTAATGTTTTTCACTTATACTCACTCATTGTCTGTATTATCAGCAATGGGTTGAAGCTATTTTCATCCTGTATAACATGTTTGCTGAAAGGTACAAAAGATATTTAGTTTGCATCTTGTGATTCCAGTGGGCTGAGAAGAGGATCATAGATAAATGTATAAATCAGCAGTCTAAGAACTATTTGGCACAAGGTCCATATAGCATGTTTTACACATTTTCTCAGGCTTGATTGGTCTGTAGGTTGTAGTTTGGAGACCTCTGGTACAAATGAAAAAACTATCTTTTTAATGTCTTGCATTTTGTAATTGCAAATCTAACAAGTAGGATATTAATCCACTAAATATGTTCCCTGAAGACTTTTGCTTTTGTCTTAGTGATTAAACATTTGTGAATTAAAGTAAAATATATGCTGCTTATCAAAAAGGTTTTCCAAACTACTTGCACTGTTGTTCATATCTTGCAATTCACATTTTTTCCTTTTTTCATTACTTTTGATTCTTTATCAAGCTGTACATTTAGCTTATTGATCTCAACTTGTACAGTATTTCTCAAAATACTGCCTTTTTTATAAGTAGTTTTTTCACTTGAAGAAATCTCAAAGATTTCATCCACTGGCATATCTTTATTAATTCCCTGTAATAGAAGAAAGTAGGTTTTAAATGTAACGCCTTACTGAATTCAGTATTGTATAGCTATGGAAAAAGTTTTACTCTTCTCTGTATAGTAACTGGTATGGCAGTAATGTTACTGATTTGAAAAGGAAATTTGTCTTTCAGTTTATTCAACAATAGTACTATAATATTTGATTGCAGGATCCTAAATTCACATAAATTAGGATACATGCATCTATTGTTTCATGAGGCATGATGTCAAGTTTTCCATAGTATTGATATATGTTATTTAGTTCCAACTTGATGACTGTAAGCTCCTTATAAAGTACTAATTGAGTATTATTGGCACATTCTTTTAAATGTACCTTATTTAGTTAAGACGTGATTGATAAACTGGTTTATATTTTTGCTATTCCTAAAAAGTTGCACCTTAGAATTATAAGAAAGAAACTTTAGTGTCTTACTCATTTAATGTTATGGTATTGTAAAAAAATTTTATGCAGTAAAATGATTCAATTTCCATCATTTCCCATAAGGAGGTAGTGCCATCAGTGCACCTCATGGGGTGTGCTGTAGGCATTATTTAAGGGTTTTTGCAGTGTCCCTTCAGCCCCTAGCTGCAACCCATTTCGTTCGTTTTAATGTACCTCCATTTATATTCTCTCTCTTCCTTCTTACTTTCCACCATCTCCTAATGATTGTTTCATTGCACAACTGTGAGGTTTTCCTCCTGTTTCATCTGTCACACCTTTTTTCTGTCAAGTTCCGTTTTAGAGCTGAAGGTCTCAGCACTTGGCCTCTGGCCTAAATCTTATATTCTATTCTGTTCTATTCTATTCTGCTTGTTTTCTTATACAGGATATTCTAAAATGAACATTCTTATTTATGTTGTGGAAAAGAATATGTATAAATTTTATATATTCTCTGAAATTAAAGCAACCAAACTGTCTTCTAATTTTACACCCTATAGTCATTGCCAAATCCATGTAGAAATAGATTCTGTGCTCTGTTTTTGCAGTAATTTAATTTTTGGAACTCTGTACAGTTATTGTTAGTTAGTTGCTACTAGGAATTGAAGGACAAAGAAATAAAAAGGAAATTATTTGTGTCAGTTGTAATATTTTCTTATCTAATTTCCACTTTTCAGGGTCAAAGTCTAGCTCGAAGTATTGGTGAAAAACTGAATGAGCTGAGTGGTGCAATCTCAAGGGCTGTGAACAATGTCGAAAGAAGTGGGGTACAACAACCTGCTCATACAGTTGCTGGACGACTGGAACAAGCACAGAGATGGTTGAATAACCCCTCTTTGGATGACAAAGGATTAGGCCAGCAGGCTATTGGCCTTATTGTAGAAGAAGGAAAGAAGGTGAGTAAAAATATTCATGCAAGAAATGAATTGGGAATTGGTTTTCAAAAGAAATAGTACTTGTACTAAATGGCTCTTTGTGGCATCTTATTTCCTCACTTGAAGTCAGGTAGTAAGTGTCATATATTCAGTCATTTTCAGTAGTATTCTGTCAGTTTCATTGTTAGTTGGCTCTGAAAATGAACCCTTTTTCATTGGGAACCTGAAGGGTAGATTATTTTGAAGTATATTAGAATGTAAGAAAAAAAAATGATAGATTAAAATTGATTTTTCAGGTGGCTGCTGGATTGACAGGTCCAGCTAAGTCAGGCATTCTTGCCCTTTGTGATGAGGTAGACAATTTGTCACAGCAGTTGTCAGATATGTGTCGACATGGGCAAGGGGATTCACCTCAGGCTCAAGATGCTGCAAGGTGATTGAATTTAACAGTTACATACCGTCTTTTGATGAATTTAACAGTTATTTACCATCTTTTGATGCATTACTTTTAATTAGCTTAAGTTTTTCTGTTTGGCCAATGATTTTTTCAAATATTAGTAAGGAGTTATGGGAAAAGAAGTTTCTTATGTTGTGTGTAATTTGAAAATTACATTACTGCATTGCCCAAAACCAAGTTATAGAAATTGTAAGGTCCTACGTGCATACAGTAGTCCCCTCATTTTGTAGAAAGAGGTAACCATGGTAAATAGCAAACCTTATTTTGACCCCATTTGCAGTATGATTTCCATGTGCAGACATATAAATATTATATATGCTAAAGCTTATGTCTGTATTTGTGACAGGAAAATATATTAATTTTTGTTTTGATAGGTACCCAAAACAGGCTATGAAGCATCATTTGAATTGATATCTCATGATTTGGAGTTGTTCCAAACATTAGTGATGCAGATTAAGTTTGATTTTGTTATATTTTTTAAAAGTTATTTGAACCTCTTAATTATTTTTGAAATTTGGAAACCTGAATAAATGGAAAACTTTGAACATGATGAATTTAAAGAACAGTACTTCCAAGACAGGATTTATTTAATAATGTTTCTATTTCAGAGCACTGTCTGCCAAACTACAAGAGCTCAAGAACAAGATCCAGACTGCAGTTGTAGATCGTGTTGTAGAAGATTTTGTTGACATTACAACTCCGCTGAAGCAGTTTACAGATTCAGTGTTAGCACCTGAAGGTATGTCTGATATGAGTGTTGCATAATTTTTAGTACCATTTCTACTAAGATATGAAAAATACATTCATCAGTATTGTAATAGCTATTTTTATAAAATAACTATACCTTACAAGTTATTACAGTCCATCACAATGTGTTTTTGACAAGTAAAAGGATAAGTAAAGCTGTTATAAAAACATGAAGAGAAAAGAAAGCTCTCTTTACATAACTAAGGTAGGTTTGAGACTTGGAGGTCTAGCATTTTTTACAATTTATAATGTATCCTCATACTGTATATTTTAATATTTGTGGCCATTCCTGGTGTTATTCTTTATAAAGAAACCTGGTTTATATTGTTACCATGACTCATGCAGTCTCAACTTATTGTTTTGCTATTATTTTGATCCCATAGGGTCTAGAACTTCCAGTATGCCTTGGTTTGACCCCTTAAGGTGAACTCCTTCAACAAGCTCACTAAGAGTCTGATATGACTTTCAATTTTTATTAAACTGTGTAAAAATAATAATAGCTTTTCCTTTAGAAAACTGTTTCAGACTTGAGAAGAAATTCAGAGGTGATCTAATTCTGAAAATAGTGGTGCAGTTACAGAGAATGGTATCACCTTTACCTCACCAGATATCAAAGCTTTGTCATTATTTACTTTAGTATCCTTGAGGAGAAGTGCAGAAGGTTTTCACAAAGTGTAATCTAGTTGGTAATTTTTCCAGTTTAGCATTTTTAAGCTTTCATTAGTCTGAGACCCAAGGAACTATACTAGGATGTATGCCTATTGTAAATTGTGCATACAGTACAGTATGTGTTTTCATTCATCGTCATCATCATCAAATAAAGCACAATAGAACTAGGCTACACACTTTGTCTTATTTTTAGTGTCTTATTTTTAGACTTTTAGGACTAACACAGAAGATTTTTAAGTCAAATATTTGGTGGAAAATGAAGTTAGACAGAGCTGGACAATTTATAGACCTTGTAGATAAGGGCCAGAAAGTCACAAAAGTAAAAGGCAAAAAGTTCAGTGGAGCTGAAGAAACAATGAAAGAACAATAAGTTCTGGGATATATTTTAGGCAGCACCCTTTGGCAGCACTAGCAGTTAATTATTTTCCTAAATTTTGTAATTTTTCATTGAAATACAATAATATGTCTATTATTATAATGCAGTCTTGCTTTCTTTTCAGACACTCCTGGTCGAGAACAAGTATTTGAGAATCGTGCAGCAAATCTTGCTCAGTTTAGTAATAGAGCAGCAAAAACTGCACTCATGGTTGCAGCAGGAAGCTCAGGTGGTAACAAGAAGTTGACAGAAGCCCTTTTGGCATCATCTGGCCAAGTAAGTTTTTGTTTTATCATCTAGATATGGGAACAGTGTATTGGTCAATTTGACAATTTAATGTAATTTTTCCAACATTAGCATTGATATTTTTTATCACTTTCAAGTAATGTGATTTACTTTCGTTTAACCAAGTTTCAGTCATGAACATTTTGACTGAAGGAAAGCTGGAAGCTGTATAAGAAGATCACTATTTCCATGTGTAGTGGGGTAAAGGCTATTTAATATTTCCATACCCTTTAGAATTTTTTCTTACCCACTAGGTGGAGAGCTTAACTCCGCAGTTGGTTGCTGCTGGACGTATCCGTATGACCTACCCATCCAACAAGGCTGCAGATGAACATTTTGAGAATCTTCGTCGTCAGTATGCTGAGAGTATACAAAAGGTCAGGGACCTAGCTGATGAAGCAACAGACTCTGCAGCATTTATCAGTGCATCAGGTTAGCCAGATTATACTGTACATCACTTTTATCTCTAAAGACTCCTTTGGCATAGGGAAGAGTTTTTAAACTCTTGGAATTCTTTCCCCTAGCACAAATGAATTATCCAACCGCCTGTCTTTTCTTTTTTTTCTGTTAATTTTCTCTCCCTACTCTGATATTACTTACCAGTCAAAAGAGGTGGATTAGGTTGAGTGGCAAACCTCATCTGTAAAATTCAAGTAGGGCATGAATAAATGAAAATCTGTATTTATTGTCAGGTGCACAATAGTTAAAATTGTAATGACTTTCACATATAGGTCTGGATAAACTAATCTAATCCTTTATAATAATAACATATAATTTCTTTCCAGAAAATTTGATAAAGAGACATACAGCTCAGTGTGAAGCATCGATATCAAACCATGAGCCTCAAGCTATGGTTGATAACACAAGTGCAATAGCCAGACTTGCAAACCGAGTGTTGATGGTGGCCAAGCAAGAGGCCGATAACTCTGAAGATCCTATGTTTGTAGCTAAGGTTAACTCTGCATCGGAACAGCTGCAGGCAGGTATGGAAACATTTATGATGTTTGTTTAAAAATATAAAAGGTCTTTTTAACTGTATTAGCTGTAAATTTTAATTTATAGGTAAATTTGTAAATAAAATAATTAAATATGTTCAGGGTGAACTTATTAACCATAAATAGCCTTATGCTGTGTAACAAATATTTCCAGTGACACTGATTTACTAGATCCTGAAAAACAAATGACCCACTACATATGCCCAGACCAGGTTCTGCCTTTCCACCAACCATCATTCTTCTAAGTTTCTTTGTTCTGCACAGTTGCACGCTGAGCTTATCTTCTGTGAATTAGCATCTTTTTGCCTTTTATATGCTCTGCCTTTCATTCATTTATTGTTTTTACCATTATGAAGGCAAAAGTGATTGATGATTTATTTGTTTTTCAATTTTTCTTTATTTGCCATATGAATGGTGACATCACTGCCACCATAAGGTTACTGTTAGTGCAGGAGATAACATGACTTTTTGCTTAGATTTTATGAAAGAAATCACTGTAGCAATATAGAATTCTTTGCCTAAGGACAGTTTCCCCATCAGAAGAAGAAATTTAAGTGAAGATCACCCTGAAGGCTGTTCATGCACGTAGTCCTTGCAGATCTCAGCAGACATTCATTTTTATTTGAATTTGAGAATAAGATTAAGGGTTTCCCTTGGAATTTGCATTAGAATTACCAGAAACATTATCCAAAGTAGCTTCGCTAACCACACCCAAAAGGCCAGTTTCTATTAAGACATACTATAATAGTATTCTGCATTGATCATGACACCCTCATTATTTTTTTTCAGTTTGAAGATTTTTATAGCTTTTTATATATCTTCATATATAAACCACTGGGGACGAGCCAACTTCACGAAGCAGTTTCTTATATTTCATTTCCAAATCCAAATACTTAAGGTCCCGTAACCCAAGTGCTCATGAATTACATTACAGTATAGTATTATGAAAGATAAAAGTAATAGATAATTATATAAATTGTTGTGTGTCCCATAATGGTCAATTTATCAAAGGTAGGAATCTCTTTATATATACATTGAGAAAGGGAGATTTTGGTCTACACTTTTTTCCAAGTAAATTAAATGGCAGGTTCCTGGGCATTGAGTTTATTTAAAATATTTGCTGGTCTCTCCAGAATCTATACCTAATTTGTTTTTTATTTATTTTTTATTGTAGATGTGTGAAGTATATGTATAATTTTTAGGCTTTAGTATATGCATGTCTGGGTAAAGTTTTAGTGAATGGTATCTGTTAATAGTTCATTCATATCTTCATGGCTATGACAGTGCTGAATGACCTCCTTAGCTCTAGCACCGGGTCATATGGCTCAGATTTCATACATTCATTACATTATTTTTCTTTAAATTATGCAGTCTCACAAATTGTGATCTCACACACCTTAGAGTGACTATATTTAGATAAACAAGTGGAATCTAAGTAGAATTGCAGCTCAGTAATAGTAACAGTCATTGTTAATGTTTTATTTTTTCATGATTTTTAATTTTTTTTCTCAGCTGTGACACCAATGGTACAAGATGCCAAAAATGTTGCAATGAATCCTGATGATCATCATGCAATTAGCAGATGGCGCCAGTCAAACCAAGCTGTAAGTAGTACTGTACTGCAAAATTTACTCTGCATCTATACAGTGGACCCCCTGTATTTGCTGGGGAAGCATTCCAGACCCCCCATGAAAATAGCTAAAATCCACAAATACTTAGAACCCCAATAAAATTGCTAAGAACTGCCTATGTTGTTCGTTCAAACTCAAGAAAACTCACTAAAAATGCTGATATACATACCTGGTTTTTATAATAGTTTTATCACAAAAAGTGCATTTAATCATTAAACTGATATGAAAATACGTACAGCAATTTGTGGATATTTCTCATAGAAAAATACTGCTATGCAAATTTCCTGCGAATAATGGATAGATATGGTCCATAAAAGAATACATGAGTGCGCAAATCTCAAGAACGCAAATACGGGGGTCCGCTGTATTTATTTACGCTTTCAGTGACTTTTGTTTGCAATTGTGTGGAAATCCATTTCTTAAAACCTAGTTCGCTGTCTCATATTTTTGATGTGAGAGATGTGTTGTAAATGGTAAATGTATAAATACTTCAGGATGGTGATGTTAACCCTTTAACGCCGATTGGACGTATTAAACATCGACGAAAATTGTCTGGCGGGTGCCGAACCGACGTATGAAACGTTGACAGAAAAAAGTTTTTTTTTTAAATTTGCGGAAAAATAGTTATAGACCTACTAGGCAAAAACCTTTGAATCACGTGCCTTGGGGGATGCTGGGAGTTCATGGATCAAGCTGTTGTTTTGTTTACAATCGTTACCCAGGCGCACAAGCGCAAATTTCTTTCTTCTCGCACTAAAAAGCATCAGCGACACATCTCGGAAATTATTTCGTCACTTTGACATAATTTTTGCACCATTTTATATTAGCTGTTACATAGAGTTTTACATGTGAAAATGTGCGCAATTTCATGTAGAATACAATGAAAAACAACTCTTGGTTGTAGCTTTTATCAGTTTTGAAATATTTTCATATAAATAATGATAAGTGCCAAAATTTCAACCTTTGGTCAACTTTGACTCTACCGAAATGGTTGAAAAACGCAATTGTAAGCTCAAACTCTTATATTCTAGTAATATGCAATCATATACCTTCATTTTACAACAAATTGGAAATCTCTAGCACAATATTTGGATTTATGGTGAATTTATGAAAAATCTTTTTCCTTATGTCCGCGCAGTAACTCTTTCGAAAAAAATCAGAAATTTTTTCGTCTGATTGTCGTAATGTTTGCACAGTTTTATATTAGCCGTTACATAAAGTTTTATATTTGGAAATGTGCACAATTTCATGTAGAATACAACAAAAGCAACCCATGGTTGTAGCTTTTATCAGTTTTGAAATATGCATTTTCATATAAATAACGATGTGCCAAAATATCAACATTCAGTCAACTTTTACTCGACCAAAGGGGTCGAAAAACTTAATTGTAAGCTAAAACTCTTACATTCTAGTAATATTCAATCATTTACCTTTATTTTGCAACAAATTAGAAGTCTCTAGCACAATATTTCGATTTATGGAGAATTTATGAAAAAAAAAACATTTTCCTTACGTCCGCACGGTAACTCTTCCGAAAAAAATCAGAAATGTTTTCGTCTGATTGTCGTAATGTTTGCACCATTTTAAATTAGCTGTTACATAAAGGTTTATATATGAAAATATGTGCAATTTCATGTAAAATACAAAAAAAGCAACCCATGGTTGTAGCTTTTATCAGTTTTGAAATAGTATTTTCATATAAATAACGATAAGTGCCAAAATTTCAACCTTTGGACAACTTTGACTCGACCGAGATGGTCAATAAACGCAATTGTAAGCTAAAACTATTACATTGTAGTAATATTCAATCATTTACCTTTATTATGCAATACATTGGAAGCTTCTAGCACAATATTTCAATTTATGGTGAATTTATGAAAAAAACTTTTTCCTTATGTCCGCGCGGTAACTCTTCCGAAAAAATCAGAAATTTTTTCGTCCAATTGTCCTAATGTTTGCACCATTTTAAATTAGCCGTTACATAAAGTTTTATATATGAAAATGTGTGCAATTTCATGTAGAATACAGCCAAAAACAACCCATGGTTGTAGCTTTTATCAGTTTTGAAATATTTTCATATACATAACGATAAATAGAACAAATTCGACCGAAATGGTCGAAAAATGCAATTGTAAGCCTTGATCATTTTACAATTTGTTTTATACCAAAATCATCACAATTTAGTGTACAATACAACGAAAAAATAATTAACTCATTAGCTTTAACCGTTTTGCTCACAGCACGATTTGTATACAATTATATATGAAATTTTTTTTGCGCTGTCATATATCCCAATATTTATATATGATAATGATATTTTTTTTTATTTCTGATGATTGTATACTAAACTTCAGGCAATGGCAAAAAAGGAGCCAAAAATGAACTCTTAATCTTGAAAATTAAACGTGCTGTGATTTTTTGAAAAAAACTTTTTTCCGCTTCGGCGCTCACTCGCGAACACTGCCAGCATACGGGAGACACTTTCAGAAATACCGGCTCGGCGTTTAAGGGTTAATTATGAAGATATATATCTTTTGGTGGTTTCATGCAAGAAATGTCTGATGGGCATGACAGTCAAATGTTTAGTTATCTTTGCATTGCTTGCCACTTTGGTTCATGCTTATCAACCGCAGTAGTAGATCACATGAGAGCATATTAATTTTATTACAAGTGTTAATGGAGACCAGTTATTTAAAATTTGTTTTTCACATACAACAAATATTTTTACTTCACCAGAATTAGAGTAAAATTTCAACCAAGTGTAGTTGGTGGACGTTTGGAGTTTTTTGAGTGCCAAGTTGCCATCTTAGGTGTATGATTCCCCAAATCTCCATTTTGGTTTTTTTGTTTTTTCCTGTCTGTGGAAAAGATTTGAGGGATTTGGGAACGAAAGATTCAGTTAACCATTGTAATGATAAAATGTAATAGATAGATATTTTCAGAGCTTAGTTCAATGTGGAATTGGTTACATGATTTCTCATGTTGCCAACACTTGCTAGATTTTTTATGATGTAATCAAACATTAAAAGCAAGAACTTACTTTTGAGACTTTCTGTATAGTAAAAAGATCTATTAATGTGTTTTTTCTTTCATCTTAATCCTATATTTATTGCTAAAAAGTTCAAATGAGAGAGAGAGAGAGTAGAATGAAATGCCATAGTGAAAGGAAAATAATAGTTGAATGATGGAAAGAGAGGAGAAAAATTATAATGAATGAGGAGGAAATACACTGGTAATGGATGAGGAGCAAATGCAGTGAAGTGAAATTGTGAAAAAAATTATGACTGAAACAAAATACTGAGAAATTAATTTAATTAATTATTGCTATATACATCTAACTTCAGTATTTCATCTTCATCACCTTGAATGGAGAGGGATTGTGAGAACTATACATTAAAATATTTTATGAGATAGTGAGAGATTGAGTGCATTCATTTACAGTTTTTGCATATTTTTATTACAGTACATACAATATTGTATTTGTAATTATTATTTTAATTTTTTTAGGCTTGAGTGGTATGCATTTAAAATAAGCTGTACCCTAGGTAAATGTAAATGTGAAAAATCTATATTGAATAAGTTTAAAGCATTTTATAAAGGTTTCAAGCATAATGTGTGGCTCAGCAACTAGTCCCCTTTTATACTTGTAGTAATATATGTGATATTCATTTAGTTATTACATGTTATATGGTCTTGATAATTTTTTTTCCAATCACTCGTGTTCCCATCATCATGCAGCTGTTGGCTGCAGTGGGAGAGGTCCGCCGTGCTGTGATGGTCTATCCTGAAGAGGAGCCCATGATTCCTCCACCTCCAGACATGTCTGCCCTTAGACTTAATGGTATGGTGTTTATTGTTATTGGAATTAGATTATCATCAGAAGCCTTTCTAAAGTTTTGCAGGTTATTTCCTGATGAATGATGTTTGTTATACTCATATTTATTTTTAAGCTTTTTGGTATGTGATGCAGTCATGTGTTATATTCTTTTGTAAGTTCGAATGTTCATAGTAATATAATTTATTTGCATTAATTTTGTAAACATCAAAGTTTATTTTTGGAGGGACTCATTCTGAAACTAGAAATTTTTCACTCCAAAATGTCATTGATTTTATCATTCCAAGCACTGTTAGTTGCTTCATCATAACAGAAATTTTTTTTATAAATCTTATTGTACGCTTTCAAAGCGGAAAAGGTTTTCTAACAAGACAAAGTGTAGTACACTTTAACATTTTTTTTTTTTTCAAAACTCTTCAGTTGCAACATTCCATAGCCCACTCAGTGTGTTAGGTTTTTCATAATTATTATATTCACACGTGGATGTGTAGGGATTTTGAACTGCGACTCTTGGTAATATGGAAACTTTTGAAGCTCCCTACACAACCAGCAAACCTTCATCATTTACTAATGTTTTATCATGCTAGCTGAGAAAATAAGACCATCCTTGATATTTAAAAACATGATAATGATGGGTTGCCAGCAAAGGTTACAAAGTGAAAGTGAGCTACCTTGAAGAGGTTAGGAAAGCTGTTATGTTACGTTTTGTTGTTTACAGTTTTCTAGGATATGTGACTCAAACTGTAGATATTCGTTTTAATTTTATTTCTTTCTCTCTGTGTTGTCAAGGTATAGAAAGAGATAGCTAAGAGTATAGCAATAACAAAGAAAATTTGAGAAATACTGGAAAGTTATGGCTGTAGAAGGCTAAGATTCTTGGCCAGAGTGCAGTGGAAAGATTGTCTTATGGATGAGTAAATGGTAGAGAAGTATGGTGGCTTGCAGCTAGAAAATAGGCTGATATCTCAAAGATTTAGTTGATATTGACTGTTATGAATCACAGTGAAGAACAGTTAGACTAGCAACATATATGGAGTAGCAAATGAAGACTTGAAGGAATATCAGGAAATCCTGGAAAAGCATGAAGATTAAGATATAGATCTGTCTAACCCCATAATGGGAAGAAACTGACATAAGTTTTATGATGAGGATGCTTAAAACATCATCATGATATTCATGGTGTAGGTCCTTGTATAGTAACATGTTTTTAATTCTGATGGATGATGAATAATTACAGTAAAATTCCATTAATCCAGTTTCCAGCCATATAAATTTCTTTTGATGAATAAAAATTCTGTAAGTTATTCCATAACGTTATATAACAAACTTGGTATTTAACCACCTAGTTCTGATTTTCAGCATGCCACATGTCAGCTATCTACCTTTCATGTGTGCATGCTTGAAGGGAACCTTGTTGAGAGAAGTACATAAACGTGAGAATTCTTGATGGCTATCGTGTGTTTTATCTTGGTTGATGAATGAATTATATAGAAGTGTGTTCATGTATGTTTTAATTTTTGCTCAATTGAAGAAGAGGCTAAATGAATGTTTTTCAAAACATTCACCATGAAAACTGTGTATGCCATAACTCCATTGTAGGCAGAAGTTGAAGCATCACAACCTTCACCGGAAATCTGAATTAACCTGTTCACTGAATATTTCTTTCCTTCTTCTGCCCAGCTTTGAAATTTTCTTCCTACTTCTTTGTAAACCCACCCTTCTCCCTTATATGTTTCTATCTCAGGATTTTCTTGATGCTGGGCTAGAAAAGGTCATGAGGTTGCCAATCCTTTTGACCTTTGATGTAAAAAAAAAACTGTCCAATCATCTTGCTAATGTGGCTCGGAGCTCATTATTAGCAATATAAATATGTATGCAATGATAGTGCACTTAACTGTTAAGCCATAGCAAACATGAACATGATTTGCTTTCTGGGGTAAATACAGTGTGGTGTGTAAACCAAAATCTGTGATAAATACTTTTAGTTCCCAATGTTAGGTAGAATATAGGTTTATTTGTCTAACCTTTGAAAGCTTTTAGTTGTCACATATCTTTCGAAGAGGATTTTGTTACTGGCTTTGTACACTAAGACATGTCCCCTGTTCTCTGTCTCGACAATGACTCTGCAGCACATGTAGAACATTTGGGTTTTTACAGTATAAGAGTATACGTACCTTCCCTCCTTTAATCATTTGTTTCGGATCTGTGTACTGTAAGAAGTGTTAAGTATGAAAAATGAAGTGGTATCCTATCCCCTCAAGGATTGCTCATCTTCACTTAATAATCATTGCCATTGCTGTCAATTTGGAATGGTTAATTTTTTATGCTAGCTACAAATAAAGCCTGCGTAAAATATTATTTTTCTCTTGGAAAATACTAATACGTATCTCTTACAACTAGTTTTAGTACCATTTTTTCTTATTTCAGGTAATGTAGTTTGTTGTAAGATTATAGGAAACTGTACATGTTTTGATTTAGCAGGAAATATTTCATAGATAACCTTAGGAATGTTGTGTGCATGTGTGTGTGGATCATATTAGTTTGCATATAATTTTATTGATAAGACTTTTGAACCAACAAGTTTTACTAGAATTAAATAACTTTATTGTTAGGATTAGAAATAAAAATAAGTAATTTAATGCTATAAAATTAGGAGGAAATATTGAAAGTACATACAAGTAAATTGAATATTTAAGACCTTAAGAATTGCTTAGCTCTGTACAGTTTTATGCATGTACTGGGATAATCGTAGGTTCATTAAATGATCACAGAAATAATTATCATTAGAAAGTATTATCAGGTATAATGATAATAGTTTAGGAGTATTTTCAGTTTTGATAATGCTACTTGTACATAGCTTCTTTATATAGTTATCATTTCAGTGTTTGTAAATGAGAATTTTTCTTCCAAGCATTCCCCTACTGCTTGGAGCCCAATGGTAAGTTTTAATGTTCACTGTGTAAATAAAGACTTCAGTTAAGTGATGGTGGCAGTGGTGTACAGTACTACGTTTGGATAGATACCCCGAAGTTTTACATTTATCGCTATGTAAATATTAGAGATTTTCTATTTCTACTATTCATTCATAACCTCTCACATATAATGTACTGTCAGATGACTAATGTAAGTCGTAGGTTTGAGCTGTGTGCCTCCTCTGACCTTCCGCAGCAGCTCCTCCACCTCCACGTCCTCCAGCACCACCTCAAATGATGGACCTTGAAGATGACATTTTTAAGGTGGACTTTATGAAAATCTTTGGGGAACCGGAGCGAGCATTGACCCCCTCAAATTACCAGGGGATCCATTTACCTGAGAGAGGTAGAGTGATGTTACATCCCCAAACATCCCCTGGCACCCCCTATTGGCTGACTTATTATTATGTAGTTGTGGAGTACACAAGTTGCTTGCATTTTAGATGACATTAATCATTTATGGTATGAGTTTCCATCCCTATCCTCTGCTCAATATATAAAGGGCTATTATTTGTTGTTGGCTAACAAGAGGAACAAGAGACATAAAAGAAAACAAAACAAAAGCACTGAAGTTTAGACCATTTACATGCATCTTACACCTTTGTTGAAATAATTGGTAATGCATATTTTCCTCTCATAATCTCAATAATCTCAAGAAACACTTTCCACAAAAAGCCTAGGCTGGAGTTGGTACAGTTTGATATATGATACAGAATCTTGATATATGATAAAATGCATTTCAGCTTGAATTCATTTTCTCAGATTTTATGGATATTTGACTACGCACTATGAATACTTATCTGATTTTTCTACAATAAGGGTAAATGTTCTAACACAAAAACAACTATTGTTCTACCTATGTTGTAACTTCTGATCAGCTTTTGGAACACACAGCTCAAGATTTTAAATGGCATGTTGGTGGAGTAACTCTGTGGTCTCAAGTAGTGGTAGGTATCCAGTCAGTAATTTGGAAGTTTAGACATAAAATTGGGAATGAGATCATATGGAGATCTTTATAGAAGCATAAATGTTTTATTTTTTTTTTATTCTTCATTCAGTTATAATTCTCCACCGTTCACTTCTGAAGAAATGAACAGAACTGAATCTATGATGTCAACCTTCTATCCCTATTGAAAAGTTATACAGAGTGGAATGATCTTTCTGCCTTCTATCATTTGTCAGTCCACCCATAGTCCTCAACATTTTCTTTTGCAATGTAGTAGTAGATTATTCAAGCTGTAGAAACACTAACAGATTCTGATTCCTAAGTTTTGTGTTTTGGTCAGAGATTAAGATGTATGTAGAATGGTGGTTTTTGTGCTTCAGATCATGATTTAGAAACAAAGTCTGTAGTGAATGGTTTTAACCTTATAGTTGCCGTGTTAATTATAAAAGGAAAAGTATATTGAATTTCATATATGAAGAGTATTTTGATACAGTATCTATCTGTACCACCTTTAGTTTGATAAAACATATGAAATTTTATTGCCCTGAGTGCTTTAAGCATGACACAGCATCAGACGTTATATGACAATTGTTTATTAATGACTTTAGCAGTGAGACTGAGTTCCTTAGTGACTTCAACTTCAGAGCTGTTAAGCCACTTAATCCACGCATGGAATGTGCTCCAAAAATGTGCTGCTGCTACCCAGTATCTTTGAAGGGGTTTGGATTGAAATGCTATTGTAATTGTAAATTGTCCTAATTCAATTTTATAATATATAAATCAAATTTGGAAAGCATCAACTTCAAGTAAGTATATTACCTTGGTAGCTTTGAAATCTCTTTTGTGCATAATGGTAGTGGGACATTATTTTGTTTTACATCTGTAACATCCATTATGTTCAATAGCAAAATGAAGTGTTTCCATAAGTGAGCTATTTATTTGGAATTCCTCTTTGCACTTAATGTCTGATTGGCCCACATATTACTATTATAATAAATGTAATTACAATAGATTTGAGAATTCAGTTTGAATAAGTTATCAAGTTGAGTCAAAACACCCCAAGAAAGCAGTTCAGAAATATACTCTAATCCATTTTACTCTGAAGGATATTGCAATATGATGTAAGGCAATTTCATCAATGTAACAAAACAGTAGTTACTTGAGTCTTGATGTTTGTTTAGCTAGAATTTGGATGCAAGTGTGGAGGAACAGAATAACTACTGAATGATTTTCTTATGTCAGGAATGATTTGATAGCGGTCAAACCTTCTGTTTCATGAATACTGAAATTAGGATTTAATTTCAGATCAGGTTTTTTTTTTACTTGGTACTGTACAGTAAAGTTGATACTTATGTTTAAATGGTCGAGGTTTGCTGTTGAGTAAATTCTAAACTTAGGATTTATTTTCAAATCAGGTTTTTTTTTTTTTTTTTTTTTTTTTTACTTGGTACAGTGAAGTTGATACTTTCATTTAAATGGCCGAGGTTTGCTGTTGAGTAAATTCTAAACTTAGATGGAATACTGTAAGTCCATTAGTACCTACCATGCTGTCTTGCTGAAGTTGATTATTGACAGAATGAAGATGCTTTTCAGTAGGTCTTTATTCCTTCATTGATATATGTAGTGAAAATTTTTTATCCAAGACCCCTTCACATGAACCAGTCATTTCTCCTTTATATTTTTGTTTTGGCTCGTTTTGTTATTTTGCTCCCTTGATACCATATTATCACCCCAAGAGTGATAAGTGGGGGATGTGATGGTATTGAAACTGATGCATAAACTGCAAAGTGAGCAGTGATGTTTGTGTGTTTGGTTCCCATATCTGTGAAGTGTTATGTGCCTTACTAAACTGATAGTGAAAATGTTGAAAAGAAATGTTTGACAGTGAAATTAGAGGATGTTTTTAACAGAATGCCAAACAGGTGTTGTTTATGCCATGTTTTTGAGATGCTTTGTACTTTTGGGGCGTGTGGACAGTTGTGTGTTAATTGTATAAGCTGTTTTTAGATTAGACCCTGAAACCCTTGGCACATTTGTTGGCAGTTGCGTTGTCAAACCTGTGATGATCAAAGGTCAAAGGTCAAGCCATTCTATAAAGGCAAGAAGGTGAAATTCTGAAGCTGAGTTTGAATTTTGTTGATGCATATACCCTTTCTTACATACAGGTATATTCCAGTTTCAGAAAATCTTAGATACGAAACTGAAGAGTATAGTTAGAAATACTGTTTTATATACAGTTTAGGTTGACTGACACTGGTCATTATTTTCACTTGGAGAATATGACATTTAAAACTTTAAGATTGTCTCTTTAACAGGTTAGATAAAACTTAAAGTATTGATTCAACCATTGCTGTTGATGTAACTGATGTTAATAATTCCATAGTGCTGTATGAAAACAGATAGTACAGAAATACTGGGAATCTCTCCCTGCAGTGGTATACAAGTACAGTAGTACAAAATATTATTACTCAAGTGCTTCTTCTTGTTAGATTTTGCTTCAGTGTAATAATAATGATCTGCTTATAAGCTTTATTGACCCATTAAATGTTAGAATATTGATAGCAGATTTCTGTATTGTAGAGTATAACATGGTCACATCCCTGCTAATTATAAGGTACCTCTTAGTTATTTGTTGTTGAAAAAAAAATCCGTTTGCTGAAGTTGAAACGTTGAACATTAAATGTCTCATTGAACTAACTGTAAGTGTTATGATATTACTGTATTGTGATAATGGTTTAGTAGAAGTTCAAGGTAAGTGCTGTTTTATATAATTTCCCTTATTTCTAAAGTAGTGTGTTTGTTTCAATTTAATTTGCTGTCTGAGTAACAAAAGTGATTATCGACAAAACATTTTATGATTACTTTATGAAATATGTGCTGGTGTTTTGAGGAAACAGTGTCTATAGTGAAAAGTGCTGGATAGATAAAGATGGCTACCTAACACATTTATCCAAATTTGTCACTCATTGCAGATTCTGTAATATTGGACACAGCCATCAGTTTACTAATAATAATATAAAGATTGACAATTAAAAGCCACAGTAGTATTAAAATATGTACAATGCTAAAAATTGCTAGGAGAGACTTTCGGATACTACTCCGTATCCCTCTTCAGTCCTACTTATCATCATCAGTAGGACTGAAGAGGGATACGGAGTAGTATCTGAAAGTCTCTCCTAGCAATTTTTAGCATTGTGCAATAATATATTTTAACATTACTGTGGCTTTTAATTATCAATATTATTGCCTCATTACGGAGGTTCCTTAGTTCAGTATAAAGATTTTTATATCACATCGTAAAACTTTTTAAGGTGGAGCTCAAAAAGGATCCTTCAGTCTATTTTGGGATTGTTTCAACTTTTAATCTGGTTCAGACTGCACTGATAGATGAATATCATTACAAGGTAGTTTTACCAAACCAAGTCAAATTTCATTATTGGGCTGGCTGCATAATGAATTAACTTCATATTTATATTGGGACTTATTATTTGCTTCATATCTACAATGATTTTTAGATGATTTGGAGAATTCTTCCTGCATATGTTGCTACCTAAAAAACTATCAGAATTGAGGTGATCATATTAGATTAGGATGAAAGATTCTGCTGGCCAGTGAAAAGGCCTTACCATTTAAAGAACAGTTTTGGGGTTTAATAAAGTGGTAATTTTTACTATTGCTATTGCAGTCATGAATTAAAAATATTCCCTAGTATGAATAGGGTTATCCATAAATAATGTGGCTATAGTTATCCTTTAGGATTTAGTACTTGGACATCTCACATAATTTTAATACTTCAATTATTTAGGTTGTAAGATATTGTACATATTTCTTGTGACCACCATTGCTTGTTAATAACTATTAAGTGTAGGAAATTTGTTGAATTTGCCTGTTCTCATCTCTAATCTTTGGATATATGTATTGGATTAGCTGTTATGAGAATTGTTGTTTGAAAAATCATTGTACAGTATATGCAAGGTAGTCATCATATTTTTGTTGAACAATTACAATTATAAGTGACCTTTGTTACTTATGAATACCCTCATACAATTATTGATTAAATATCTAATTTAAGAAAAAATATAGGAACATATACAAGCTACTGGGTTTGCTTGTATAGTGGGCTTTTGATGATTATGGGATGAATCAGGGGACATTAGGCATCAGTACTTGAAAGTTCTGTGCCCAGGTCACATTTTTTGGCTTTTATTTTATTAATTCTCACATTGATGAAAGTGAATAGTAATTAGACTAGACTTACTATTAGAGTGGAACCTTGGTTTTTGTACATTTAGGAACCTCCCACGAATTCTGAAATGCACGAAAACTGAAGCAATAATTCCCATAAGGAATAGTGTAAATACAATTAATGCATTGCAAACCCAAAAATATTAACACAAAGTACATTTTGTATATGAGACTTACCCATTAATTATATAGTTATGGTTTCCAACGTTCGGCAATCTAATTCAAATTTCGTGGGTAACAGTGCCGTCCCCCAACGGCAATACTAGGAACAATTTAGCAAACCACTTCATTCTGTTTCCTGCCGCGCTTGACTAAACATCGAGTGCTTACAGCAACTTGTTCTTATTTTCCGGTTATATCACTGGATTTCGGTAGTGTTACACAACCAGCGGAACGCATTTGTAGCCTTCAAGCAGGATGAGTCTTGTCCTTTGTTTGATTTATTCAGATTATCATCAAGCCGGATATTTGTATTCTCCGGCAATAGACCTTGAATGTAACTCCATTCAATTAGGCCAAATACTATTGTATATAAGTTTTACTTAATGGGCTTATGCTATGCACAAGTTGTTGGTTAATAATTGCCTTAAGTAATCATGATTTTATTCCTTTAGGCCAAGCTTTTGCTTAGATTTTGTTTATTGGCCATTGGTCATTAGCCTGACATTGGTAATAATCACCTTGAAATAATTCTCGAATGTTATTCCATTCTTGTATCTTAGAACCTTTGCATTTATTATTTACTTACCGGGATTAGGCTACGTGCAAGTCGCCGGATTATAATTACCTTTTAAAAGTAATTCTTGAAGGTTACATGATTCCCTTAAGTTAGATGTAACTTGCTTTTGGGATTTTGTTTACCAGCCATAGGCTATTAGTCACAAGCCGCTGGTAAATAAGTTACCTTAAAGTAATTTGTGAATGTTGAGACATTCTTTTAGGCCAAACGGTTGTATTGGCCAATATGATTTTAGTTTACCGTGCTTGCGACACTCATCACTTTCCTCTGCAGAGACTGAAAGTGTGGAGGTTGAAAGTATTAAGGAGAGAATGATGTTAATGTTTGGCTCGGGAGGCTTTGGGAGAGAAGGCTTACATGGCCTCGGCGTACGGAGAAGGCTTACATGGTCTCGGCGTACAGAGGTATTTTCCTGGCGTCACGCAATTGTGAACGTATCACATTTAAGCCGATAGCATCGAGCTCGCTAGGCGCTCTGGAGCACAGGCAGCCACTCGAGTCATTTAGACTTGAGCACAGACCACTCAAGGCAATTAGTGGGACATGTAATCGGTTACTGATTTAGACTTGAGCACAGGCCACCCAAGTTAATTAGCGGGACACGTAATTGGTCACTGATTGCGATTGCTTTCATTCATAATAATTTTTAAAATGATTTCTTTGGAGTAATCGTTTATTCATAAATTTTCGTTTATATTAGATTGGAATTTGCTTTGAGACTTAATATGGAAACGTTTGGTGATATAAATATGGAAACGTTTGGTGATATAAACGCATACTATGTATATTTAAAAGGGTAAGTTATTTTATATACATATATGTGAATACATGAAATGCTATTTCATATTTTTGTAAATAATATTGTTAATTCCTTTATCACTAATTGGAGAACATAAACAGGGTTTTTACATTACTAGAGTCCGATTGGCTTTGATACTTGATGCAAAACAGCTTGTTGATATAAATTATTATTATTTTGAAGTTATGCATTCATTAACGTTATGTTTAAATGCATGTCTGAATATGAAAGGGTGATGTATTCATATATTATGAATGTTTCAGGCCTAGATACCAGTATTCCCTATAGTAAAGTATGTAGTTAATAATCGATTATTTATCGATTATTTTCGTGAAAGTAATCAGTAACCGAGATTACCAGATGCGCTGGCATCTCGCCTCTCGTCTGTCGTCTGCCGATTCCTTTTGCCTCCCAAAGCTAATGCCAATTCTCTCTTAGTACTCCTCTGATCTTTGTTATTTGCTCCCACGCCTGGCTCCATCGCTTCTTCCCATGCCTTTGCCAGCTTTCATTTCGATTATCATGAATTACCAATGTAACAGTGAAGTGTTGGGCAGCGGAGGAGGCGACTACTTCTCCCGCAATTCTCCTAGATAAAGGTCAGTGTCCCGCTCTCCCCGCACCCCGAAGAAAACATACTGGAGGTTCAAGGGAGGTCAGGGGGTAGTCGCTCCCTCAGTCGAACCTGTTGTCTGTCCCAGGTATCTACGAATGTGTCAGAGGAGGTGACTATCTGGCCCCTCGGATATCCTGGACTTAAGTCACTGTCCTGCCCCTTCTCATGGCCAACATCTGCCTAGGAGAGGACATACTGGTAGTCGAAGGGAGTCCGAGGGGGTTGCTCCCAGTAGTTGCCCCTCGGTCGAACCTGTAGCTTTTCCCAGGTATCGGCAGACAGCCATTGAAAAGGCATCTTGTTGGATGTGTAGTGAGGAGGGTCTTTTTTTTTCACCACTTGGTTGAACCTGTCGTGAGGTATAGGTTTCGACCGAACACCATTGAAGAGGTGTATCGTAGTGTACAGTCGTCGTGCAATTCCTGTGGTTTGTCACCTAACAGATCGCGTCGATGGCGTTAATCTTTGGTGTCTCGACCTCTGAAGAGGTATTATTTAGTCAATGAAGCCTCATACCCTATATTCATGTTTGTCCGACTCCTCACAGTTGATGTTTGACTCGAGACTCGGCTGAAGTTGACTCACAATTGATGTTCAAAAGACTATCAATGTTTGACTCACGACTCAGTTGATTCGACTCATGATTCGACCGATTCAACTCATGATTCAGCTGATTTGACTCACAGTCGACGTTCGACTTGTGACTTGGTTGTTCCAACTCTCAGTTAATTTTCTACTCATGACTCGGCTGATATGACTCACAATCGATGTTCAATCGTGACTCAGCTGATTCAACTCTTAGTTGATTTTCGACTCAAGACTCAGCTGATTCAACTGAAGGGAGTCCGATGGGGGTTTATTCCCCCTCTGTCAAAATTGTCATACTTTTATTAGGTTTCGACTGAATGCCACTGGAAAGGCGTTTAGTGAGTGGTGCTCAGTAGACATCAGATCAAAGGACGGTTACTTATTTGACCTAATTAATATATTGAAAGCCCAGTGGTAGTGCCTAGATGTTGGAAGCATCATAAGCAAATTTTTGCTTCCAATAGCCATTCCTCCACAGGTGTTCGCAGCTAGGTGTGTCGACTTGCGCGCCCTCACAATGATCTTAAAGGTAGAGATGCAGATGTCCGCTGTAGAGGAAGTGAATTAGGATTCTGTTCCTGCTTTTGTATATTTGAGCCTTCTCAAATACTTTTGTCATTACGCTCATCAGAATAAGTACTGACTCTCATGATGAACACCAGGTATTAGCGCCTAGCTGCTTGAATCGCTCTCATATCGGGTGTTTTTTGTTGAACGTCAATCCACGTACAGACGCTCTGCGCAATATGAGGCATCCACTCCCTTGCTTCAGCTCGTTAGGCGTTTTCCACGTCTGACCTGGCACAAGCTGTTGGAAGTTTGGCGCTGCCTGTTGGATGCCCGAAGACAGTCTCCTTGTTAATCTTCTTCAACACTAGGGGATCTTTTGTTAGCCACCATTCGAACAGGAATTTTCGATCACTAAGACAGACGCATAGCGAGAAATGGCAAGTTCTTGCAAACTTTGGCGCGGTCAACTCTACTTGACTCCCATTCCCACGATCGAACCAGTTATATGTAGAGAGAGAATGCTTCATTTGGTGGGTGGAAACCTCTGTTTCTCCTTCAGGAAGCGTCTTTATTTGCTTGGGCGAATAAGTTTTCCTAAGTCTTTGGTTTGCCATCACCACTGCAAGTTAATGGCGCAAGTTATCGCCCGCTCTCGCTAGCTCCAAGAATAGAGACCAAGAACAGTCATCCTCTTTTTCCCTCTACTGCCTGAGTTACGGAACTCTACAGATTACACTCCCCAGAGTGTAATCTGTAAAGTTATCCCGAAGGAAAGCCTATTCCTTCAGGATAACTTTACCTTTGCTCTCTTCATTAAATAATGAAGGAGGTCTGCTTCCAGTCCTTATTCTTTTTCTCTTCGAAGTGAAGAATTAGGCTGATGCTCGGTCGACAGGATCTTACAAATATACGTACTTGTATATTCTCTCGACATATGTCTATCAGTTGTACCGTTTGAGTACAGGCGTATACATATAAGTGAATTCTTTTCATGTGTGACAAAGACAATATAATTTCCTGAAACTCATGACAGCCTTTTGATCCTCCCAAGAGTTTCCAATTTTGTTATGATAAGACTAGTGGTATTGTTTTTGCAACAATGCCACAGGGATGGCATGTTCATCGAAAAAGGGTTTTTTTTCTTTCCTTCTTGTGTTTTTTTGGTTTACATATAGGTGATCGAGAGTATCTGTCGTACACTTGATAGCTCTAAAAGATGAATGAATTCCAAGGCGAAATGTGCTACCAGGCAACTCAGTCTCGGAGTCTTAGACAAGTGAGGATCAGAGTACTGCCGTCTCAATGAGATTTTGTTTGTCGTAGTATTGTTTCTCCTCTATCGAGGGTTAACTTCTAATTCGGATCTCTGCCTGGCCATCACAGACTTAAGTCTCTGGTTGTCTCAGGATTTTTGCTTATGGTTGATATTTTGTGCTCCACAGTTGCCTTTGCGAGAATCATCAGACAGAGATATCTCATATCTCATTAGACTCATTATTTCTTTCTGTTTACCTGCAGTACAACAGAAATCTGTAAGTCTTCTGCTTTGAGGCGAATTGATCCGTAGGCCATTGCGATGGTTTAGAATGATTTTCAGACAAACACCGCGGTTTTATGTTGTTCAGATTCTTTTTTCTCATTCGTAAAGTGTTCAATTAGTAGTTGTTCACCCCGAATTGCATAAAGTGTTCACTTACTAGTTGTTCACCCCGAATTGGAGTGAGATTGAAAGATGTAGCCTGATAACTCAGCTGCCAGTGTGAAGAGAAGAGTTCCTCCCAGAACTTGTCTCTTCCTCTGTATTAACAGGTTGTCTTAGTTTATATTCACTTCATGTTTAAGACTCAATGTAGTCAAGTGTTTTTTGCCCTACTTTGCAGCAAAGCTAAGGATCTAAGAACAACCTTTACTTCCTTAGTTTTCAGGCATTTTCTGCCATTGAGCCACCGGAGGCGTAAGCGATCTGTGCTTAATATATTTTTTATGTAGGTTTAAAAAAGTATGGAAAATTTTCAATACCTCGAGACCATTTTTTGTGATTGGCATAGCATCGCGGAAGGAAGCACAGGATATTCTCCTAGTATCTCTTCACCTTTTCAGTAAGGTGCTGAGTTTGGAGAGTCAGGGGGTACAGTGTACCTGGAACACCCACCACTCACTGGATGGGGCGTGACTTTATTTCAGTGTAAGTGTCAGTGTTTTCTGGTTTTATTTTGGTGCTAAGGCTAGGGCAAGGGCTGGCACCTATCACACTTTGCTAGCCACAGGAGCATTCCCCTCGATGCAAAGTTTTCCCTAAGTAGGAGGCGACCCTTGGCTCTACCGCCACGCCACTACTAGTTAAGACAAGCGCCAACCAGAGGCAGTGTTCATCTGCAAAGCTCTCTGAGTTAAATGGAACAACAAGCATTGTTTTTCAATGCTAGCAACTTTTTTATTTTCAAATCATTACATGAAATAATGCTTTGAACTAGAATATGTCCATGACCCCCACCTCTCAATGTGGAGTCAGGTATATAATTACTGTACTGGGTAAGTCTCATATATAAAAATTATATTTTTTATAGTAAAATAGGGTTTTGTATATACTTACCCAGTAATTATATGATCAGAGCCCACCCGCCTCCTCTCTGATGGACATTATGCATGAAACAGAATGAAGTACTTTGCTAAGTTGTTCCTAGTATTGACGTTGGGGGACGGCACTGTTACTTCTACACTGAACAATCGAAGTGCTACATGCGAAATTTGAATTAGGCTGCCGAATGTTGGAAACGATAACTAAATAATTACTGGGTAAGTATATACAAAACCTTATTTTACTATAAAAATATCATTTTTATAGGGAATAAACACAACACAGTTTTACATACAGAAAACAATAAGAAATAAATATAAATGAATAATGAAAAGATGAACATTTAACATCACTTTTACCTTTATGGAAGACTTGTTAATGTATGGAAGACAGGGAGAAGGAGGAGGAAAGGTTATTGGTTGAAAGGAGAATCCCCTCCAGATGATTTTAGGTACCTCTATCTGGGGTTACTTCCCCTCTTCGGTGTTTACTGGCACTAGGATCAGCTTGAGAGTCACTGAACCCCTGTTTCTTGCATCTCTTTAAAATTTACCTAAAGTGGAACATGGCATTGTTATCAAAGATGTTGGAGACACTGATTACATCTTAGTGGTGATGATAATTCTCCACAAAATCTTTTAAATCACTCCACTTTGCAAACATGTCCTTAATCACTGAAGTAGGCATGTTACGTATGTCTGTTCTCTTTCTGAATTTTTCAAACCAGCCTCTGCTGGCCTCAAATTCAATAACAGCAGCACTTGTAGGCATTTTCTTACTTTGATCGGCATGCAGCACTCTCCAACACATTAGTTCTTTCTTAAATTCTATTGTGTTTCTCGCCATTTTTACAGAAGGGCTGGCACTTGGAATGTTTTTTGGCCCCATGATGGCTTATTTAGCAGTTGCACTCGAATAAAAAGCACCAAAGGCACAAAAAAACAATGAACACAAAAGCAGAATGGGTCATGGAACACATGGGAGGCCTTGTTGGTGTGTTCGGTATGGGCCTAGTCACACGTTGGGCCCCAGAGGAAGTGTTTCCAAGTGTTTTTAAATGAAAGGAAACATATGAAACCTGAGACAAAATTTCGCTGGAAAAAATTTACGAAAACAGAATTGTATGTAAACCAGTGCGTACGAAAACCAAGGTTCCACTGCAGTTCTTTGTACCTGCATAGTGGCAACTATGTAGCCAGCAGGCAAACTTCTTTTTTATCTTGTCAGAATTGTTAGTTAGGGATTTGTAAAGACCCTAAATGTGGGTTAATTTTAGTGATGAGTTAGTTATGAAATAATGTCAGTATTTTATATATTTAGTGATTAGGGGTAGTGATAAGTTCCTTTCTTGTAATTTGCTGTGGTTGTAATATTGTTGTTTTTAGGAAACAACTACAAACTGAAATTTTTAAATGTAATTAACCTACTTTACTTCATTTGATAGACAGTCATCCAAGATATCCTAAAGTATTTTTTCATGACTGTCATAAAGTGATCTCAATCAAATATTTTAGCTTAATATACTATGTATGTAAAGGAGAGAGTTCATAATTGGAAATTTGGATATGGTATGTACTTAAAGAAAAGAAAGTGAATTTCATGAGTCAACAATTAACGTCTTTATGCATTGCCGTAGAAAGGTAACAGAAGTTGTGCAAAATATGCGTTAAAATTCTAAATTGTATATATTAGTATTGGCCTTTTGTACTAGTACATCAGCTGGGATCCAACTGTTGTAGAAAGTCTTTATAGATTGTTCAGAGTTCTCTTAGTTGCCAGTACTCTAGTGATCCACACATTGGAAAAATAGCTTTGTAGATAATATCCCTGACTGAAACATCAATGAAAGACTAAGGAAAGCATTAAGTTATTCCTCACTGAAAAAACACCTTAAGGTCAGTCTTGTCAGTGTTTTAAGCATAAATTTTGCTAAAACATATGAGATTGTCAAGAATTTGACTAAGGGTTGGTATGAATTTTTTCCTTAATTGAATTACTTGTGAAAAATGGTTCAAGCTTTGATATTCAAGTTAATTAGTGTGAACATAAATTTGCCTGAGGTCACAAGGTAAACAAATTTCATTTGAATTCTTCCCTTTATATTTTAAGCACTTGGCATAGCATTGTCATAGTTGTGTACTTAGTGCTTGTTCTTTCTTGTTTCCTTGTTGTGCATAGGCCCATTGTACTATTATGTTATACTGTTTTGAATCTTAGAATGAAGTGTAACTTTTACACAATCATTGACTGAAATGAGTTTGGAGATGGGCCAGCCCAACTTTGTTTATGCTAGAAGGTTGCTGCAGTAAGTAAAAAATAGGATTTAAAAATAGGTCTGTGCATTTAAACTGTGGTTGTGTGCCAGTTTATGAAATCTCCGGTGGATTGCATCTGTGTCTCTGGAAATGGTTAAAGTTTTTAAGCATTGCAAAGGAATATTATGTAAAGTTTCTGTTTGCTTAAGCTTCGTTAAAATAATTGATTGGGAATATAATTTATGAGCAATGCACTTCCAGCTTTAATAATGTAAACTTTGATAAAAAGTTAAAAACCATATACCATTGCTTATCAGTGACCTAATTTAAAATGCAAACTGTAAAATATAATGAAAACTGTAGAGAAAAGGTACTGTTGTAACATAATTTTTTCTATGTTTTGTTGAATAGTTAAATGTATATACATGTCAGGTTGTAATACTCTTCTTTCATTTCTTCATATCACAAGACTACAACCATTCCTGACTAGAGCCATTTACTTTGCTATCTCAAGGTTATCACCTTCAAGGTTCCAGAAAAATCCTGTTGTGATTTTGCGTTGCCAAAGAACTCCTGAAAGTTGGTCTACCTTGAGGCAAGGTTTCCCAGCTTTGTTGCCCCATTCACACCTGAATAGCTATTTATTATTTCCCTTTTGTGGCTACTTTTTGCACCTCATAAATTCTTTCATGATTGACCTGAGCCTTTTGGTAATTTTTAGTTCCTTTTGAAATTTTCCAACTAGCTGACACTATAGTAACAGAGCTATACTAGTTCTTCTGGCCTGTGTTAGGTCTTGTTCTTGCATGTTTAGAAAATGTACATGCAATAACTTTGTCATTTTGTTGTATTGATTTCACTCGTACTTTTGTTCTAAATGTAGAACCAAAACTTGATAGAGCTGTAACCTGTGGTTTTCAGTATTTAAAAGCCATTTAATGATGAACAAGCATAGACAGACCACCTCTACGCAGATATAGGGGTATGTGCAAGGCTCAAGCATTCATGACTTTTACATTTCATTTCCTCTTCTTTCTTCCCCTTCTGTCTCTCTTTCATCTCCTCTTCCCATGATCACCATCTTCTTCATACCATCCTTCCATAGCAGATCTAACTTTAATATGCTCAAGACTTGTAAGTCCAGCCAAGAAAGTTCAGCAAGTTTACCTGTATCCTACACTAGTCACCACAAACCTGGTTGCTTGTTTCTTCTGCTGCCACACATTTTCCCCTGTCCTCTCTGCTGCAGTTTAACAAATAATCATAGCTTCTGTTAGTGACTAAACCTTCCCCTACACCCTTGAGGAGGGTTCTGTGGTCCATCCTTTTTGAGAGAAATAATAGATAAGGTCACCTCCACAGACATTTTTTCATTTATCTGTTGCAGTCTTCCTCTCTTTTCTTCTCATTCATTCATATGGGAAAGGTTACAATCATTTACTGTCTAGTAGATTGCTACCACTAGGTGACACCACTATAAGGATGCTTACTACATTGTTAGGCCAAGAAACTCTTGTAGAAGAGAGTGTCAGACCCATAGGCCACCCAAATCCAGCAGACAAGTGGTAGTCTTTCATTTCTGAAAGAAAAGATAGTTTTAAGCCAGGGACATTTTAAAAACTGGCAGTTCACTTTTTCAGTAATAGCCAGAAATAAATATTAATGATAATTGATCCACAGCTAGGTCTGAGAACATACAGTACAGTACATACATCTTTGAACTGCATGATATAGTGCATTTTCTTTCATGATGATATTATTTCAGGGGGATTCTCCTTGGTACTTCAGGTCTTTTCTGCTTCATTTGGTTTTATTCTAATAAGACAGTAGGTTTTAGGTTATTAAAAATGTAATGGTTTCTTACAAATAATTTTTTTGAATAAGTAAAGCTATCACTTATAGGCTGCAGGTACCTGTTCTCTGGATAAAGCATACTGATGAGCTAGGTAAAAAGCCCGTATTCCAATTGCCAGTGTCTCACCTGGCGGGAATTATTAAGTGGTCTACAGTTCGAGATAATAAAGTAAATAACTCTAGTATAGCAGTGGTTTATATTTGCAGCATTTTTAAAGATTGTCTTTCTGTCTAGTTTCACCCAATTTTTCTAGTCCTACAAAACTGATACACTAAGCTACACAGATGTCTTATTTTTTAAATAATTTACACAGTAAAGGTTTCCTTGTGTAACATGAGATCTACATTCTATCCCTGTTCAGTATGTATAACCTTGATTATCGATTATGTTTATAATTTCATCCTTTGTGAGTACAGTACAAATTTCAGTTAATAATAACTATGAAGATTAAGCCAAGAGAATGTGAGCTAATAGAAGTTCATCACAGGAAGGTGAAGAATGTTACATGCAAATCCTGTTTTTGTTTTACTGACTTGCAGTAAGAGTAACTTTTAACTGTATGGTAGAAGAATATGTGGGTAGTGATGATCATCATTTACACTTAATGGATCATTGCATACAATATGTATTCATTTTTATGGTTAGATTGTGATATTATTTTAAACTATTGATTCACAGATCAAGCTCCACCACGTCCTCCTCTCCCTGGGGGTGAGAAAGCACCTCCACGTCCTCCCCCTCCTGAAACAGATGATGAAGAGGAGACTCAAATGTTTAACGAAACTCCCCTGCCAAGTCAGCCCATTATGGTACTGGAGTTTTTTTCATTTAAAGTCTTTCTAAAAATTTAGATATAAAGTCACTTTGAATAATATTTTATTATGTATTGCCTGGGTTTATGGAAGTGTGCCCAGGTGTTATGACTCCTAATTGCAAGACTAACTCAACATTTCCTTGTTTAGATGGCTGCTCATGGTCTTCATCAAGAGGTAAAACAGTGGTCATCTCGTGACAATAACATTATTGCAGCTGCAAAGAAGATGGCCTTGTTGATGGCCCGTTTGTCACAGCTTGTCAGAGGGGAAGGAGGAACGAAAAAGGATCTGATTGCTTGTGCCAAAGCAATTGCAGAGGCTTCAGAAGAGGTTACACGTCTAGCAAAGGACCTAGCGAGAGAATGTACAGATAAACGAATGAGAACGGTAAGTTTATTTGACTTATGAGATCTCAAGTTACTGTAGTCAAAGAAGAACTTAATTGTTAAAAAAATTACAGATTACTGTCTTGTGTTGTTTGTTCTGCACTACTTTCAATTTCACATCTTTACTCCTGTTCAGTACTTTGAACATTTTTCAGAGATGTTCACAAATATTTGTTAAAACCAAGTTATTGAAAATTTTTCAGAGTTTTTCATAAATATTTGTTATCCTTTGCTGTCATAAGAGATATTTAATGTACGTTAATTGACAATTTTTGTCCTTGTACTAATAATCTTCAACAATAATGGTACTACTATATTATTTCGATTGTCAGTTCTTAGTGACAATATGGTTTAACAAATAACTCCTTTCTTTAGGCCTGATATCAACACACTATTACTAAAGTCTATTTATTCTGTATAATCATGTAAATAATTGCAATCAATGATTGATCAAACAACATTTTGTTCATGAAACTTACCTGTCAGATATATATATAGCTGTATTTTCTGAAGTCCGACAGAAATTCAAAAACTTCCGGCACACACAGTGGTCGGCCAGGTGGTTAGTACCCATTCCCGCCGCTGGGAGGCGGGTATCAGGAACCATTCCCATTTTCTATTCATAATTTTTATTTCCACTGTCCCCTGAGGGGAGGTGGGTGGGTACTTAATTATATATATCTGCCAGGTAAGTATGAACAAACTTTATTGTATCATAACAATATCATATTTTAGTCGTTCCCAATGAATTGCTCGTAGTAAAATAATTCTTTTTCCCCGGTTTTGACTCTTTAGAATAATTGGATTTAAACTTCTTTATGATATTGATTGTGAATGTTTTCTTTTCCTTTGATAGATGGGAGAGAAAATGTAGGTACTGTACATAGATAAGGCCTAGTAGTATATGATATAAAAATGCAGATGAATATTACTTTGCCTAAATATAGCAAAAAAAAAATGTCAGTATTCAGGATGGTAAATTTGATAATTTCTGAAACTCAAATGGATGATTTAAGGAAATTTGTATTATATGTTGAAATGATTAGTGTTGATGCCTTAAGTGATTACATTGCACAGTTTTATATATAGAATTTTTTCTACCAAAATGTAATTTTTGATTAGTTATTGTGGAGTTTTAGTTGATCTCAATAGACTTGCTATTATTTTTTATATATCCATTTTTATGGTGCAAGGTGTTTACAGCTTTAAATTAGCAAATCCAATAAATATGAGCCAGTAGAAGTTCACTGAAGAGAGATGAATATTTCATTCAACTCTTATTGTTTTTCTTTTGCTGACTTACAGTTAGAGGAGCTGTAGTATGCTAAAATATTTTATGTGAGATAATATTTGTGTAATTTTGAATTATAATTGTCATAATTCTGTGCAGCAGTAGTTGAACATATTTTTAGGTTTCATTTTTTATATATTTTTTAGAATCTTCTGCAAGTGTGCGAACGTATCCCGACAATTGGTACTCAGTTAAAGATTCTTTCTACTGTAAAAGCTACAATGCTTGGTGCTCAAGGTAAGGAATGATAAATAAAGATTACAGATTTTATTGTTAATGTTAAGTATTTTTTAGTACAGTATTTACAAAGGTTTCTTGTGTGAAGCTTGTATCCATGCAAGTGTTCAAAGAACAAGTGAAGTGTTTGGTTTCTTCAGTTTTTGGTTATTGATATGATCCTGAGTTGAATACATGGGTCCAGCAGTCATATTTTAAGTTTGAGTTGTGTTTTCTTAAGATTTTCCAGAAAAACTCATCTACTTGTTGAGTAAAAGGCTTTGAAAAAATAGACCTGTCTGGGTTTTAAAAATCTGAGCATCTGAAGCTTGTTTTTAGATTTGACATAACATAACATACCGTATTCTCCAGGAAGGAAATTGTGATAAGTATCAAGTTCAAGTCTGAAATATTAGTTCCATCCAGTCATATATTGCAGGTGGTAGAGTTAACCAAAGCAAATGTTACCAGTTCTTGGAAGCTCTCAGTATTTTGTTTTACCAAGCAGATTCATTAAATTTTCATGCATAGAAAAATAAATCAGTGTTTTGTTGTTATTATATATTCTTTTCAAGCTGTGTGTTCTTAATTTATGTTGCAGATGTATGAAGGATGAAATATTGACTCTACCTTCTAAAATCTCTTTAATCAATGTCTGCTTCATCAGCTGTTTTTTTCCAATCTTATTGATTAGTAGTATTGTATCATCTTGGCTACGTTGTTTATGCTCTGTTTTGGAGTTGACTTCCGTTAATGGGGCCTTTAAAAATATTTTAGTGTGAATGATACCATTCAGTCCTATACAATAGTGGTTTAGATTGGTATAAGTCTTAAGGAATTTTTTATGTCAGATGTTGAGCCAGCTATAAATATTTTTAGGCCCACAAGTACAGTAAAGTTATAAAAATATACTTTTTGAAGATTGTACGAAAATCAAGACTTCTGTATAGGAAATCAAGACTTTTATGCCCACTGAAAGCCTTCTACCTTTACCATTTGCCCAAAGTTGTCTTAGACTATGATTTTTTCAAATACGGAGAGTTTCCCTGGATAAAAAAATAGTTTAATTATTAGAGCTATACTGTATATTTGTAGTTTTTATCTTAAGAGTCATGGACTATTTTCTTTATATTATTTTAAGAGTCACGGACTATTTTCTTTACATTATTTAATGAAGCTGTGCTTATGCTGTAGCAGCTATAAGTCTTTTGTCCTGATTACTGTAAATAACATGCTTTGTGCTGTTCATGTGCAGTTTATATAATTTGGTTTTATTATATTTTTGTTTTTCTTTTGCAAAGGTTCTTAATAACATTAGTGACTGAAACTGAAGTCAAGCTGGAATGGTTTACTCACTCGACAAATTATTGCTCTCGGTTATATTTAGTTTACATCAGAGTACCTGAATTAGCTAACATCATTTCACTGTCCAGTTTCAGTGTTTTAGTTAAGCAAAAGGAATTAAAATAATTAAAATTTAAAGGAATATACCTTGTTAATAATATTTTGATTTTAGGATTTCCATTACAGGGTTTCATAAATGTCCTTTCCTGAGTTATCTGGGTCCTCTAAATGTTTTCGTCCTAATACTTAATATGTACTACTATATCTACTTTTTTATTAATAAATTTTTTAACACTAAATGCACAATGCATCTCGGTCTTTAAAATAAAACTTACATTCCAGCGTCTGTAATATACCTTTCCAAGGCATTCCCAAGGCACTTCACTTTGTCTTGATTGCCATGTTAAATTCTTTCAAGGATGACCTTGTTAGTTTCCCCTTGGATGAATCCCGACTGACAGTTGCCAATTTTAATCATATTTTGCTTTTACACTTTCTCCAGTATTTTCATAATATCTTCAACATCTTCAATGGTATTACATGTAGTACCTTTTACTTCTCCTATCATATGCATATTTGTTTTAATAATTTGTCTCTCTTCATGACCCCAAATTTTCCTTTATATTTTCTTATTTTCTGGTAAACTCACCAGAGACATGCTTTGACTGCTTTATTAGGAAAACTAATTAATGTTCTTTTAGGTCCCATAGCCTTTTCCAACATTTATCTTACTCTTGGCAGAATATATCTGCCAGTTCAGTTTGAGGTCATATTACAAATGAGAAGGTAGTACTGTAGTAATGTGTGTTATCTGGCTGGAAAATATTTTGGTTCAAAGACTTTAGTTGTTTTAGGCATATAATGAAGAGAGGAACACTCATTGTAAAAGGACTTAGATGAGAGCTTTGGCCAGATAGGAAAATAGTGTATAAGATAGAAACTTGACTTAAAAATGTGATGATGATTAAATGACTTAATGAATGAGAATAAAATTGAAGGGGCTGGTGTATAAAGGAGAACCACAAGTAATGGAGCTTAATAATGAAGGGAAATTACAGTACGTATACATGTTGGGAAAAGGTATTTATTAGAGGAACTCCTGTGTTTATAATAAAATTGGTTAATGATTTAAATCTGTTGGCTAACTTATGAATATATTTTCTTTCTGACAGACAAACCTGTAGAAAGTTATACGTACAGTCATTTTTCCAACCACAAACCTATCATTTTACATAGTCAACATTCATGGTCTTCAGATGTTCCAGATGCTGCAGTCTTGTCGAACAGATAAAAAAATGGTAGTGGTAGTTGCACCTGCATTACCTTGATCTTAAAGTCCCAACCAGGTAACAGCCTAACTTTTTTATGTCTGTAGTGCTGTGAACACTTGAGCAGAATTTCCAGACTTACTTCTATTGTGTCCACTATTCTTCCAAAACTAAGAACAAATGGGCAAGCTGTTTTGCACTCATAACACATAATTTCTCACCAGTGTCTCACTGTAGGACACCAGCATTTATACACTATCTCACTCGAGTATGTCGTGTCTTGTCATAAGATCAGCTATAAGGCACAAAGAACAAACACAAAGGTCATCAGTATGTGTATCGTGCACTAGATGCAATATGTCTTAACACAATCGTGGCTGGAATGACAATGGTGAAGGTAGGCCAGGAAAGTGTGGACATCATGCCTAAGGCCTAGCTGTGCAATTCTTTTGGTTTCTCAGTGTTCAGCATCTGCTCTTGCACAGTAGGATAGCTTTACATTTGAAAAGGCACAGTTTGTATATCTAAAAAATTACAGATTATTGTAAAATTTGTAATTTTTATTTTTTTCTATTTTGGTATGTAATTCATATTTAGTATTTGATGTTAGATGGTTAAAAATTCTGAAGTTCTCATTTGTGTTTGCTAATTTTAGACTCTCTGTTCTGTATTGTGGACAAAAAGGAAGTTTGGCATTTTCTAACATCTGCGCTAATAAGCTGGTGTGTTAATCTTTGGTAGAGTTTTTTATTTGTGTGACTTGATCAATAATTTTGATACATCTTTCTCCCATTTGGACTCTTAAGCTTCCAAGAACCTGACAATGACTTTGATGACCTCATTTTGGACAGTACGAGAATGGTTCTCCAACCTCTTGTGTGTAGACATTTTAATAGTTTCTACCCTCTTGTACAAAGAGCTCAAGAGTGGCACTTTATGCTCTTTCTTGTTTCTTGTCAGCAAAAATTAAAGGACTTCATTTCTGGTGGATTCCCTCTCATTCCATAATTTTTAGAATTGTAATGATGTAAAGGATTTGGAACCAAAAGAAGTCACTTACCATGATCATTGTGCATTAAAAGTGTCCCAATTCTGATATGAAAAGACAAGATAGGTTATACATTCAAGGAAATGGCAGGGGGATGGTTGCAGTCCGCTATCCTTGCCAATAATAAGAAATATAAAAGCAAAAAGGATAACAATACCCCATGGCCTATAGAGCTCAAGTTGTCTCAGCCAAATTGAGGATGGTAATTTTGCACCAGTGTGTCCTTATATGACGGGTTACTGTCAGTTAAGGATATTCTGTTATGCATATCCCAATAATAGCAGCAGAAAAAAGTATTGCCTTCACCTAAATACAAAGAAAATTTGTATTTTTAACAAAATGTAATCCTTTTAATTTGGTTACATTTTTCAATGTATGAATGTGTGTGTGAATGATACTCATGGTTTTTATTTGCCCTAATAGTACAGTGGTGCCTCAAGATACGAAATTAATCCGTTCCGAGCCGGCCTTCGTATCATGAGCTTTTTGTATCTTGGACGAGCTTTTTGTATCTTGGACCGCATTTTACATGTAAAATGGCTAATCCGTTCCAAGCCCTCCAAAAACACCCCAGTAAATTTCATAATAAAGCTAAATTGACCTATAAACAATGAAATACTACAACAATTTGGACCATTCAGTACGTAACTTAATACGTACTGCTAATGTGTACTACACAGTACCTGTAAATAAAGTGTATTAGTGTACATGGTATACAAGAAATACTGTACTAAAATGTGAAAGCTTACCTTTCGAGTGAGGCTATCTCCGAAAGTGGCGACAGAGGAGGAGGACAAACGGCAGATACGTATGTACACTTAACTTTACGAAACTCATAAAAAAATGTAAGGAAAACATAAACTAAACTTTACAAAACACATTAGCAAAACTGTAACACTTAACTTTACAAAAACTTAAAATAAAATTTTTTTTTCTTCTTTTTTTTTATTTTTACATTTTTTTTTTTTTACACAAAATTTCAACTTCTTCACCACTTTCAACTTTCGGTTTTTTCATAGTATCACTTGGTTCTTCCTTTTTGCTTACTGCTCCTACTAAAGGCCTCTAAAAAATAACTATCCAAGGAAGATTGTTTCTTCCTGCTTTTGACAATGTTCCTGAAACGACTCAGGCAAACGTCATCGAACTGTGCAAGCATACGACCTGTGTAAGCCTTTTCAGGGTGTCTCTTTTCTACGAATGATTGCACCTTATGAAAAGCAGCTAGAGCATCCTTAATTTCTGCCGTTGTCATGAGTCATCGTCCTCCTCATCACTGCTGCTAGAGAACTCCTCTTGAACGACGTTATATTGCATGGCCTCCAACTCCTTTAGGTCATCCGTCGTAAGCTCCTCTTGGCGCTCCTGGAGAAGGTCATTGATGTCGTCCTCGTTGACGACCAGCCCCATGGACTTGCCGAGTGCAACGATCTCGTCAAGATCTGGTTGCGAAACAGTTTCAGGATCGTCAACTGTTCCTGAATCTGTAGCACCAGCTTCGCCCACGTCGAATCCCTCAAAGTCTGGGGTGGATACGGCATCAGGCCAGAGTTTCCTCCACGAGGAATTCAAGGTTTGCCTCGAAACCTCCTGCCAAGCTTGGTCGATGAGTCTGATGCATATGACAACATTGAAATGCAAGGTGAGGTTTGTGGTATCGGTGATGTCGAAACATCTCTTGAAAAGATGTTTCGTATACAGCTTCTTGAAGTTCGATATCACTTGCTGGTCCATGGGCTGGAGGAGAGGGGTGGTGTTAGGCAGAAGATAAAGAATCTTGATGAAGGAATACTCCGCTAGGATATCTTCCTCGAGGCCAGGAGGGTGAGCAGGGGCATTGTCCAACACCAGCAGACATTTCAGAGGGAGGCGCTTCTCTTCCAAGAATTTCTTCACTGTCGGGCCGAAACAGATTTACCCATTCGGTGAACAAAAGCCTCGTTACCCAGGCTTTAGCATTAGCCCTCCACATCACTGGAAGCTTCTCCTTTAGCACTTTGTGGGCCTTGAAGGCTTGAGGAGTCTCCGAATGATACACAAGTAGGGGCTTCACCTTGCAATCCCCACTGGCGTTGGAACAAAGTGCGAGCGTAAGCCTGTCTTTCATAGGCTTATGCCCGGGTAGCTTCTTCTCTTCCTGCTTGATATACGTCCGATGAGGCATTTTTTTTCCAAAAAAAGGCCAGTTTCATCACAGTTGAAGACTTGCCGAGAACTGTAGCCTTCGTTGAGAGTCATCTCGTCGAACGTCTTAATAAAGGCTTCAGCTGCTTTCGTGTCCGAGCTGGCCGCCTCCCCATGCCGCACCACCGAATGGATGCCAGTCCGTTTACGGAATTTCTTGAACCACCCATGCGAAGCTTTGAACTCTGGGGTTGGCGTTGATGTCACTTCTCCGTCGTCTTCGGCCTGGGCAATCAAATCGCCGAAAACAGCGTTGGCCTTGTGGCAGATTGCCGTCTCCATTATTGTATCGCCAGCGATTTTTTTGTCTTTTATCCAGGCAAGAAGAAGCCTTTCCATTTCATCGTGCACGTGGGTCCTCTTGCTGGACAAAATAGTCATGCCCTTGGAAGGTGTAGCTGCTTTGATGACATCCTTCTGCTTAAGGATGGTGCCTATCGTCGACGGATTTCGGCCATATTCCTTAGCGATCACACTCAATCGCATACCAGCTTCATATTTTTTAATGATCTCCATCTTCGTTTCCAAAGAGAGCATCCTCTTCTTTCCGTGAATTTCAACTTTCTTGGGACCCATGACTACGTATATACTATGTAATTATGTTATGTAGTACGTATACGTATGTAGTAAAGTTCTCACACAACACTATAAAGTACACTACTACAATGAAATCACTAACGAATTTACTTTAATAAATGAAATTGTTAGAACTAACGAATACCGCGTGCGTACGATACAGATGATGCCATGAAGTGACCGAAGAAGCACGCCGCTACGTAGATGCAACATGGGAGGGATGCTGACCAGTAGGAGAGAAGGATCTCATGGCGGTGACTAGCATCAGGAACCAATGGGAGAGCGGGAGGATGGTGGCGAGTCTACTCAGTTGGCGGCGTGCAAGTTTTAAAATTGTTATCGGTGGTCCGAGCGAATCTCGGACTTTACAGCAACCACCTTTCGTATCTTGAATAATTTTCGTATGTGGAGCCGCAAAAATTTTCGTATTTGCTTTCATATCTCGAGTTTTTCGTAAGTTGAGCCTTTCGTATCTCGAGGTACCACTGTACTGTAATGTCATGATAGAACTGATCTTACAGCTAATATTTCATACCAAGTTAAAAGTGAGGGAGTTAGCTGGTATGGACATGATTATCCAAATGGAATGTAAAGTACGTCTTTTTTACAAAAGAATGCAGTGTCAGGGACATTTGAAGATCACGAATATTGACTGTCATATAAGAAAAATACATTTTATGATGTAACAGAATAGTTCATTTGAGATTAGGCTAGAGACAGACTTAAATATAATTTTTCAAGAAGATTTTAGTGAAATTAAGTTTTCATACAATCAACTTACCTGTCAGATATATACATAGCTAAGACTCCGTCGTCCCCGACAGAAATTCAAATTTCGCGCCACTCGCTACAGGTAGGTCAGGTGATCTACCGGCCTGCCCTGGGTGGGCGGCAGGACTAGGAACCATCCCCGTTTTCTATTATATTTTCTCTGTCGCCGGTGGTATCAACATTGTTGTTATTACCTCCTGACTTAGATTCATTTTTCAACCTTTGATCAACGTTTTTCGGCTTTTTGGTGACGTATTTGGATCGTGTTTTGGCATTCGCTACTGTGGACTGTTTTTGGAATAACTCTTTTGGATTTTTCTCAGTATGTCTGATTCTAATGTGAGTGTGAGAATGTGTGTGAATGTAGGCTGCAGGGTGAGGATACCGAAAGCTTCGGTTGATCCTCACACTGTATGCCGTAAATGTAGGGGGTTTCAGTGTTCTGCTATTAAATACTTGTAAGGAATGCGAGGGATTGAATGCAGAAGAGTGGAAGACTTTGACTTCTTATTTGAAGAAGTTAGAGAGGGATAGAATTAGACGATTGAAAGGTGTGAGTTCAAGGCCTATTGAGCCTTTCACTGATAATTCTAATCCTACTGATGTAGATTCTCCCTATGTATCTCATTCTCAGAGTGTTTTTTCGGATTCGGCATCGGAAATCGCCAATCTGAAAGCTACAATTAGAGACATGAAGTCCAAGATGGCTGACTTCAAAGGTAAGGCTAGTGAAAGTGAGCATTACAGTGAAGTGAGTTCTCCCAGTGTTGTGGAGGGGGCGTTTGATCGTCCCTGCGACGCTCCCAGGCCTAGACCTCTTCCAAGCTCACAAGCACAGAGGAGAAGGAAAGTCGAAAGCCTTAAGGAGGTTGTGGGGGATCCCCAACGGTCAGACGTCCCTTCAGCTAGCTCTGCTTTGTGGCAGGCGGCTCAAGGGCGCTTTAGAAAAAGCGTCATTCGCGAGTGTTTCTCGTCCTCTCCCTCTCCCTCACCTAAACGAGGGTGGAAGGAATCGAACTTGTCAAGACCGCTGAAGCGTCATATGAAGCCTGACATAGATTCTAGTCCAGAGCGTTTCTCAGATGACGCTCCGTCATCTAGCAAGAAAGCGAAGGGGGCGTCAGCGTCACCTGAAGTGTACGCGGAAGTACCCTTTCCTTCTTCTCCCCCGAGTGGATGACGAAAGACGTCATGCACTGGACGTGGGGGAAGCGTCAAGAAGGATCATCATGGCAGTTCAAGAGCAGCTGTCATCTCTAGTGGGAGTTTTAGCGCCACGTCGGAAGGACGTGACGCTTCCAATTAAGAAGTCTCGTCCTCTCTCTCCTGTTCAACGAGAAGCGTCATACAGACGGGAAACGGCTAAACGTCTTACAGAAGCGTCTAGTTCGAGAGCCAGAACAGGTGCTTACGAGAGTTTCGTAACGCCAGAGAGACGTAAGACGTCTTTTAGACGCGAAGCGTCATTGGAAAAAGAGCATAGACATGACGCTCCGTCCAATATTATGACGCCAAGTAGGACGCCTTTGGAGAGCGGAGCGTCTTCCAAGCGCGAAGCGTCATCGAGACGTCAGCAAAAGACGTCATCCATGACGCTTGGCGAACGGGAAGCGTCATGTAAGCGGGAAGCGTCTTCTAAAATTCTAGAGAAGCCGAAGCCTATGACGCCTTCAAAGACTATTAGAGCGGGAAAGAGGAAGGAGTATCATTCCCTTAGCCCCTCTCCTATTAGGAGTTTGTCTCCTCAAGAAGAGGAACGTTCGGAAAGGAGAGCGGAGAAGCATGTAGATCCCGAGTTAGAGGAAAACTCGGATGACGAATATAGTGGAAGAGAAGGTCTGTCTAACTATAAGGTGTTGACTACCCTACTTCTTGAGGAGTACGGAGACGAGTTGACTCCTGCCGCTCCTCCTTCTCCGCGCTCGCTCTTTTCCAGTGCTAAGACGAAGAAGCCTTCGTCTTTTCTCAAAATGAAACCCACCATATCGATGAAAAGAGCTTTACATTCCTTAGACTCATGGATGAAGTCTAAGAAAGACTTAGTAAGGACAGTCTTCTGTATGCCTCCAGCAAGATTAGCTGGGAAAAGAGGCATTTGGTATCAGACGGGAGAGAATATGGGTATTGCTCTCCCTTCTACAACCGAAACAGATTTTTCGACTTTGGTTGACGCTTCACGGCGTCCAAGTCTCAATTCTGCACGGATTACATGGGGAATTTCGGAACTGGATCATCTCCTCAAGGGACTCTTTTCGTGTATTGGAAGTTTTTAACTTCTTAGATTGGTCCTTGGGGTGATGTCCAAGAAAGCCCATGATTCGGAAGGAATCGAACCTGAAGCCCTGTTATGCATATTGTCTTGTATTGACAAGGCGGTACAGGATGGATCTTTTGAAATAACCTCTCTTTGTTTGGGGCAGGTCTTTTAAAGAAAAGGACTGTATATGGCGCCTTCTTAACAAAGGCAGTCTCACATGCTCAGAGAGCAGCACTTCTATATGCGCCTCTATCTGACTTTTTGTTCCCTTCTCAGCTAGTAAAGGACATTGCGCATTCTTTAACTGAGAAGGCAACTCAGGATCTGCTGACGCAGTCAGCAAGAAAGAAGAAACCTGTTGCTGCATCGGACAAGAAAGGACCCAGTACAACGGTGCAGCCCTTTCGAGGTGGTCCGACCTCCAGACCTTCCACAAGGAGGAAGGCTCCAGAGAAGAGAGGTAGATCTGCTTTTCGTCCCTTTAAGAAAGGAAAATGAAGATTCTCTCCTCCAAGCACCAGTAGGTGCCAGGCTCCTGGGATTTGTGGAAGCCTGGACACTGATAAATGCAGACGCGTCATCTTTGGCGATCTTAAGGAAGGGATATCGTATCCCTTTCCTGAACACTCCTCCCTTAACGTCAATACCAAGGGAACTATCAGCCAAATACAAGGATCCTGTGCTGAGGGATACTCTTCGATCGATGGTGGAACAAATGTGGGACAAGAGAGCGATAGAATTTGTACGGGATCAACACTCCCCGGGGTTTTACAATCGCCTTTTTCTGGTGGCGAAAGCCTCGGAGGCTGGAGACCAGTACTGGACGTCAGCTCTCTGAACAAATTTGTTCAGAAGGAGAAGTTCTCCATGGAGACTTCTGCTTCAGTCATGGCGTCATTACGTCAGGGAGATTGGATGGTGTCTTTAGATCTCCAGGACGCCTACTTTCACGTCCCGATCCACCCTTCATCGAAGAAGTACCTCCGTTTCATGACGGGGGGAAGGATTTTTCAGTTCAGAGCCTTGTGTTTCGGCCTGTCCACAGCTCCTCAGGTCTTCACAAGCCTGATGAAGAATGTGGCGAGGTTTCTTCACCTCAAAGGAGTGAATGTCTCTATGTATCTGGACGACTGGGCTCATCAGGGCCAGATCGGAGAGACAGTGCTTGGAGGACCTAAAGTTAACTCTGGATTTAATCAAAGCGTTGGGATTGCTTGTGAACCTCGAGAAGTCTCAGCTGAACCCCAGACAAGACCTAGTCTATCTGGGGATTCGGATGGATTCTCGGGGTTTTCGAGTTTTTCCTTCGCAAGAGAGAATCGCAAAAGGTTTGCGGATAGTCTCTCTCTTCTTAGAGAAGCAACAAACGTCGGCGAGGGAATGGTTGAGCCTTCTGGGGACTCTGTCCTCACTAGAACAATTCTTCCCTCTAGGAAGACTTCATATACGTCCGCTTCAATTCTTCCTCAAGAGGTCTTGGAGCTGGAAAACCGGACAACTGTCGGACGTTTTTCCCATTCCAGTGGAGATAAAGTCACACCTACAGTGGTGGTTGCTCCCTCTGGAAGAGAACAAAGGGATCTCTCTAAGAACACAGAACCCAGACCTAGTGTTGTTCTCCGACGCGTCGGAGAGAGGTTGGGGAGCGACATTAGGCTCAGAGGAAGTGTCAGGCACCTGGGAACCAGCACAGGTGTCTTGGCACATAAACTGCAAAGAGCTCTTCGCCGTACATCTGGCCTTGAAGAGCCTAGAACCTCTGGTGTCAAACAAGGTAGTGCAAGTAAACGTGGACAACACCACCGCACTTGCCTACATTCGGAAACAGGGAGGGACGCACTCCTCGTTCCTTTACGAGCTCACGAGAGACCTATTACTTTGGACGTCTCACAGGAACATCTCCCTGCTGACAAGGTTCGTACAGGGAGTAAGGAATGTGAGGGCGGACAGGCTCAGCAGGAGGAACCAGGTCCTTCATACAGAATGGACACTACACGAGGAAGTGTGTCTCGATCTCTGGTCTCTGTGGGGAACTCCTCATGTGGATCTCTTCGCAACATTCATTTCAAAAAGGCTCCCAGTGTTTTGCTCGGTCGTGGAAGATCCAAGAGCACTTATGGTAGACGCCTTCCTGCTAAACTGGTCTCGAGTAGACGTTTATGCTTTTCCCCCATTCAAAATCCTGGGGTTAGTAATGAAAAAGTTTGTGGCGTCAAAGCAGACGAGGATGACGTTAATAGCCCCCTTTTGGCCGGCCCAGGAATGGTTCACGGAGGTGGTAGAGTGGATCGTAGACTTTCCAAGATCCCTACCAAGAAGGACGGATCTTCTCAGACAACCACACTTCAAGAGGTACCATCAAAACCTCCCCGCTCTCGCTCTGACTGCCTTTCGACTATCGAAAGACTTGTCAGAGCGAGAGGCTTTTCTCGCGAAGTGGCAAGCGCGATCGCGAGAGCACGCAGAACCTCCACTACGAAAGTATACCAATCGAAGTGGGAGGTATTTAGAAGGTGGTGTAGAGACCAAGAAGTTGTCGCCTCCTACCACTACCCTCTTATTAGCGGAAATTGCTGATTTCCTGCTATTCCTGAGAGAAAAATCTCATCTAGCCGTATCCACAATAAAGGGATACAGAAGTATGCTCTCGGCTGTATTCAGGAACAGAGGATTAGATCTGGCAAATAATAAAGATCTCCACGATCTCATAAGGTCTTTTGAGACTTCAAAGTCTAAGGAACCAGTACCTCCGAACTGGAACCTAGACGTAGTCCTCAAATTTCTGTCATCGGAAAGATTCGAACCTCCTCATCTGGCATCGTTTAGAGACATAACTAGAAAATGCCTATTCCTATTATCTTTAGCTACGGCAAAGAGAATTAGTGAATTACATGCTCTGCAGGATAAAGTAGGATTCAAGGGAGACTCGGCTATTTGCTCGTTTAAGACCCTGTTTTTAGCGAAAAACGAGAATCCTACGAATCCCTGGCCTAAGTCATTCGAAGTCAAAGGCATGTCGAGTCTAGTAGGCAGAGAAGCAGAGAGGTCTCTATGCCCTGTTAGAGCTCTGAAGTTCTACCTTCAGAGAAAGCATCAGATGGGAGGCTCTAGACAAGGTCTTTGGTGCGCGGTAAAAGACCCCACAAGACTGATGTCCAAGAATGCTCTGGCATTCTTTGTAAGAAACGTCATTACAGACGCTCATAAGGCCTGTCCTGACGAACAGTTACAACTGTTGAGAGTAAAAGCTCATGAAGTGAGAGCTATAGCGACGTCTCTCTCGTTTCATAAGAATATGTCGCTTAAAAACATCATAGATACGACATTTTGGAGATGCAACTCAGTATTTGCATCTCATTACTTGAAAGACGTGCGTGTGACATATGAGAAGTGTTTTTCTCTAGGTCCTTTCGTATCGGCGGATACGATTCTGGGTACGGGAGCCGACACCAATCCTTAAATGTATATACTTTTCTTCTTTTTGGATATGGTCGAGAGTCTCTTCGAACAATGGAGGACTTAGGCTAGCACGGGCGGCCGTCTATGTTGTTCAGTAAGAGAATTCTTGTCATATCCAATTAGTTGAGTATAATTTTTTTTTTTTGAAAATTATGTATGTGTGCTTAGTGGTTTTGAGTTACGGTTGTTGTGACGAGTTCGGGGATAACTCGTAACAATCCTTAGTTCTAACATATGGTTAGGATCAGGTGGTCGGGATTGGTTGTGTGCTCCTTCATAAGGTGTATTGTCATATAAGTGGATCAGCACCCATTGACAAAGTCCTTTTAGGCTCTGCCGAGTAAGTGGATAAAGACCCCATCGGCAGACCCACAAGAACTCTTGGCCATAGATCATATATCTCGCTAAAGTTTCTTGAGGTGATGCAGACTACTGGGCAAACACCCACGAAGTCTACCACCTATCAGGTAGGAACCAAGGTTTTATTTATACCTACAACATATGTTGTTTACCTGTCTATTCCATATAGAAGCTGTCTCTTACCCTCCACCGAAGGGTGCCAATCAGCTATGTATATATCTGACAGGTAAGTTGATTGTATGAAAATGATATTGTTATGTTACAATAAAGTTTCATACATACTTACCTGGCAGATATATACAATTAAAGGCCCACCCAGCCTCCCCGCAGGAGACAGGTGGAAGAGAGAAAATATGATAGAAAACGGGGATGGTTCCTAGTCCTGCCGCCCAGGGCAGGCCGGTAGATCACCTGACCTACCTGTAAGCGAGTTGGCGCGAAATTTGAATTTCTGTCGGGGACGACGGAGTCTTAGCTATGTATATATCTGCCAGGTAAGTATGTATGAAACTTTATTGTAACATAACAATATCATTTTTTATAATCATATTCAGTTTACAAAAAAAAAATTAAATACTGCTTGAATTCTTAAATAAACCCAGAAATAGTCTAGAAATGAATCAAAATTCATGCCAAAAAATGTTGTAATTGCTGTAATCATGAAAAGACTTCTGTGTTTGTAACTTGGACAGCCCAAATTGTAAACAGATGTAACCATTATTATTGTTTATAATATGATGATAGAAATTGTAAATTATGGAATATAGCAACCTTTAGTACTAGTTTGTGAAATAGTAACTAGTAAACTTTGTGGGATTACGTTTAGCTGCGAAAAGTTTTGACACAACATCCATTCCAGCTTGACCAGTTGCCTTTTAACATATATCCTTATGTCTGTTTTCATTATCTTGATTAAAATATGCTAAATTATTTGACATATAAATTTGACAAAGCTTCCTTCTGAAGTTTTAGTAGTCATGGTACAGAAGAAATTCCACTACTTTTCAGTCCAAGGAGTTTGCATACTTGAAGAGTTTATGTGTGTATCTTGTTATTGTTTTGTAATGGATATTTGTTAAGCTTGACAGGGAGGGTACTCAACATTCAGACATTCACCTCAGAAACTAGCTCCTTTACATTTTGATAAAACTAGAATCACCAACTTACCTTTTCTTTTAAACTCATATCACTGTGATGCAGTCTACTTTTCATCTTCCTCAAAGTAGAAAGCATATATTAGTAATGGTGTTATTCTTCTTTTACATGAAAGTGTGGTTGTTTAACCTTGAGTGTACCTTTAATTAACATAACATTTGGTTGAACTTTTTAATGTATAACATATCAAAATGAAAATTTTTCTATTTACACAAGACCCATACTAGATATACTGTTCACAATGGATATGGATGTGGGAAGTATAGTGTATATAGTTTACAGTAATATAAGTTAGGTTTAGTCTTAGTGTGGGTATCCTTATACTATATGCAATTCTGGAAGGTAGATTAGATTTGTATCCTGCTATGCTGAAAAATGCATACTATTTCCTTATGTTATCCTGTATGATGATCATGAAATAAATAAATTTGCATCTTTAGAGCAAGGTTGAGCAGTGGTGAGAACAAAGTTCTGATGCTCATAGCCTAAGTTGAATGTCGTATTATGCATCATAGTTTTGTCGATAGCTTATAGTAAAAAAAGATATTTGTTAGTATATTAGCTATAATATACATACAGCTAAATGTATTTCAGGAATACAGACACCACCCTACTAACAAATGAGTACATTCTGGACGGCTATTTGTATCTTGTTTGTAAGATGGATACTCTACTCTTCATGCCTTTCTAAGTACAGTATGGTAGAAAGTCAACAGAGTACTGTACATTTTTTAATCGTAAAACACAATACACTGTGCATGCAGTATTTACTGTATGTACAGAATAGGCGCTCAAAACAAAATTTGAACTTACGGGCGGTAAAAGGGAGCACTCTCAACACAATTTTAATCTGTGATCCAGTATGTTTGTATACTATCGCTGAATGTGTCTAAGTTGAATGTTCGTGAGTAAGGTGGTGTCTTTATAAAATTTAGGTCAAAAGCCAAGTGACAGGACCTATGAGGTCATACAGTGCTGGCTAAATTTATTTTAAATATGAGATAATTGGTATTTGCTTTGCAACTATACAGAACTTCTTTATATACCTATGCCCTTTCAGAATTTAGAAAAGCATTTTGCAAGTGTCAGTAGTACAAAATTTACTGGTAAATGGAAAATACGATAGTAGTCATGATAAAGTATCTAGTCACTTGTTTTTATCGATTTATTAGATGAAAGTGTCACTGTTGTAATCAGTACTTTTAAAATTAAATGAAGCTTTAAGATTGCAAGAACTTTACACTCATGAAAAATATACTTCATGCCATTTAACTGCTGTATAAGAATAACAGCAGAAAATACAATGAGGGATTAGCATGTTAGGTGTATGTGTCAGTGACTTTACTCATCACACATTAGTTGCATAGGGTCTACTGTTATTTTTAGTAATTTCTCTAGTATTTGTTATTCTTCCCATTGCTTATGGATTATAACAGGGTATCTGACAAAAGATATACAAATAAATGAGAGAGCAAGTTAGTTTTACACTTACTCTTTGACTAGTAATCCCAATGTGTACACAGTAATTCTGGGTCTTTTTGATAGTAAGGGTTAAGAAAATATTTGTTAACAAGGTGTGATGAGCAATGAAGAATTTATGATGAAGACATCAAAGCTAACAAATATTCCATGTTTTGTGGTTACAGGAATGAATTGACTTTTTTGTTTGCATACTCCGGACTTTATGAAAAGGTTTCTTTTTTCTGATATTTCAGGCCTTTGTTTCATTATATCTTTATTTCTACTTGTAGAATAGGATATCATGAAATTCAAAACAAAACAGTTATAAATTATACAAACGGGGTTTAGTTTAGATTCAATTAGTTGTGTGTTCAGATCCCTTTCTAACATAGTAACATGCCATTTGTAAATAGTATTTTGATATCCACTAAAATGTGAAGTCTTTAGGTGGCGTTAGTGCTGACACTTAGTATCAGTATACTAATGATAACAATCAATTTTATAATTTTTTTACTAAGGATCTTTGTTGTATGCTTAACATATTTGTCATTTTGCTTTTTTTTTTCCTACCCCATAACACAGAGTGCTTCCCACGTCGTGAGTCGGAGATCGGTAAAGATAATGTGTTGATTTGCCTGTTATGTGGATGCCTCTCACTCATAATATATATTTCCCCCACCTGCTGTAGGTTGTTGTTAACTCCAATTGGTAATCGGGGATTCTTGTTTGGTGTAAATTTAAAGATTTCCTTGATGTTTTAGTTATTTAGGTACTTGTTCAGTAGTCAGCCAGCCATTTTGATAGCATATTTGTTCCAAGATTTATACAGCATCAAAGGAGGATTTTTGTAGATAACTGTCATTTTGGTATTTGTTGGAGTGTTTAAAAACATTAAAGAAAATACTTAATAATCTGTTTGACATTTCCCAAGCTAATAAAGAAAGTTGTAATTTCGAAGCTAATCAAGAAAGTTGTTAGTTCCTACTTGTTTTAACAAGAATCCCTGAAAAATTACCAGCATGCTAACAGCATAAATTTTATATCACTGTATTGTTCCCCTGCCATCCCAACATCTTTACTTCCCATAGACTTATTTTTTGAGTTATCACATATTATTTGAAATTGTTGATTTATTAGGGAATGCTAACTATTAACAAGTTGTGAAGGTTATTTATGCAATATACAGTACAAGTGCAAACAGTTTTTTTTCATTGAAGGTACTGCAATATGTAGTTATGTATCTAGAGCATGATATAGGTTACATTTTAAATTTATTATGGATCATGTGGTTGTTTGGATGAGGTGCAGTAGTATATGGATAAGTGCATGAACTTTTGATTTTGATTCATCGTCAAAGAGTGGAGGTTGAAGCAGAGTATTGTATGACAGTTTGAATTCAAAGAGCCTATTTTCAGGAATTTATGTTATGTCATTTAGGATTTCAGATTTAAAAAACAAAGCTCTTAGGTCTGCAGCAATTTTTAAAAATAGTTTCTTGTCCCTGCTTAGTAATGTCTTCAATTTCAGATTGACAGTATTTATGCGTGACCATTTTTAAATGCTCATCAAGTTTTGCTTTCATGTTTTGCTTTGTTTTGATAATGTTTTTTATATAACATTGTTTATGAATCAGAGAACTTAATCCTGTTAATGTGTTTGCTTCAGATTCTGGTAATTTTGTAAATCACAGCATGTGTGAAATGTTAAAATTTCGGCATAAAAAAAAGATAATGTGGTTATATGCTGAATGTAATTTTTCCAGAACTGTTTATTTTTTAGTAATTACTACTATGTATATTTACATAGTATTCAGAGCCAGAATTATTAGGTCTTTACATAATGGCTTTCTACAAAAGGACAATTTTACAGAAACTTGTGCCTGCAATGATTCTGTTGGTCCTGCTGTATTTCTAACATTATTATTTACTTTTTGCCAATAAGGGCCTTAATGAATTCTTCACGGAATAGATAATTAATTGAGGGTAATAAGGGATGAAAGGCAGCGCAAGGGGAGATGTTTCAATTAATATTTAACTTTTGCATCATCAGCTTTACTTGGTTGGAATATCTACAACATTATAGTGTTTCAAATAATTTTTTTTTTTGTATTTAATAAAAGAACTGTCATTCTTATTTACAAAACAGATGAACTATTAATTCTATTGGGCATAGCATGTGATGAAAAAATATAGAGCAAATAAAGCATTAATTTAGTACATATACATTTTCATATATGCAAGCATAACTTTCAAAAGCCTTGAGATCTGTACCGTAAAGGTATTTGAGAGCCATAGATATCCTGTGTAGTATATTTTTATGGATGAAAAGGCTATTAGGAGTTCATACAAAATGGAAACCATTACAGTTAGTTTACTCTAGCTGCTTTCCACTATTAGTAGTCTGGTTATCAGACCAATGAAACCTTTAGAAATGCCAGTTCACCTGTTGCCTTCTGTGGTATGGTCTGCCAGTCCAGAATGGAATTCAGTGACCTCATTCATTATTTATGTCACATGATTTAAAGTACGTAATCCACCACTGTGGTAACATTATTTAAGTAATAAATCACCATGGTAATTCTTTACATGATTTGATTGTCAGAGGGAGCATATGCTGTTGAGTAGTAACTTAATTTTCTTGGTTTAGACCTGTATTAGTGCATTTTATCATTTTTTTGACTGTTGTAATGACTATTATATAATGGTAACTGGTTATTTTTAAATCAATGACTGCTACATATCTCATGAGAATCATTTATCCCAGAATTGTAACTTGATTTTAAAACTTGGTTTTCCTTGAAAGTGTATTTTTTTAAGTCTGATCCCTCATGAGAGTTGTCAGATGAGGTCTTACCAACTATGGCTTTCTTGTTTTAAATCAGTTGCACAGGATACAAGACAGCAAGACCTATTCATTGTGTTTTAGGTAAACTTCCTACAGACATCTGCCTCCAGATCTTTTACAGATTCCTTCATGAAAGGTTACGTAGGCCAACTTTCTTGATTTGACAGTAAAGCCACTTGGTCTGTGGGCAGATACTCAGTCTTTCCAACTTCTGAGAGCAAAAGATGACTGTCATACCATTAAGTATTTTGTATGATCAGGTTCTTGGTGCATTTTAATGCTATTTTATAAGAACACCCACATAGGCATTATCTTTAGAGCTGTGGGTATACAAGCGTGGAGGCCGTGCAATATGATCCTGTGTATATCCTTAAAATTATCCCAAGCTAACTTACATCCTGGTGCATCCAGAAGGCAGAGATCACCAATTGATTTTGAAGAGGTATTTCAATTTAATGGTTTGCAGATAATTGCCATGAGTCTCATTCATTCCTTTTGTTAATCTCTGCAACATCGTATAACCAACTCCAGGTTTGTTGTGTGTTTTCAAATGTTTGGTTGGGAAGTGGTTACTGTTAATATAGCTCTATAATAACCAGAAGGCTTGTTCCTTTCTCTTTGATGATGTACCATTTTAAAGATACTAGAAGGTAATTTTGATTGTTCTCATTATGACTTCCTTGTAAAGGATACTTTTTTGCTAGACCTCAACCTCTTCCAAGTAAATTAATCCAATCTCCTGCATGGTTTGATGGATGTTACTTAATTAAAGGACCTTGTCCTTTTTCAGTCTTTGAAACCTTCTCTAATGGCCATTAACCGGCTGTGGAACTGCCTCTACCAGGTACTTCAACATGGCTTTGATCTATTTGTCCCGGATCTGCAGAAACAAATATTTCAAAGGAAATGGCCTTCCTAATTCTATTCCTCATTCAGATCAGGGCCTCCTCATAATTCTATGCAGATTTTTAGAGCCAAGGGTGCATCTCAAGAGTGGCTTTTGTCTTTCCACAGCAAATCAGCGTCATGTCTTTTCCAAGCAAGGGAGCTTTACTTCCGATTTGTTCAAATCATCCATTTCAGGTCAGCAGGTTAATCTTTTGAACACAACTTCAATATCGAGATTCAGTAGTCTACGTACTTGTATTGACAATATTAAGGATAATTTTGTCTCCTTGTGCAGTTTAGGTTTTGAAATCTGTAACAAAGGTTCCTTTTATGCCTGGTTCACATCTGCAGAAGATAATTAAAGGTAACCAGATCAGTGGTGGTATCATTGTCATAAGAAGCCTGTGTCATTCTCAAAGGATAAAATGTCTTCAATGACTGTGATTGTTTTTTTCATCTTGGGCATCCCAATTATTTGATGATGATGATGATGATGATGATGATGATGTTGATGTTGTTGTTGTTGTTGTTGTTGTTGTTGTTGTTGTTGTGAAAGCTTACCACAGTTGACCATGTGGTTACCACTAAGAAGGTGATTTCATGGTGGTTGATCCTGATTTTTGATATCTTTCATCATGCTCATTCTCCATTTTTTAAGCAGTATCATTAAGAAACCAGTACCTGAGGAGGCTAGGGTCTTCTTAACTTCCTTTCTATTTCTCAGGTCATAAAACTTATGCCAAGAAAGGTACAGGATAGTTTGCTTAAGTTGCTCCTCTCCTTCACTTAGCTAAGCTCTCTTTGGCAGAGTAAAGTTTTAAGTTCACCTCTCATCACCAGTAGTACAAACTGTTCAAGTGGATCTTCCCTGTTTGCAGGCAGTGCAAGGGAGCACTGATAGTTAAAGATTTGTGAATGCTGCTCTTGCTTCAATCAACAGATCATGAAAATTTTTGGATCAATTCAGCGAAGGAAATTTTGGCAGAATCTTTCAAAAAATGTTTTGCTAACTCGGATATATTTTTAAAGGAACAAGTTATTAAATAAAATTAAGATTTAATATCACAGGTAACCAAACCCTTCAGGCTAGCACTCCGCTAGCACTATGGAAATCAGTTGTTTCAACTCAGTGGTCTGGTTAAAGTAAAAAATACTAATAATAATAATAGTAATAATAATGGTAAGGAACAGTAATAATGCCTAATAATCAAGATGAAAAACAGTCTTCCTCAGTTAAAGGAAAAAGATAAGTTTTGACTGTGGTGAGTAAAGCCTAGAACATATCTAGACAAATTTTATGCAGTTTTACCAAACAGTAACAGTTAAAAACCAAGTTAATATGGTGTATAGGACTGATGTGTAAAATTACCAGGAGACATGCAAAGACAAGAAATCAGAATTTGTAGAAAAGGCAAGCAGGTTTTGTGGCATCCGTACAGTAAAACACTAGCACAGTACAATTTAAGCACTTTGAGAATATATTTCAGTGTTTTAAAACTGTATGAGCAACTTTAATTGGATGCAGTACATGTGTTTTAAAACTGTATGAGCAATTTTAATTGGATGCAGTACATATAGTTTTAAATGTCTGTTTCTTCTTTGATACCACCTATCCATCAGCTTCATACAGTAGTAGCTCTTAATATACTTGGATTCTTTCTTTCATACTGTTCTGGTAGAAGAATATTATGAGTAACATAATGGTATTAACAAAAAGATGTAGGTATTTATTTTGTCCGTATTCATTCAAGAAAATTCTAGTGTTACAATATACTGTATAAAATTTTGTGGTGTAAATTTAGTCATTTTAACAACTGGTATGTATGAAAGAGTGTCAAATAGCTGGATAAAAGTTTGGTGGAAAATATTACGTATATGGTATCGTAAATCCAAAGGATGAAAGATAGATGTGACTGAATACATTGTGAAAAATTTTTGAGCTCTTTTAGTTATATGGCTCAGATTACTGATTATGTATTACCATTGTACGGTATTGCCAATATAGCTTTAAAGGGCCAGTTAGTTTATATTTGAATTTGCTGTATAGATGGAGAAAAATAAAGTTCTTTAAATGTTTCTTAACAAAAGAGTCCTTTATTATTTTATGTAAGCATAAAGTATTTTTAATTTTTCCCTTTTTTTATTTATGTATATAAACTAGTACACTACCTTATTTCCTGGTATAAATGATTTAGCTTCCTTTGGTAGTTGGGTGTTCAACCAATATCACCCAATGTCATTTGCAGTTATATTAAAAAATAACTTTAACCAAACTATTTCATTTGCAATGTGCACACACATCCACTTGCATGGGTGACTGTGCATACAGATATGCACAATCCTTATGTGTGGGTTGTAATGTTTAACGTAACGTCATCCTCGTGTCTTGTCTGTTGTTGTTATAAAGCATAAATGTAGTTTGTGATGTATTTTTCATCATCTGTTTCATGTTAACCATATGGAGAGTGTAATTCAACTTTTATTGACAGCACTGACGGAGTGGTTTTCTCTAATCAGAAGGGTGCTTTTAGTGTTTCTTATAATCTAATATATTTACAATATTTTCCATCTTGAAGGTTACAAAGGAGAGTATACTTAACTATATTCCATTACAGTAGTAAATGATTACATTTGAAAATAGCCTGGTACTTCTTGAGATAGGAGGATGCCTGAATTTGGTGATGATCTGTTTGATTGAAAAGAAATTTATTCATTCACACATTACTGCAGTTTTGTGACACCTACTTAGTAATGAAGAGATAATTATGGGTTAATATTGTTTTTTCACTATGAATTGTCTTATAATTTTTTTAATCCTGTCTGACTTCATGCCTCAAAATTGTGTGATATTTTTCAGCAAAATTATGGTTGTATTATGTAGATGCTTGAATACATTCATACATACTGTACAGATGTTTAGAAAGAATATTAAATTCTAGGAAAAGTTTACAGTAGACATTAGGTTGATGGAACAGTACTACAGGTATTTCTTAAAATTAGGGCATTAATAGCACTAGATGCTTTCACTAGGGTACTGTATGTATGGACACAAACTATGATGGTGGGAATTACTCTTGATCATTTACTGTACGGGCATTTACGTAAATACATTATTAAATTTTGTCACTTTTCTTTTCCATCAATTATTTTGCAGATCATTTCTTTTGATGATGAAATGAAGCCTCAATAAGGTACTGTAGTTGAATTTGAATAGAGTTAGAATTCCAGCTGACAGTAAGACTTACTCTTCTATAACAGTGTTCATTGGAAATGATTTTTGTTAACATAGCAGTTCTTGCAGTATGGCAAGAGTTGTTGCCTATTATGTTCAGCGCTGGGAAAAGCAATCGCCTAATGGCTGATACCTATATCGAAGAAAAATTAAGAAAAATAAAGTACTATACTGCTTCTTTTCAAAATTTATTCTCTCTGATCAAGGTAGTTAAATCACTATAACAAAATTGATCCAAATACATATTGGGTATCCGAGTTGTTAAATATTTTTCTTTTCAGTCTTTTAGTTTATTTAGAAAATATGTTGTCACATTACATGAAATATATAATAGTAATATGGTTATGGTGTCACATTACATGAAATATATAATAGTAATATGGTTATGGTGAGATTATATATCTACGTGTATATGTTTTGATGCCATTCCGTTGATAGGATTTTGCTTCTCACATGGGAAGATATATTTTTGGTTAGGGGTAACAGTTATAGAATTAATATCAAAAACAGTTTCAAAAAATGTGTTGCCACTCATGGCAGCCTTGTTTTTTTATTTTGTATAAGTTGTTTGAGCTACTTCAGTTGACAAATAGGTAAATGGAACAAAGTAGCTTCTTACTATAATAACTTTTGAAGTATGATCTGCTCACTTATAATATTATATATACATAGAGGCTCTGATCGTATCTCTGCACTGAATATAATCAAAGGATTTGACTGATGAATTTTGTTAGATTTTTAGAATCTCTTAGTTACTGTAGTGGCATTTCGATGTTGTGAATTGAGCTCAGTACTAAGTGAAGACTTTAAGTTCTTCATATTCTATTATTCAAAGTAGGCTTTTATTTTCATTTATACAATCACAATGATGATGATTTATTGCTCACACTTTTTGTCCTTTCTCCTGCATGCGTGGTGATCCTTTCAGAGTTCATGATTGGGTCTAGTAAGTATGATTGTTAAAGCTTGTAGTGGTGTTAATTAGTTCAATACTTACTGTATTATTTTGTATTTTATTTTATTAATAATAATTTGAAAAACATAATGATTGCTTGACTCTAATAGCATGACATTAGTGTTTTATAGTGTGTTGTGTTTAGTTTTGGAAATTGATGTTTACCAAATTGTTAAGAGACACATGATAGCATAAGTAAGTTTAATTATACTTACGGAAGGTACAGAAAATTTCAAAATGGATTTTGTAGATTTTCAATGTATTAAAAAGTTTGGAGTGTGTATGTTGTTTTAGGTTTCATAACTTAATTATGATTCTTATGAAATTACATATTCAGTGCTATATGGTAAGTCCTTTTTTATTCTTCCATTACAATTCTAATTGTCTTCTGAAAAAGTAGGTTTTAACTAGTTTTGTGGAAAAATGGATTCCTTGTGAGATGTATCTGTTATGTGTAATGTTTGCAGGTGCATGGCAAGGTAAAAAAAAAAGGTCCATATAGGATTTTTAGCTTGCACACATTCATTTTACCTGTGACTGGGTACTATAGCATTGTGAACATTACCCTTATTAATCGTGAAAAACCCATAATATATGCATATGTTGTACTCATTTAGTATAGACCAGATCATGTTTGTCCTCTCATTTAGTTTATAGATTTATTTAGTGTAAAAATTTCTCATGAACTTGCACTTGGGATTTTGTTGTTTTTCTCTTGAGATACGTATAGTAAAAAAAGCAATACTTTATTTATTTATTTTTTTAAACATTGCCAGCTTCACAAAAATTTTAAATTTATTACATATATGTTCATATGTGGAACAAACCTTCGGTCTCAACAATAGGATGATTCTTCTAGTGCTAAGCACTAAAAGAATTATCCTTTTGTTAAGACCGACGGTTTGTTAGCTATGAAAAATACAAATTGATAAAAATTTGCCATTTTTATTTAATGGTTAAGAATGCCATTTTGATAGCTGAAATGGGTTATTGACAATACTGCAGATGGTGAAAGTGTTGGCAGGCAGAAATTTAAGACTGAGATTAGAATTATCTCAGGAATAAGCTAAGGGAAAGGGAAGCATGCAGCAGCACCCTGTTCCAGACAGGCCTTACTTAAATTTTGTGCTTTCAGTGTTGGGAATAAAAGGGGCACCATCCTTTGGCTTGTCATTGACCAGTGTTTGAGGCATGTAAGAGAAGCGACTTCGTCAGTGTTAGTAGGACTGCATGGGAACTTCCCATGTTAGAACCAACAGAGAGTAACTCCTGTGTGTTCTTGAGGATAATTGTATATAGAATAACTGAAACCTCATGAAGTGACATGGAATATCAGTTACTTTCAAGCTTTAATTAAGTGAGAATAGTATTCAGTAATAATGTATAGTAGTCAACTGTTAAGTGAGAAGTAGAGATTAGCAGTTAGATATATAATAAGTGGAATAAGAAAAACTCTCAGGAGTTTTTTACATTATAGTTGAACATTTTTTAAAACACTAATGCGGAACAGTGGCAGGAGTGGATTGAAAGAAACTAACAACCTAGTCACGTGATGAAGGCACGAAGTGGTTTGATCAAATTTCCTAATAATAGATCATAAGGGGGTGCCTAACATGATTTCATCTGCTAGGGTACATGATACTGCCAAAGTATGTTTGGCACTAGTAATTTGATGATAAATAATGAACTAGTCGTTCCATTGTTATTATAATTAAGGGTTGTTTGAGGGAAATTCCTATTTGTTTAGTCATGAAAAAAACATTAAATGGTACATATAATAAAATCACTTATGTATTTAGCCAGTCCAAACCTAAAAGAAAAGTACATTATGTATGTATGATGTCAGTAATTTTATCAGTTTGTTGAAACTTGCAAATAAGTGACTTGAACTAAAATATCAGAGTATTCAGAATTTTTCAGTTCTTCCAAGTAGTATTGTTTCTAAGACTATAAAGTGTAAAATTATTCAGCATGCACTATTATTTGGTATCTTTGGCCACAGTGACCACATTAGCAAATGAATTGAACTCCAAAAGTTCATGTTTGAATACGTAATTATGTTGCTTTTACAATATTCGGTAAAAAAATAATAAAATAATGAAATATATTTATGCAAACAGTATTGAATGTGATATTGCAACTACAAAGAAATTTTTAAAAATCCATCTTATGGCTAAACATAGTCCAAAATTACTACCCCCTCAACATAAGGTTCTTCCTCTTTTCTGGCAGTATCCATTGGTCCTGTTAAACTATTTTTATAATAAAAAATATCTGGCAGTACCTCCCTCCTGATTAGTGTCTTCAGATTAAAGAAGGCAGATAGGCTGTCCCAACTGTTGGAACAAATACAAAATTGTGAAAGTAATTTGTATTTGCCCCATATATACAAACCTTAACCTTTCTAACTGGAGGAAACCCTTCTCTCCTACCTGCTCCTTCTACCAGTGGAGCATATCTTGTGACCAAAAGTCCAGGGGGGAAAGTCGGGTGAAGGGCCATATCTATTCCCCACCTTTGTGGGTATTTTCCTTGTTACATGTAGTTAGTGCACAGGCTGTGTCCAGCACATGCATGAACGATATCCTCCAGATATGAAAGGCTAAGGGGGAACATAACTTGCATGTTCGTGATGGTAAAAAAATGGTTACACATACATATATACGTACCTATTTATTGTGTATAACAAAATTAATATCTCATCATGAATTATGGTAAGTAGCTGTTCTTTGATTTCAGCATTTTTTTTTTTTTTTTTTTTGTGTATTGTAATAATTTTGTGTGGTAAAAGAATTTAGGCCAATTCTGGAGGTTGTGTATATGCTTTACCTTTCAAAGGCATTTAAAGCATATTATAAGATACATCTCACAGGAAACCATATTTTCTATATTTTAATGTAAGTTTTCACAAAACTAATGAACTTAAGTTGCATAAGTCAAGATAATGTGTATACTTTACAATGTAAAGATGATTGGAAGCTTGAGTCCAGCTTTTAAGTCTGTATTGAGACACAGCACCTTAGACTAGGTCTGAATAACTGCTACTGGCATTCATAGTTTCTTTTTCAGGTGTTTTTGAGTGATTTTTTTTAATAAAGTGTAACAAGGAATATGACCATTGACAGAATTATATCTCTAAGAAATAGTTCTCATGCAATCAAAATTTTTATGATTTTAAAGAACCTCATAGTAAAAAAAAAATGTATAGCAGGTTTTATGCCTGTATGAGATAATTGACTTTAAAATTAAGCTTTGCATTCAAATACCCACAAACTACATTTATTTGTAACATTTCAGTTTCATTCCAGAAATACTGTTCAAAATGCCTGGCGCAAGTTCTTTTAGAAAGATTTTTTTTTCTTCTTTTTCATGGCCCATAGTATTGCACGTCAGTCAGTAGAGGGATCCCTGTAGTAGAGATTTTCTGCATTGGTCAGGTTTCTTTTTACAAAATAGTGGAATGGTTGAATTCTCCTTAGATTTATGTGACATCAATTTTAACTAAATGTTCTGGTGAAAGAACACTGAAAATTTCATGAAAAAAAACCTTTGCTTTTCTAGAGCTACAACCATGGTATTACTTATGACTGAGTGACTTTAAGTTATTAAAGAATTTATTGACACAGTTTTAAAGCTTCTGTTGAGATGGGTAAAATGTGTTTAACTCTTATTTATCTTTAAGGTTCCTTATTTTGAATTTCTCCAATTGTGTATGTTTTACTCCACAGTTGGTGTGATTGTTTTTTTTTTTTCATAAAATAGTGTTTAAGGTTAGTAATAGAAAATAAGTGTTATAAGAATAAGATTTATCCCCATATAAAGTACAATTGGTCACACAATAACATATTGTTCATTTCTGTTCCATATATAATTCTTTCACTTTGTATTTGATAACACCTGATACAGTAACGTCAAATCATAAAACTTCAAATTCTTTTGTGCAAGTTAGTAGCCATTGCTTCATTATAACTCATAAAAATGTTAGCAAAGGTAGCTGATATGTGGTTACCCATAGACAGACCTTGAAATGTTCAAGGAGTACCTGTGAATAGAGATAAAGAAATTGTTTATAGCTAACAAGTTCAGTAGGTCCACAGACTCTTTCTTTGATAGATTTCAAAATGAGTGAGGCCTAACTTTTTCGTACGCAGAGTCAGTAATTATTTTGATGTTTCTTAAACAGGGATATTGGTATAGAGAAAGTTTATGTCAAAGCTAGTCATGAATATTTCTGGTAGCCTGAAATTAAATAATTCTATAGAGCTTTTTGATTTAGATGCAATGGAACCTGTTAGTCAATATTGGTGGTTTATCCAATTTTAGATATTCTGTAATATGATTTGTAATTTACTTGCAATATAGCCTGAACAATCTAGCCTCAGGTTAATGCAAATACCGGTTATGTATATATTCCAAGTGGTGTACGTAAACACCAGTTTTGTTTTCTGCCAAAGTCACCTCCAGTCTACTCATATTTGGCTCTAGTAAGGTAATGGTTTGTACCTATATGCAGATACAGGAAAAGTTTGATTATTTTTCTTTTGGAATACACTTGTCATTCTGTTATTTCATAGAATACACTTAATCATTCAACATATTCTCACCTCAGCTGGTGCGCTTTCCACTTTTAAACAAAGAATAAACCAAATATCACAAAAAATTTCTTTAAAAATTTTATTTTAAAATATTTCTCTCAAACTTGTTGAGTGCGTATTTGTTCTTATGGGGGTACAACCATCACCTTTCATATATCTAGTATCCTTCAGTGCAAGCTAAAGCAACTGTTGTATCTCGGTAAACAAGGTAGTTAAAATGATGGGATTTTGGGGGGGAGAGAGGGGGTTACCTATGATCTAAATTCCATTCTTTCTTTAGCTACCTTTGCGATTGCTAAGTTACTGATCAGTAACAGTGATTGTTTTTACCTCATACCTTGCTCTGCATTGTGCAATTACTGTTTGTTTGTTTGTGTCTCTTCTCCCTGTTTTTCTCAGTTACAGAGGATAAATAGGACCAATGCTGGTATGGAAGTTATGGGCTGCCATGTAAGTTTCGTGCCTCCCCATATTGGTAGACCCACATTTTGTCATAATTGTGGAGGAAGGGAACAGTGGGAGAAATCTAGCAAGAGGAGGATGAGGAGGAAGCCTGAGAGGAGGTTTCATTGGGTTCTTCAGAAGGTATCACTCAATTGAAAATGATGCAGAATCCTCCCAGAATCTTCTTGCCTCCAGCTACCATTCCCCTTGTCTAGGAGGGATATGACACCACTAACATTCTGTTCATCCCTCATCTGAAGATTATGAAGCAAGAGGATTATTCACTTTTGATTATCTTGTAAAATGTTGCCATCTTTGAATATCCAGGGTAGTTCATCACTTGCTTCATTCCTGCATTTATTAGCTGATGTTTCTTCTCTATTATACCTTTGGTCTGGGGCTGCAGAATTCTGGAGTATGCTTTTTGGGGCATGAAGCTTAACCTGTCTAGAACTCAAAGTATGATAGTTGATTCTGAACACTTTTGCCTTTGCGTCCCAATTTACAGTTACTTACAGTTTCAGAAGTAATTAGTATTTGATAATAAATTGATCTATGCGAAGCAGATATCTAATATTACCTTCTCTGTTTCTCAGAAAGTTGGTACAGTATCTTACAGAAATTTTAGAATGTTTTGGGATGAATCTATTCTATCCAAGTGTTTAAACTCTTTCCTTCCATGTTTGGAGTACGTACTACTGTTCTCGAGTTTGGCATCCTTTTGTTAACTCAAGTTTATCTTGCTAACTCTTAAATGTTGATGTGTGGCATAGACATAAAGTGAGTTCACTATGTTTGTTGCATAAAATGTACTACAAGAACAAACTTTCTCTGCACACTTCTTTACCTAACCTAATAATTGTTCATACACGAAACAAACCTTCGGTCTTAACATTAGGATTTACTAGCGCCAAGCTGGAAACCGGTAGAATTAAAATTACACTTGTGAGATCCAGGGACTAATGGCATCTATACCAGGTCACGGGGCATGTATACCCAGAATGCCCACGGCTACCTGTGACCCATCAGTTATTTTCCTACCGCCTTTAAGATAAGACGTGTTACTGTCTATCTCATTTAAAGCCGGTTTTTCAGTTTGCCCGTTCTTTATCCATTTCATTTTTTATTTTTCATTCCTTTTCTTTCTCCAAGTGTGATCAGTGTGTGGTAAGAGTGTATACGTGGTATGATGGAGAATTTTGCCTCAACATCGGGATCGTCTACCGTTTCGAAGAGGAGACAAAGGAAATGCCCAGGAGTCAGTGGCTTTCCATGTTCTGGGTTCCTAACTTCGGTGTCGACGGATCCTCATCCAGCGTGTGGTGGGTGCAGGGAAAACGTATGTTCGGTTACTAATCCGTGTTCTGTTTGTCGCGGTTGGTCGGTGGAACAGTGGAAGAAGTTCTATGGGAAAAGCCAATCAAAAACAAAAGGAAGGGGGGTGACGCCATCTTTGGATGACCAAACCTTACCGGCTTCTTTTGTATCGGTAATAAACCAGGCTGCTCCATATGTTTCTCCACCTGCTTTTGAATTGTCTCATACCCCTTCGGTTTCTCCTAGCGGTTCTGTGTCGGAAACGTCAGGGGGGGCCTTGGGTAATTTTATGAATAATTTGCACTCTCCTTTGTTCCCAGCAAGTAGAGGGGGAGATCCGCCATCTTTGTTCCAGGCTCCTGCTACTCAAGCGCATAGGTTAGATGGTACGTGGTCAGCGCTAGGCCTACCAGGCGTACCAACCTTGGATGGTCTGCTTGCGCATTATATGACGTCACGGTTCCAGCAGGGTCCGGCAGCGCTGAATGTTCCTCGTCCCCCGGGCTTGCAATTTATGGGAATTAATGCCGCGGCTTCACCATCCCACTCAGTATTTACAGCGATGCAGAACGTGGGAGGTAGTTTGGCAGCAAACGTGCGGTTGCCAGCAGAAACCTCTCAGTCTCTCCCTACGAGAGGGATGATGTCACAACATACGTCACACTCTGATATGGCAGGCGTGATGACGTCACAGACCGATTCTCGGCCTTTTTCGCTGCACCCAGACGCTAATACGCCTTCTGACCCGTCAATGCAAACTGTAATGCAGAAATTACAGGATATAGAGAAGAGAATGAATAAGAGAGACAAAAAGAATAAATTGTGATTCGCCTTCTTCGTCTTCTTCCTCTAGTTCGGCGTCATCGCTAAGTCCGATAACGTCACGGCGAGCGCCAGTCAAGCGTTGGAGGAGGATTCGGGAGTTCCTGGCGGATCCTCGGGCTAAGAGGAGAAGAATCAATTCTTCCTCTTCTTCGGACCAAGACTGTCATTTCCAAGTCAGCAAGAAGGTCGGAAAATCAGTGGCTATTAAGCACAAGGTTGGCAGACGAAGCCGTTCGCAAGAATCCAAACAAGCGAGAGAGGTGACGGCCGGCGAGCTAGCGGCCGAGGCGGAGTTGCCGGTTCGGATCGCAAAAACTGCGATACCTCTGGTAAAATCGATGTTGGCGGCGAAAGGTGCAGCAGAGGATGGAATGCAGGTCCCAGTTTCGCCCGTAAGGCCGTTCAAAATACGTACGAAGGACGATAAGGCTCCTATTAAAAGTACGAAAAATAGAGAGTTGGCAACCTCGGCGGATACGTTCGTGGAAGGCAGTGTCCGTCTGGATAGAAGGTCGAGGCCGGGCTCGCCGACGCTCGAAAACGATGCCAATGCTAATAGAGACGAACTTATCTCTGTCTTAAGGGAGCCTTCATCTTGGAGATCTAGACGAGATTCTCGCTCTAGATCCGTGAGCAGAGAAAGAGTGAGACGTTCTCGTTCCCCTGCTGACTATCCGGGATCGAGCCAACAGCGGCCAACAAAGATCAAAGAGACCGCGGCCGTAGGGGCAGGCGGCCGTGGAATTCCGGGCCGTCTGTCAGAAGATAGAGGCGAGACAACATCCCTTGTGACGGAGAGTGGTACACTAGAGCCGGAGGAAGGAGAAAACCAAGATTTTCTGGCCTCGTATGCAGAGGTTATTGATTTGATTCGTCAATTCAATAGCCTTTCGGAGAAGACAGAAACACCGGCCAGTATGCTTCCTCCTGGAATTGACATGGCGTTTGGACTAAAGAGGGATACCAAGGTGTCGTATGAATTGCCTTGTTCGAGTCATGCGGAATCGGTCTTGCAACACGTAAACGCAAAGATTGCAGGGAGGGATAATTCCTTAAGATCTAATAGATCATTTAAATTTATTCCCCCTCCAATGATAAAGCAAAGGAAATATTATACGACACCGAAGGTCCCTTTGCGGTCTAGACAAATGAACCCTAATGTTGTAAGGTTAAGGCCTGGATTAACCTTGGATCAGGTTAAAATGGAGTACCCTTCGATGACGTACCAAGAGGCTGCTACGTTAGAAGCAACAGCTTCTTCTGTCTTTCAGGCTGCTTCCTGGTTAGACCTTTGGTCAACAGCAGTGGCGAAAATTGCATCCTCGGAAGCAACAAGGAAAGTAGTGGATGAACCATTGTTCATTAGATTACTACAGTCAGGTTCCAAGGCGATTGCGTACCTGACAAACGTAAGTGCCAATGTTTGGGCAAATATCCTGCTAATGAGGAGAGATGCAGCATTGGCTAGACTAAGCCGCAATGTGGATTTGGATTCCCTGTTAGCAATGAGGAATGGGGATATCTTGGAATCGCAACTGCTGTTGCCAGAGGTCATACTGGAAGAGGCGATAGATAGAAGAAGGATGGACACTAACGATAGGTTGGTGCAACAGGCAGTTAGGAAAACGTCTAACAGTCAAACTACTCCTTTGGAGGGAAGACAACAGCAGATGTCTCGGAAGAAGACAGTGAGACATAGCATCCCTAATAGTCACAAGACCCTCTTCCCCAAAGAGGATAACTCATCGGCCCTTTCACAATAGAAACAACAGAGGAAGGGGCAATAGGGGAAGAGGGAGAGGCTCAAGAAGATAGGATGGGCACCTCCCATCACTCGGCCACACCAGTGGGGGGTTGCCTGGCAAATCACTGGAAGGTGTGGCAGGAACTAGGGGCAGAGCAGTGGGTGGTGGATGTTCTCAGGATCGGGTATTTGATTCCGTTCGAGGTAACCCCGCCCCTGACAGATCAACCATTACCCCACGTCACTTATGCCCACAAATCTCAGAAGGCCACTATTCTGCAGGACAAAGTGAAGAAGATGATGGAAAAAGGAGCTGTGCAACAAGTATGCAGTCCGACAAAAGGCTTCTACATCAGAATTTTCCTGGTACCCAAAGCCAACGGGGAGTGGAGGACAGTAATAGACCTGTCAACGCTGAATCTGTTTATAAGGAAAACCAGTTTCAAGATGGAAACTCCGAAAACGGTTCTACAAGCAGTCAGAATCGGAGACTTTATGCTGACAGTCGATCTAAAGGACGCATACTTTCAGATACCAGTCCATCAGTCTTCAAGGAAATTTCTCCGCTTCATCTTGCAGGGAAAGCTTTCGAATTCAAGGTCCTGTGCTTCGGATTGACAACGTCTCCTCAAGTTTTTACAAGAGTGTTCACCCTCGTGTCGGCGTGGGCGCATGCTCAGGGGATCAGGCTAATAAGATATCTGGACGATTGGCTGGTGATAGCAAAGTCCAGGGAGAAATTACTCAGGGACAGGGCGGCCCTCCTGCAGCTTTGTCACAGCCTAGGTATTGTGGTGAATCAGCAGAAGTCGCAGTTGGATCCAAATCAACGTTTGGAATATCTGGGAATGGTGATAGACACAACACAAGCCAAAGTATTCCCGACAGACCAAAGAGTAGAGAAATGCAAACAAGTGGTGAATGCCTTTCTGGGAAAGCAGACACAGCCAGCAAGACAGTGGCAGGTGGTGCTGGGAATCCTAACCTCCCTGGAGAAGCTAGTACCACAAGGAAGGCTACACCTTCGGTCCCTACAATGGAGGATGAAGGAGTTTTGGTCACCAACAGTAGATCACCCGTACGAGCAAATTCCCTTGTCGGCAGAAGTGAGGAAAGACTTGCTGTGGTGGGTGAACGACGACAATCTGACAGTGGGTGTCCCCCTTCAACAATCCTCCCCAGACCTCTTGCTGTTCTCGGATGCGTCACTAGAAGGCTGGGGAGCCCATATGGAGGAGTTGATGGTGTCAGCAAAATGGAGTTGCAAGGACAGAGAACTCCATATAAACGTGCTGGAGTTGAAAGCAGCTTTTCTGGCTCTACAAGAATTCAGGGAGAGAGTAAAGGGACACTCAGTGGTATTGATGTCAGACAACACCACAGTAGTAGCTTATATAAACAAGCAAGGAGGCCTAGTTTCTTGGCAGTTACATGTGATGACAGTTCAACTTCACCAGTGGGCTATAGAGAACCTGGTAGACATCAAGGCCAGGTATATTCCGGGAAAAAGAAACATAGTGGCCGACAAGTTGAGCCGCTCGGATCAGATTCTGGGAACGGAGTGGTCCCTACACCAACAGGTAGTGGACAGGATGCTCATGTTGTGGGAAGGACCGATCATAGACCTATTCGCAACCAGGTACAACAAAAAGTTGGAAGTGTATTGTTCAGTAGTCCCGGACGCAGAGGCAGTAGCAGAAGATGCGCTACAACACCCCTGGGGCAATCTGGACGTATACGCATTTCCTCCATTTTGTCTAATCCGTCAGGTTCTGAACAGGGTAATGCGGTCTCAGAACCTCAAGATGACCCTGGTAGCTCCGTTATGGCCGAAAGCAGAGTGGTTTCCAGACCTACTGGAACTCCTAGTAGATGTGCCAAGAGAGTTACCTCCATGGAGCAACCTTCTGTGTCAGCCTCACGTGGAGAGGTACCACCAGTCGGTGAGTCCCTATCGCTTCACGGGTGGAGACTGTCAAGTATCTCCTCCGAGAGCGAGGGTTTTTTGCAGAAAGCAGCAACTCAGATGGCCAGGTAATATCAGAAAATCATCTGCGACAGTATACCAAGGAAAGTGGTCAGCATACTGTGATTGGTGTCGTAGAGGGAACGTGTCTCCACTCGGTACCACTATTCAGCAGTTAGCAGACTTTCTGATATATCTCAGAACAGAAAAACATATGTCTGTATCTGCAGTGAAGGGGTACAGGGCGGCTCTAGCCTCAGTCTTACGAATGAAAGGAGTGGACATATCGTCTTCATGGGAGTTGGCCATGCTGATGAGGAGCTTTGAACAGTCATGCCCACCAAAGGAAGCTAAAAGCCACAGATTGGGATCTGACCAAGGTACTGAGTAGTCTAACAAAACCCCCCTACGAACCACTAAGGCAGTCCACGGATAGGAGCCTGACCCTGAAGACAGTCTTCTTATTGGCCCTGGCTTCAACCAAAAGGGTGGGGGAGCTACATGGCCTCTCATATCTCATAAAGCACTCGAGAGGTTGGAGATCAATGGTATGTGAGTTTGTCCCAGAATTCGTGGCCAAGACCCAAAATCCAACAATAGTAGACGGCAGATTCGACTCCTTTACCATACCTTCCTTGGCAGACTTTGTAGACAACGACAAAGCTGAGATGCTCCTGTGCCCCGTCAGGGCACTAAGGGAGTACTTAAAGAGAACAAGGCACCTCAGGCCCGGGTGCCAGAGGTTGTTCGTAAGTACAGGACAGAACAAGAAGGAAGTGTCCAAGAATACAATATCATTTTGGCTACGGGAGACGATCAGAGATGCTTATACGGCAGAAGACAGAGGGTCAGATAGCCAGGTGGGAGCTAGAGCTCATGACATCAGGTGTGAGTGCTTCCCTGGCATTTAAGAAGAACATGTCTGTGGATAAAATTCTGAAAGCTGGTGTGTGGAAGCGCCAAACAACTTTCACCTCATTTTATTTGAAAGATGTTGCCCATAGATCCTTGGACACCTTTTCCTTGGGTCCAGTGGTGGCGGCCCAACAAGTGATATAGTTCATCCAGTGCCCCTGGCGGGTCAGTTTGCGTCTAGTCTAAGGTGAAGGTATGAAAGTAGAATGAATGGGATGACTGGTCTTTTTTCTTTACTACTTTCTTCCTACTCCTTTAACTACGGGCAATATGAAGGAGAGTACCGTCATGTGCTGGAACGGACTAGATGCAGGTGAGATGGTCAGCCATACTGTGAAGCTATCTTAGCTGATGATATACTTTTCAGTAGCAACACACCCCTCTGGATAATAGGGAAAAGAGGGGTGAAGGTGGATCCAGTTGCAAGGGACAAGAGTAAACAGTAGAATGGTATCTAGACCCAGTGGGAGAAAACCAATAGATCCGCTTATATCTTTGGTCCTAGGTTCATTGTCCATTCTCTTAGAGTTTCCCTATATATTCAGAAATGGATAAGGTGGCAAACTCCCAGTCAGTTGTAGAGACTTACCTCCCTCCAATAGTAAGTCTATCCTAATGTTAAGACCGAAGGTTTGTTTCGTGTATGAACAAATACCAAATTTGTAACTAATTTGTATTTTTCATAACTAACAAACCTGAGGTCTTAACATTAGGATTTACTAGCTCCAAGCTGGAAACCGGTAGAATTAAAATTACACTTGTGAGATCCAGGGACTAATGGCATCTATACCAGGTCACAGGGCATGTATACCCAGAATGCCCACGGCTACCTGTGACCCATCAGTTATATTTCTAACCCAGTTTAGACTGCTAGAGGGGTGGTTCGAGGTGGGCCTTTAACTGTTAAGACCTCAGGTTTGTTAGTTATGAAAAATACAAATTAGTTACAAATTTGGTATTTTTTGCTAGCAACACTAGGCTGGCTGCTGGTGCCGCAAATAATGCATAATTTTCTAGTATCAGGTTAAACCTTGCCCATTTTGCTGTGTTTAATCTTTTCCACAACTAAAATATGAAATAGTTAGCTTAGCGCAGTTGTGGAATCTGATCTTCAAATATTTAAGCATGGAGCAAATTCATTCCAGCTTTCTGCTGAGGTCTCCTGAATTTTAGAGTTATTGGTTATATTGTCTCTTCCCTTTAATTTATTTATCACTTTTTCTTATTACTTGTCACTCTGCAAGCTGATTTCCTTTTAGACCTCATGGGCTACAGTCTGTTGATGCTGTCCATAAGGATTCTCAGCTGAAGATTTTAAAGAAAGAAAGGAAGAAAGCTTGGCCAACCATGTACTAACATGTCTACTTCTGCAGTTCAGTGTCTTCTTCATTTATTATAGGTGATCCCTTAATGACTGTGGTGATGCTTGTAGCTTAGTAAGCTGAAGTAGTAGCTTCTCTCTCCTCTGTAATGACCACCTCTCACCACCTCTCTGGCGTGTAAATCGACTAAGGAGTTGGACAAGGTGGTGAAAAAGTAGTCTTGTTCTTCCCTCGCATGATTGCCTTCTGCCTCCTTATCAACCATCGTGGAAACTTCCACTGCACAAGAAGTCCAAGGCCAATAGGAAGAGGTCTAGGCAGACTTCATTGTATTGCTCTTTCTCATAGCAGGAGAGGAGAGGTGCCAGTTTGCCTCTGGGTGAACATTGTACCTCTGGCAGGGCTATTGCTTCGGAACGTACTCACTTGGCCATACAGTGAGCCCCCCGTATTCGCGTTCTCCGGATTCGCGGACTCTCACATTTGCGGATTTCTCTCGGGAACGTTTCCCCGCATTATTCGCGGAAAATTCGCGCATTCGCGGTATTTTTCTATGAGAAATATCCACAAATTCCTGGTTTATTTATCAATTTCATCATAAAAATGGACTTTTTGTGATAAAACTATTAAAAAAACCAAGTATGAAAATTTTTAGTGATTTTTCTTGAGTTTTAACTAACAAAATAGGCTGTTTTTAGCGTTTTTATAGGGGTTCCAAACATTCACGGGTTCTAACTATTCGCGGGGGGGTCTGGTATGCATCCCCCCGCGAATACGGGGGGACCACTGTACTCCTTGCCCTCCCACAGTGAGCTCCCAGGCTCTCTCCCCATCTCCATTTCAATTACCTTGTTTACCAATATTCCAATGCTGTTTCAGCTTTTGCTGAATGATAGTACAGTAAACAAATAATATATAAAAGGCTCTGGCTTTGATAAGTAGGAGAAATACAGTCAAAATTTTGTACTTATGCTGTCTTAGAGTACTACAATTGTTTTTCTTGTTTATTTGCATCATAAACATTTTTATGTTAACTTTATACTTTGTGAGGTTAGGAGTGTAATGAGTTCTTTCCTTTGACTTGTGCACTTTATGCCTGTACTCCTGGTCCTTCCTAATAGGTCTTCAGCTTGCAAATTCCATATACGTATACACACTGCTTTTTTGACAAGCTGTCCTCATGCCCTTCACATTGCACATCCTCTCTGCAGATCAGCCCTGTTTTCTAGCTGTTGAAGATCTCTCTACCCCTTCCTCACTCATAATATGATACGTATTTCCACTACACTCTTGTCATTAACCCCAACATGCTGCAGTCACACCACTTGAAAAAAAACCTCTGTTTTTCCATGTTTTCACAGCACGAAGTATTACTGTTTCCATTACGTATCTGATTTTCCTTCACTGCTCTCAACATTTGTTCCTCCATCTAAGCATTTCCTTAGGGTAACAGAAATGCTACTCTGCCTCTACAGTCAGACATTAACATTAAATATCTCTCATTCCATGTTTATCCCAAAATCATGTGCAGCAGCTGGTAACACTATCTGTTGTACAACATTCTGTTTACTCATTTGATTACTTATTACTTCATTATATGCTTCTTTTCCACTCACCACAAGCACTCTTTCTTCCTTTATCACTGCTCATTTTAAATCTATTATATGCCATTCATGGAACATGACATAAATAACTATACATACTTTGCTTAAACAATCTTACCAGTTGTCAACTTGTGATCATGGACCTGTGGACAGAAGGTTAAAACCTATATACATTTCATCATACTTATTCTATTAATAGTAGGAGTGCTTTGTTCACTAATAATTTATGTTTGTCACTGATGCTTTCATTTGAACAATGTATTTTTCAGAAGTTTGTTGATTTGAAACTAGAGAAGTGCTGTTTAGAAGTTTAGAAGTTTGTGCCATTTTAGATATTGTAGAACTGTAGTTATTTTTATGTAAGTGATTTTGAGTTTTGAGTGGCTGTAAAAGTTGTTGAAAAGGATATTTGTGTTTTACTAAAAATTTATTCATTCCTTCAATTAAGACAATTAAATACTTTTTTCCTTATTTTTTTTTTTTATACTACAAGGGATACTGTCTTAGTTCAAGTGTTTTAATGCAAGGGATTGTAAAATACTTAGTGGTACATTCAGAGAATAAACTTTTACTCATAGATTTTGTCCTTCTAGGCTCAGAAGAAGACCAAGAAGCAACTGAAATGCTTGTTGGAAATGCTCAGAATCTGATGCAGTCTGTAAAGGAGACCGTCCGTGCTGCCGAGGCTGCATCCATCAAGATTCGTACAGATGCTGGCATTAGGCTACGTTGGGTTCGCAAACAACCTTGGTATCAGTATTAAAAGTGGACTTTATGTAATATGTGTCCTTTCTAATGTGATCAGTCACTGTTATGCATTATTGTGTTTTGGTAGCTGGATACTCGGTGGATCTCATTTAAACCACAAAACCCAACTTCAACAGATATAAAAAGTTAAAGTTTGTAAACCTTGACCTTTTTTTTATTTATTTCTTTGTTAGGTGTACTCCTTGGAGAACATTGATGCTCAACTAGATTGTCAGATTTATAGGATTCATTGTACTTGCAAATAATAATGTGGCATGGAATACATACAATAATTGAATTACTGTCAAATCAGCTGGTTTAAGTGGATGTTCATATAATTTTTTTCTGTTGGGTAATTTCCCAAGAACATTTAATTACCTAACACTAAGTAGCAAATTGAATTTGTAAGCTTTGTTGAATGCTAATTATAAATTGGGGAACATCAAGCATGCAAGGAAAGGTACTCACTAGTCGTTATTGCAATCTTAGCAGTTTTTTTTTTCTTTTTTTTTACTAAAATGTGTTTACATTTTAAATGAAGCTAAAAGAATAATTCTTTTAAGTAACTCGGGGTATTACAGACTGCCATATAACAGGATAGTAGTCCTGTTATGTTTAGAACACATTATTTTTTTAACATTTCAAGATCCATGTCACAGCCTTAGGTGCATCATATCAGTTACAGGGTTTTCACTGTAATTTGAAAGTTGTATCATATCAACTTACAAAATGATGAAAAAAAGGAAGGGATTCCAAGATCAGTTACATGGTAAACTGTAGTAGCCAAGCTTTAACTAACGTATATTTTTTATTTTATTGGTCAAAGGTTAAAACATTCACAGACTTGAACGCAGAGTATGTATACAGTACTAAAGTCTTCTGAAAGTATAAATACTCACTGCCTTATTTTTAAGTGTGGTCACATTTTTTTTTCTAAAAAATCCATTAGTACAGGGGAAAGTGCAAAATAACAACAGTTTGATTTCTACAGGGGTTGTTTCCCCCCCAATACCATCTGGTCTCATATAATTTTAAAGAGCATGTTTTATTAGATTTTATTTAAATATATATTGATAAAACATAGCTTTTCAAAGAAGTGGCAATATTTATCAAAATACCTCTTGATTTGATTATCTGTATGGCCTGTCATCCACATTTGAAAGATATCTTTAATAGTCCTTTTTTTTCAAAGCTAGCCAAGTAGAGTACATTTATATCATCTTTTAAAAATATTTTTACATATTTTACCATCAAGCAGATTTGGATATTTAGGAAAAAATAGTACAGTAGATTGTTTATCCAGTTTCCAGCGCATCACACTTGGCAGTGGAGTGTGTTTGTGTGTGTGTGTTCAGGAATGCACATTTTTTCTTTTTCTGAACAATTTTACTTTGCTTTTTTTGGAAGAAAGCTAACAGCAGAATAGGGAAAGGGAAGCTCATGTTTTCTGTATGAGGGTTGTATGAACACCCCATATCTTGTAAGGTTATATAAATTATATGTACAGTATACAGGTATCATAGTTACAAAAATATACAAAGTAGACATATAGATGCTTTATGTTGTGCCAAAAAGAGCTGTCTTCCTGATACCAGGAGTATTATGTTATTTAGCTTACCTTGTTTAGTGATAATTCAAATAAAAAACTTTACACATTATTTTACTTGCTAAGTTAATGAAAATTTTAAGAGTCATAGAGCCTTGTGTATTACTGAGGATTTTATTTGTGTTTTGAACTTGCACATTATTGATTCAATGCACATTAATGATTCAACATTCAAGAAGTATCCTGGAAAACAGTGTAGTAAATGTGTTGATGTTATGTGAAGTGACAAGGAGTTCGAGGTAAAATTTATAAAATGTGATTAATATTTTTTTGTATTGGTTGGCATTTGCTAAAATTTCCTGAGAAGATATATAAATGAAAAAACTCCTGCTTACAACAACTGTCTTACTATGTAAATAAGTGCTTGTAAATTTGTCTTTTGTTATTGTTTTGAGTGTGATTTTGAAATCACTCTTAGTTATTCTGGGGACAACCAAAAGATTTAGTTTTATTTATAGGAATTATTATGTAGGTATTATAGTATCAAACTTACAAATATTTGCATTTTTTTGTTGTTGGCAGTGATCCAGTAACTCACCATTGTTATTCTGATTCTTCATTCAGCTTATTTTCCTTTAAAAAAATTAGATACTGTACTAATATTTTTTTCCAAATATACTGAGCCTTAAATTTGTTTAATAATTTTTTTGGAAGAATTAACAGATGGGAAGTCCCTATCAGTTGTGTATTTCAGTATCTACTGTATTCCTGTTCTGTTCTCTTTATTTCACTGAATGCATTTCAAAACCTCTTGAAAATTGAAGTAAAATTGCCTTTACTCCTGATGTATGCTTGGAAGTATTTAAAATGTATCATAAAAGTTTTATATTTTCCACTCTTACTCTGAACTAGAGTTAGCTGTACTTATGACAAACCACCTTTGTCACAAAGGATTAACAGCTTATTTTTTGTTTTTGATTACCATTGTTACACTAGTATTTAAAATATAGAAAATTCATAACGACAATGTTTTAGTAAGTAGAATGGCCTAATTAAAGTTTTAAATTCAAGAGTAGCCTAGACTGACACAATTCAAGTCTTTATTTGGTGCTGAAAGTTATATTTTATAAATGCAAGTTCTTTGAATAGATTATGTCGGAATGTGTTTTTGAAGTGTAATCATACTCACAGATGTAGGTTAGGTTCAAAGCTAATGAGGGTATGCATTATTAAACATTGATTACAAAAGAGATTTGTTGTTTGTAATCATTTTAGTGCCTTTACTCAGTACAGTAATTCATACAGGTTCTTATTCTGCATGAGTTTGTATATCTATTCTAGACATAATCTACAATTAATCTGTAAGTTTGTCAAACAGAATCCTGTTATCATTATCCTCTCCTGTATTCGCGTTCCTACTGTTCCAGAGAAATTCTCTGTTGTCCAAATATTCAATTGATTTTCATGCATTGCCCCAAGCAATTTATGAAGCTCTTTCAAATGTCACACAGAGGCCTTACACACACAAGCTCACTGGGAATGAGAATTTTGATACTTCTCTTTATCCTAAAGTATTGTCAATTAACAGGGCTTAATTTCCACTTGTCAGTATTTAATTTATTACTCATAATTTGGAATTTTGTAATTACATAAGTTCGATTGTGTAGTATACAGAGCACTATGGAACCATGATTATTTTACTTTTTGATAATTACACAGTTTTATTTAAATTTGTAAAACTGTGAACAAGCTATAATTCCCAGTGATTTTGACGCTTCTTCGTCCGCATGTGTGGTTGTACGGGTGAAAGGATCTTAGCATGCCCTCTGACTGATGCACAGGGAGTAGGATAACACTGGAGGATCAGGTACCATACTTTTAATGATTATTTTTTCATTACAGCAATAGTCATTAAATTCATGCTTTTATCCTTTCAAAGTATAGAGTCCACATTGATATTGTTTAGGTTGCATTATAAGATATTTCATCTGTAAAAGCTTGATATTTTATAAAAGATAATTACAATGATTAAAGGTTACTAGCATAAGCTTGTTTCATTTGCATCCCATATCTAGTGCTGCAAGACCAGAGTGCAAATACCTAGGACTTGCTCAATTAAAGGCTTTTGTTGGTAAGTACTCTAAACTATATTAGGTAGAGTTTCCTTGTCTCTTTTCCTTGCTGTATTTTTCTCTCCCTTTACCTTACTATAAGGATGGACCTTTCATTGCTGAACCCCAAATGGCCTAGAACATGACCAAAAGAATTCAAGCAAATAAAGATACAACACTCAACCTTGACCTGTTGGGGTTTTTAATATTTTAAACAGATATGACAGTATTACAATTAAAGCTGGATAGCCAGTTAAAAGAAGATAAAAAATAATTAAATTTCATATTCAGATACCCTGGATAGTCTTGAACTTTGACTGTGTGGCTACGTGTGTAGTACAAGGGAGAACAGGGAGTTTTTCAACCTTAGCATAACTTGCAGGCCAGTTGATTATGGAGTACTTAAACCAGGCCACTGAGGTAAATTATTTAGCTTTCACAGGGGTGGCTGAAGGCCAGTTTGGAGTAACAAAACAAAGCCTATCTATTTTTCTGTATCCCTATGGGAATATAAACCATCAGCTTTAAAGTGAACATTTCTTGCCCATAGAGATGAATGGTTGCACAAGGATAGCTGTAAGGAGGCACGGGTGAGTGAGAAAGGTTATCACATCCTACTCATAGATGCACAATCGGTTTATCTTACAACCACTATCTACTCTTCCTTTAAATGAACATAGCTGAGCTTAACGTTCCTTTGTTGTTGTTTGTTCATTTGCTTTTTTATACTGCTGTCTTAGTTGCTGTGTTTTTTTTAATATAAATAAACGAGGCCATACAGCCACCTCATGCCTCCTACATCTGTAGCCCTGCATAAGTTTTGCTCTCAAAGTCTCCATTCTTTCTCCTGTGAGAAAAAGGATATGGTGCTGCCATCACCGAGAGTTTCACTCTACCACTGAATTTGGATCCCGCTGGGACTTTTCTTCCACCATGTTCTATCTCATTATCATCTCTCAAGAATGCTTCTCTCAAAAGCATAGACTTGTCTGGGGTTGAGGCTTCCACAATAGTGTCAAGCCCTTCTGATAACAGTGATGATTTGTTCAAGTCTAATCAGATGTCATCCTATGAAAATCTAGCCTTAGCTGAATGTTCCAGATAGACCATCCTTTTCCACTTGTCAAGATAGAACAAGAAAAGATGGTCTCCTAAATCTTCAATGTTGGTGATTCTTGTTGATAATGTATCTGTGGAGTCCATGGCTCTTGCATCTCTAGATCGTATTTGGAATCATGCGTAATTGCATGGAGTGGTCCTTCCTGCTGATTCTTCCCAACGAACCAACTTCATTAGCGCTTTCTTCTGGTCAGTGTATGGAATGCGCACTATGTGAGAAGAGGAAAAGGTCATCTGAGCATTCTTCCTTTTCACCATCAACGTAAAAACACACAAACAAACAAACAACCATCATACTTGATCACCCAACCTCGCTCATATGTAATTTGTTAACTACCTCTGCCAAACTTCAATGACCAGATCAGCATCTTTAAAGGTAAACTCCATAAAGACAATGGTCCATATCATGTAGGAACAACTTTGTTTAGTGTTAAGAATACCATATTTGAGATTCACAGGTTCTGATAATGGCAAGTGACCTAAAACACTTCAAAACAGTGATATTAAATGCGGAGTATGTTTTTCTGATAGATTTTTACATGATTTCCATGAATCAAACATTCATTTATATTGAGAGTTTTTGGCTAAATCATCACGTTAAATTACATCTCTTGGGTAACAACAATGCAGGGGCTAAAATGGGAAACTGGGCTATCAATGTAAACAACTGATAAGATTAGGTTATGTGGGGAAAAGAGATGGGGGTAAGCTGCCAATTTCCTGTGGAGATTCAATCAAAGAGGCCAACAGATTACCTAGGTACTGCACATAATATAGTTTCTAATTACATGTCACCTAAGCCAGGTTTCATGGGATTAAGGTCCAAGTATTACTTCAGGAAGATAGGATGAGTCCTAGGTTAGGTTAGGTATGGGAAAGGTAATATTGTAAAATAGTTATGCACACATCATTCTGCTAAGCATTATGTTGTGTTTGGGTGGATTTATGGGGGGGGGGGTGGGCAGAAGCCAGGTGAAGGCACTGCCCTCTGTGACAGGGTAAGTTAAGATGAATCCCTGATGAAATGCTTATTTGATTTGCTCTTAAGCAAATGATTTATGGTCTAGAAAAAGTGGATGGTGTTCTTAACCTACAAGTCAGGTAGGGGATGGCCATCTTTATACTACCTAACTGTTATGTTTCATTCTTCCAGTTTCACTAACTTTTAATTCCTGATCCAGCACAACTGAAAGGAAGTTGTAACGGTCACTAAAATGAAAAATTGCAGTTTATGGGAGGCTAACTAGCATAGCATAACCATTTTAAAATTTACAGGTTAAGCGAAATTATTACAGCATTAATATAGGCGCAACCGTAATAAACTGTGTAATTGAAATCAACTCTAGAGCAATATCAAGAACTCTATGGGCCTAAGTCTTTGCACTAGTAATAGCCTATGATTTGTAGTCGCAAGCAATATATTGAATGGATAATATGAAGAAGAAAACATTCAAAGCCAGTTTCCAAGTTGTAAGATAAAAAAAAGCTTGAGTTAGTAACGCGCAACAATAAGCAAAACAGATTTGCAACTTCGAAAAGCAGGAACGGCATCACAAAGCTTTAACTTTTCTTGTCATTAGATATATAATTATCAGTAGTATAATTTTAAAACAAAGTTTTTAGAAATACAATATTGACTTATCGATAAAATATTCTCATAATCCACGTTTAAAAGAACTGTAGATATAGACTATATTATGTTTAAAAGACTTAAAAGTACTTGTCTTGCCGCTACGAGTCAATAATCTTTAGTTTATGACTTTTGAGTGTGAGTGTGTAGGCCTGTAGGTGGTGTTGCATCGACTGGATTACAATTATCGATTACATCGGCGTACAATTTCATCTTAGATTGATATCTATTGTAAAAGTTTTGCGGAGAAACACACTACAAACTACAGTTGCGAATGCGTTAGGCTGCCACGGGAACTCCCCAACTCCCGAAATAAGCTATATATACCTAGTAGTTACACTCGCCTACTTCCCGCCAAAACTGAACTGTATCCTGGCACTGTTTTGGGTTTAACCATTTCATCCTACTGAGTGAGGAGGCCAAATTGTACTCGCACTCTGACTATAGGTATCTTCTGTCAAGCCATTCATTCAGCGGTCCTTCTGACAGGTGAGTGCCAGTTGGCAGCTGAAACTTCAGGAAAACCCGCCCCTTTAGTTGAACTCCGTATAGGCCTAGTTGTTCTTGATCCTCAGTATCATATTTTGTCTTGATCTCATGTCTCAGAATTTTGAGTAGTTAGAGACAATAATAGATGTTCAGTAACGCAGCATTAGGCCGTAGACTTAATCATTGTTGTCAGCTTTTGGGCAGTATCATGGTCAGGGTACCAGGGACGTCCTAGTTCATGAGATTTAGTTCCATTTACAAGCAATCACACTAGGAACATTATTGATGCTTAGTTAAAACAGTTGACGGCAAAGCCTTTAATTTTGAGTGGGTAAACTTCGGTAATTGCCGTAAGTATCATGGGTACGTAGGTGATGATAGAACGGTCATTTAAAGAGGTGAATGTAATATATTGAGTTTACAAAATAATGACGTATCAGAGAATCGAGAATTTGAGGAGATTGAATGTGTAGCCTGGGAACAGAATAGTAAATATTCGCCACGAAATAAGAAAATAAAAAACTATTTTGCATACCTAGTTGTGAACTTGTAATTTTTTCAAATTTTACATTTTGTTTCTAGCTTCTCTCCATAGAATCTGTAACGGGAGAATGATGGGTTTGGTGTACAAATGTGGTTATTTCTGGATGGAGTGATGCAAGAAGTCAGAGTTGGGGAATTAGATAAGCGGCCAGTGTTGTGGGTAAGAAAATGTCACAAATTAAGCGTTGAATGCCCATTTGCAGATGATACCTTACCGATTAAAGAATAATCGGGAAGGTTAATAGGGAAAATTAAACCAGGAAGATGGAACAATCAATTTCAGTTTTGCTTGATGGAACAATTCAAGTTTATTAGGGGGAATTAAACTAAGAAGATGGAACAGTGAATTTCAATTTTGCTTGATGGAACAAGTTAAGTTTAATCGGGGGAATTAAACTAGGAAGATGGAACAGTGAATTTCAGTTTTGCTTGATGGAACAATAAATTCCAGTTTGCATGTATAGATGTGGTAAAATATTAGTCAGTAAAAATTACTAGCGTGTTTTGAAATGTGAATAGGATGAATGACCATTGGTTTAGTGAAGATTGTATAATTCTGAAGTTGGGGTGGAGGATGGGAGGAAGACCTAGAATTTATAGACGTGTATGTACGTAATTAAAAATGTGTGAAAGGAAGAGTTTTAATTTTATGGGAATAAAGCGTTGCGACCCCATATAAAAATGGGAACAAGCTGGGAAGAAGATATAGAGTTGAGTGACCGGTTGTTGGGCGGATTTGTTGCTTCGCAGATGAGTTTTCAGTGTAGGTACTATATGAAGCAATTAATGTGATGGAAGTTTTTTTTTTTTTTATCCTGAGGTTCATCCACAATGCATTAGTTGTAGTATGAACTCCAGTGACTGCTATGTTTTTTTTTTTTTTTTTTCTTAGCTGAAATCAATAATTACCATGCCGTATATGTATAATGTATACTGTGTAGGGTATGCTATACCCGAGATACGATTTTTCCAACAAACGATGGGTTTTTTGGAACCTAACCCCATCGTAAGTAGGAGAATACCTATATAAATGTGTGTGTGTGTGTGTGTGCGCGCGCGCGCGCGCATTAAATCTATTTTACGTCCCAAGAATAGTCTTCAAAGAAAAACAATACTGCAATCATTTCACTTTCTCCCTTGCACACTCATGCGCTCCCTTTCTTAACTGCCCTTCCTTTCTAGTAACTCTTAGCGTTTTCAAGTTATTCCTCTCAATTTTCCAACCTACCAATCAGTCCATCGTTTTCCATTCTTCTCACTTGACCAAATCGTATGAATGCTCGCCGATCCAACCTTTCACCTATGCTAACCATTTTACCACTTCACTTCCACATATTTCCACATTTTTCATACTTGAATCTTGCACCACATAGTAATGCACTGCAGAATATGCTTTGATAGAAGGTAGTTATTGTCTTCTTGCCGCACCGTAAAGGGTCTCCTCTCCTGTTAGAGGAAGATACAAGTAAAAAATATTCTCAAATGGAAATATATCATAATTTACATTTTGAAACATTTGGAAAATGGCGTCAACCTCGGTATACTCATGGCCACTTTCTGTGGCAAGTAATATAAAAAGCAGATAAAGTATTGTATTTTTATTTCATTCAATTTTTGCTGACATTCACACATACGAAAATATATATTGTGTCTACATTGTAGACAATAAATAGATTTGAACATATGGCTAAGTTATAAATAATAAATATCAATAAATAAAACCTAATATTTATACATATGTATAATCAATAACAATTAATTATTTATTATTGACAAATAAATAAAAGCGATGAAAAATAAGTTAGGGATGGAAAGTGGGCTTGAGTCTACCCTCAAGCATGGAAAAGTAAAATTATGACTATAGCACACAACCCAAGGTTTGAGAACATCGGTTACGTGGTCACCGCATGGCGTAAGCCAGACAGAATGGCCCCAGATAACCCAGCAGCCGCAAGCGGTGACACAGATACTCCATCAACTAAGCAGGTGTTATTAAAAGGCAGGAATCAAAAGTGCCGCCCAGATGAAGCAGCGAATCCCTTGAATAGATGTAAATCAAAAGGCGTCTTTTAGGCTATCACTCATCGGCGCCAATCTGGAGTCGAATCATTTTGATGACTGATCCTCTGTGGGAGATCGCAACACGATGACGTCATGGAAGGGTTTTGAGATGACGATGATTCCATTCTGTATAGTCATCAACACCACCCACGCCTTTTCCATAACGATGACCAGCATCACTATTGTCTTGACTTTCAACCACCAGGTCTGCAGTTATAAACCTGATTCTTGAGACTCAGTGAATCTTCACTTGGCTGTGGGAAAGAGAGAAAAAGCGAGATAAGCTTTTTGTATTAAATTCACCTGCCAATTCATTTTACCAGTTATCGTATTAATAGATTTGTTTCCAGTGCCGAGTGACGTTTAAAAGAAACATTTGCCAAATTAGGCTAGGCTTATGTGAGTGGTCAAACAGGAATATTTAAAAATCGTTGATAACTAATTTTTACAATGATGCAACTGGCTGATCAGGGTTAACTTTTTAAATTGTTGGAGTTGTTTTGATTAATACTTTGTTGTATAAAGCATGAAAACTCAAAATAAAATCCGGAAAAGGACCTCCCTTAGAACGAGATTCAAGATTTTTAAGTTGGGCATTAATTACCACGTGTATTTATGATCTCCCCTGTCCAATTTCAAATGCATTGTGTTTTTGTGCAAAAACAGAGAATGTATATTCAGAATCATACTGACACTTACCACTTGATCCATCCACCATAGACACGCAACTACACGTAGAGGCATGCCATCTCCAGGCATCACCGCGGGTGGTGCATTTCGTCTTGGCAGATTCTGGACATCCGCACTCGCACTTTTCTTCGTCAAACTCCTGGAAAGAAGAGGAGAGAAACGTAAACAAAATAAATTTGAAATTAAATTGACTGGTCAGAAAGAGGTTAACGGTGACATAAATTGTAATTCGATGACGTAATACCAATGTACTAGATTGAATGGAGTGAATTTTAGTGTTCGTGTATGCATGCACAACTGTGACGTGTGTGTGTGTATTGCCGAGTAAAAAGAAAACTAGGCGTTTTAAGAACAGGTCAAACGACATTCCTTAATAAATACAGGCGTTGAGCACACGCAGCCTAGCGGCGTTTTTAACTTTTATTTTGTCTCGTTTTTTATAGCATTTTTTAAAAAGTGACTTGAATAGGAGTAGGTAGTCATTTTATCACCGTTGATCCTCAGAATTTCTTTGTATAAGACTCAGATTTAATTTATTCGTTATCTTTTCTGTGGAAATTACTAAGGTAATATATATATATATATATATATATATATATATATATATATATATTACATAAATACGTTAGCGTAAATAAATCCATACAGGCATCCAAAAATTCATTTCTTACCTCATGTTCCTTGCACTGCTCTTTTCCGATAATGCATTGGCAACCGCATTGCGTGTGTTCTTCGACTTGGATGGAGTCACACTTTGTATCTTCACCAGATTTCAGTTCCACCTATTATTTAAAAAAGATCGAACTTATTACCAGTTTTTCACTGATGTTATTCTTTGGTTTAAGTTTTTTTTATGAGATGCTGGAAAGATGTTATCTTTTGAATTTTTTCATTTTAAATATATTATCTATCGAAATTGCACATTGATCTCTTTCTTAGTAGATTTTTAGGTTTTTTTGTTTTACTTAAGTCAGAGAGAGAGAGAGAACCTACCTTGACATCTTTTGTAGTGGTGGCTATAGCAACGCATCGTTTTTTCTCAGTACAGAGGAATCCACTGCAGCGCGAAGCACGTGTTACGGCTGGAACAACCTGTAGAGGAAAGGGCAGGTGTAAGTTTCCATTTTTCAGCATTTTTTGAAGGTAGAATTGTTGCTATAAACTCAGAGCTTTTTGTGGAAATATACCAGTGAAAATTATTTTGAATCTTCTCAGTTTGTAAGAGAATGAGAATTTTGTTTTCGGTAGTATGAAAGTGATATCGTTTGGGAACATACCTTGTCATACCCTTCTGGCACTGTCAAAAGTACTAGTTGCTCAGTGGGTTCACCGCACGGCATCTCTAGATTTTTCAGCTGTTGCAAATACTGTCTTTCCCCTCTCGTCCGGAAGCACGTTTTCCACTCTGTAAAATCAAGAAGAAAAGTTTTGTTCATTATTCTGAAGTGCTAGTCTTCATAGCTATAAAGCGAACCGGGGAAAATAAGGAGTAGCTTTTCGCTACGTCATCTTTTAATGGGTCTTATGTGAAATATGCACTGTGCGCTACAGAGCGACCGTAAACAGCAATTGTTGATGATTGCTATTTTTTTTATCTACAATTACTATCAAGAAATAAAAAAAACAGTCATTTCTCCAATTCCATTTCTTTAAATTCCTGATAAGTTTCCAAGTCTGAGGTTTCACATTTCCAGTAAGTCTCCAAATGGGCGGGTTTTTTTTCTAACCGGTTCCAGCTATGTTCACAAACAATTTCCTCGGTACATAAATAGTTTTCCTTTGTTTCGTGTAATGAAAATTTGCAGCCATAAGGTCTCGGTTATTGAGGAATTACAATTTGCTTTCGATCGTTACGAAAAGATACCGCAGAATATTTCAAACATATTTTTAACTATTTTTCAACGTATTTTCTGTTTCGTCCGGAAGGAGACGAATTGTTTCAAGAACCACCATGCAGTCACTTTATTGAAAATCCACCGAATTTTCTCACAAACATACCTGCTGTGGCCAAGGTGCAGAGGGCGAACAAAACGGCGACGGAGATGCTCTTCATTTTTCAAAATGTATGTATCTCCAAATAGAAGACAGTAAAAAACTGATGTAATGCTGTTGAGAGCTCACAAGAAACTGTGCAGACCAACACAGTCGCCCTTGCTTTATACTCATTCGGAGACAAACGTTGAGTCGTTCGTTCGAGTATCCGGAACGAAAGTGTGACGTCATATTTCGTCACAAGTCAGGAAGATCCTACCAGTTCAGAGAACTCGCTCAACGTTTGTTGCGGCCCGAGGTAGCACGAGCAGGACGCGCCGCCGGGAATACCCAACCTTCCTTCGGAAGACTCTATTGTAGTCATTAGCGGCAATTACTCTACTTTTCACCAAATAAGGACGTACAGTTTTTATGGGATATCTTGTGTAGTCCAGTTAGAGTGAAAAAATTAAGCCTTCAGAAACATGGAAGAGAAGAAACGAACGTTTTCTGTTCTTGCCATCAGTCTACGTTTGCTGCGTCATATTGTGCAGCTGACGTTCATATACGAACATAATTCGTTTCATATGTCATTATCCTCCCGAGTCACTGCCCTTAGACAGTTCGTGTCGAGTTCCTTCGTATGAGTGTCTTTGTGGTAAAATGAATTTTAACACTCTCTCTCTCTCTCTCTCTCTCTCTCTCTCTCTCTCTCTCTCTCTCTCTCTCTCTCTCTCTCTCTCTCTCCATATTTACATGTGAGATTTCTGTTCTCCTTTTTTGAAGAATTTAAATAGGTGTTTCACCATTGTTGCTCATGTTTTAATCTTTTACCATAAATTCATTTAAAAGCCTATTTCCGCATTAGGCTAGACCGTCAGTGAATGATGCCAACCAAGACATCCTCTTCCAGCTACGTCCATCCGTCCAGTCATAATTCTCTCTTTACCCGTTACCGTCTTCCTGTCTGTTCGGCGAGTCCGTCCTTGACCTACTTCCGATTTCTGTGAAGCTAAAAAACGGCATATCCTAGTGATTATGTAATTTCAGGTTTTGGAGATATCTTATTCCCAGGGCAGATGAAAATATGGCCAGATATTACGCTGACAGTTACATAACCAGGGGATGGAAAACTTCACTGCCCGAAGGCTGGAAATAGCCTGTGCCCAGATTGTGTAAAAATAGCTCGGGCTCAGAAGATTGCCCAGCAGTTACACCCCGTGACGTCATTGTGGCTCTCCGGACATCGTAAAATCGGCTGGCCAAGGAGACAGAAACAGTTTGGATATTTTACTCGGAAATGATTTCAAGTGATTACGTCTACTTTAAATTACCGCATTTGCTTCTATAAATAGACGAGGAAATGTTGCCTTTCACACGATGCTCAAACATACTATGAAATGCGTTTATAATATATGTATATATATATATATATATATATATATATATATATATTGCAGAAAGAGAAGAAAATGAAAACAAGAACAAGTACGGAGTACTGTTATGCAAGTGTTACATATTTTTAAGTACACTTAAACGGAAGTACTCGGTACTTAGTTTTTACTTTGGCGAACCTGCAATTTTGATACCACAAATATTTTGTTAGCATTTTCCATGTATATATAGATATTATATATATATATATATATAATTATATATATATATATATATATATATTAATAATCATTGAACGTTTTCATATGTAAGTAAATGTTATAACATATTAACTAGATTTGGGCAAAAATCACCTGTGGTCTACATGTTCAGTTCTGCAAGCGTTAGTGAAACGAGTGGACGTTTCCGTTTTCAACTTTGGCGCACTATACTGAGTAGAACGTAAGGGCCTAAGTTTATATTATTGATTTGATCCATTGGGATGGAAGTAAACGTTTAAAAGTTACACGTTTCACGTTAAATTCTCTTTTGTGGAGGATAAAACAGATCGGTTAGAGTAATTTTCTCAGTAACTCGGTCATTTTCGATTTATCGAATTATGAAATAAAATGCAAACTTTTCCACTGAAATTTGAATTTTGTTTTCTACTAAACATTCTTCAGGCCAGTCCTGTGGGAGCCAGGTATTGATGATAATACTCATGGATCAATCCAAACCCTTTGTTGACAAAACTGTACGTAAAAGTAGTTTACAATTCTGCTGAGACTGAGCGAAGCTAGGAAGCTTTATATACGTGATGGTTGTATAGGTGATTGCTAAGTGTTTTGTAATTGGCGATGGAGAGAGTGGACGCTTATTTTCGTGATGTCTGTTTCGAGCAGTGTGAACTGAGGCATGATCAGTTAGGCAATTATGCAACCTTCTATAATTTTGACATGTCAGTCTTAAATAACACTTCGTGTATTGTATTGGTAACGCCTCAATTTAACAGGATCTCGAATTAGCGCGCTTGGTGCTTACCAGCTTCCCAGCTACATTATAATGAATATTTTCCCTTATTCTAACATTTTAGACGTGATACGTTATTTGATATATCTCATATATATTGAATGTTAAGCATGTGGAATTACTGTTAGCTATGTCATCAAAGTATTCAAGTGCAGGCTATGTGATGTAGGGTGTTCGTTACTTAACGGATTTTGTTCCTTATCAGAGAGACCAGACGACCAAATTGAATTGCTGCTGTCCTCCATAAAGTGAGGAATGTTTATTTTCTATCAACGGCTGGAAGAGTTTGATTGTAGAATTGTTGGTAATGTTAGCAGAATATGTCCACCTGGTGAAAACCGTTTCATATGGCTATGAGAAAATACAACTGAGAAATATGTAGGAAATGTTTTGCCGTAGCCTAAATTACAATTGTGTCTCACGAAGGATGGTGGTACCTGATCAGTACTGGGTTGGTTAGACAACATCACGTCAGTCTGGATTGATTTCAAATCGCCGGAAGCAGTCGTCTTGGTAAAGAGCTCGATTTGTGACCATTGTGCACTCTTTCTACTTTGGAGGCGTTCTCGTGTTTTTAATTATTTTTCTCTCATGTTACGTTTAGCTCATTTTGCATTGATTGTCGCACTGTTTTTCATCTTGGGGGAGCATAATTTGCAGCATTAAAATTACACCTGTCTAGTGACTATATTTACGCACACACACACACACACACACATATATATTATTATTATATATAATATATCATATATATAATATATACAATTTATATATATATATATATATATATATATATATATTATATATAAATAGATATATGATGTGATGTCTTACTATTCAATCGTCCTGATTTTTACTAAACATTCTTATTTCTAAGGCTTACCGTCACCAACTTTTAATGATTTGCATTTCTGTTAAATTCTACCCACGTCTTCAAGAGAGAGAGAGAGGAAAGTAAACTACCACCCTATGTGCCAAGAACCAGTGTTGCTTAATTGATTCTGAAACCAACGATTTAGTAAATTTTCCAGAGGGCTATTTATGGCTGTGAAATTCGAGAGACCTCTTTCTACTGAAGTCAGCTCTGACATTTTAGTCAGTTCTGAACTTAGGTTTTCAGAAAGCATTCAAGATTTCTATTGTGTTTTATTTACATTAATAATGGTGAACTAAAGGTAATTTTTATTTTCAAAGGCGTTGAAAAGACATGTTTCTCAACTTTCATGCATGCAGTAGTATGTAATTTGTTGAGCAGGGACGTAAAATTTGGCATATTTACAAAGAGAAGAAAGTAAAACTTGCTTCGATAATAACATAGCTACTTGGAGAAGGGTGAGCAAACACCATCTGGGAATATTGAAAAAAAGCTAATAAATCCAACATTGCGAAGCAAGGGAAGTTAAGCGATTGCTTGGAGATGTCAGTAACGCAATACCGCAAGGGAGGATGTCTCGTCTCTATTCCTTTGCTTGAGGAGGGACAACACCGAACAACTCACTCGAGCGGCAGCATAAGAGGTAACACTACGTGGACTAGTGGCAGCTGGTCGAACAGATGATGAAATCTGAATCGTTGTGGAGATAGAACATTTTCACTTTACTTACGAGGGCAACGTTAAAAGTTAAGCGTTCCTGCAGGTACATGTCAGTATTCCAGATATGTACTGGAGGTAATGTGCCACAAGAGCTTTTAGCTTTAGATGGATATACAGCTAAGATGAAATAGTGGTCTCTGTATGAGTACCATATCTGCCTTCTAAGCAAAACTTGAAGGAAAAAATTATATTTTGATTTTGATTTTTGTCTCCTTTGATATTTTTATTGACTTTGCAAGATGGAAGTAAAACAATCTCACTTCGTGCAAATGAAAGCTGGCCAGCAGATGAAGAAGGACTGAGAACGGTAAAGGAAACGGAAAGTGGAAAGATCAGGAAATGAATCATCGGGACAAATTACCGCAATCAGGCCATGCCTGCAGAGCGAAGGCGACGAGTGCTCGTGCCGGTGACAAGAAATGCAGAAGAAAGAAAACATTCAAGTATCTTCTTTTGCCGGAGGTACGCTCAAACCTGATAAAAGGATCTACCCCTGCCTAACTTCATACAACTTGACTAATCCCAACAAAAGGGGAGCACTCGCATCTCAACAGCAAGACAATTAGTTTGTGTGTCCACCGGAAATGCACTCAACCCGGTGAAAGAATGAGGATGAGACACGGGCCTTGGGGAACTCCCAGATACAGTGATACATATCCTTTGAGACAGTGAAGGGAAACTACTAAACAGGTGTTTTGGAATTTATGAAGGGTTTGGCACATCCGGAGGGGCATGGCGAGTATGAAAATGACAAAAGGATCCTCGCTCAAGATTTTGACATCGTCAAGGCAATGTCAGTTCAATGACAAATAATGAAGGAAGAGTATGATCAATCAAGATTAAAGAAATATACGCAAGCAAGGACATAAAAAAAATGACTTAGAACCTCATCTCTCTCTCTCTCTCTCTCTCTCTCTCTCTCTCGTCTCGCGCTTTCCATCAACATATAGATATATAGAATAAGATATATATATAGATATAATATATATATATATATATGTATATATATGTGTGTGTGTGCGTGTACGCACACACACACACACGTTGTCTCATACCCACTGTAAAGTGTACAGTGGGTATGAGACAACGATAGAGTGGCCCTCAAAGTCAGAAGGGCATGTTTAGGTGCAAAGTTGCGGGATGATGTAGTACTAATTAGAAATAGCGAAGAGAAACTGCAGAAACAATTAAGCGAAGAGAAACAGCAGAATCAGGTACAAAGTAAAATTACAAAGTGTTTGCAAGTGGAGAAAGCTGAGATCGAATGTGAGTAAATGCTTGCAGAGATTGCTAGTCGCGAACGATACATGATATATGGAAATTGAAGTCAACAAGTACAACTTTTGTGTAGATCTATCCTTGCATTTACAAACAAAGAGAGATGTAGAGAATTACTTGCCTTTGATTTTTTAACGGCTTATGACGCGTACGAGGGAAGTCTTTCTTTTCCCATTGCATATACGAATTCTGTGACGTCATTGCAGCTATAATAGCACTTAGGAATGTAGCGTGTACCAAAGTTTAACCGCAAAGCCATCATTTGGACGTCATTTCCCGATGTTCAAATTAGTCCGGATCCTCGTGGCTGATGTCAGACAAAAGTAAATGACACCTTAGGGAAATAAAACCTCGGATAGACTTTGAAATACGAATTGGATTTGTATACGAAAAAACAGACAGGCTGACGAACGGACAAAAAGATAGATAAGGAAGCAGATAGGAAGTCTGCTTGAACGATGGGAACGGTGGAGAAGAGAAATGGGTGCAGCAAACGGCCATTGGATACGCAGGAGATTCATTTTACACTTACCTTTACCATAACGGATCGTGGGTTGCTTTCAGATAAAGCTGGCCTTCCGCCACCACGAGCACGGGTCTTAAGTTGTTCAGGAGCAAAGGGATGAAGCCCTCCTGACCCACCGACCAGCTGAAACGTTTACCATGACGCAGCGCCATGACGGCTTTGCTGTTATCCGTTGAGTTGATGCTTCCTCCTTTGTGGGCGCGTTTTAACGTTTGGGTATTTTACTCACAAAACCTAGGGGTGGTGAAATTTTCCATCATTTATAGTCTTATTAATTTTATGAATTGTATTATAAGTATGTTGTAGGTAGAGTTCAAAGTGATAGCTAATGGAAGATCGCCGTTTACCAAATACCCCAAATATCCACTGAAATTTACTTTCAGATCTTTCTATTGGTATCTGCTCGGATATTATTAGCAACTTTTAATATTTTATGGTGAAATTTTTCGAGTTTCACATCCTGCAGTCTCACTTCATACCATGCATGATAAGATTACTGACACGTATGGTGCCGAAAGGATTTTTTTTTCAAGTCACTCTTAGATAAGCCTCATTATCCCATTCTTTATAGATTGTAAGTCCCTCTTTCAGGCATATTTAAGATGTATAAATTGTTAGGTAACTTCCAGCAATATATTTTGACTCTAAAACTGAAGTTGTATGTATGCGTTGTGTCTATGTAAGATACCTTATTTAGTTTCTTTTCAAACAAAACTGCCAGTTTTCGACCCATGTTTTAGGACGAAATATTCGAGTCTTATGAGATTCTAGAAATCTAACTGCCTTCTGAACATAACTTGTCTGAATGATTGAAAACATTACCCTTATTTTTTCCTTATTTAAATCAATAAGTTTTTTATATTTGAAGATAAATAACTTATTGTTCCTTGAGAATGTTACATTCTGTTAGCAGAATGTAAGGAACAGGGGAGATTTATTAATTTCTGTTTTTTTAAGGAAAATGATAAAAAATATGTTGGTAAATTCACAACGAGACGTTTCATTTAATGGTACAGTTATCCCGAAGCAGCCGACTCGATCTATACTCTGGTAAAAGAAGTAGCGTTGTAGGGCTTAGGGAAATGTGTAGGATTGGCGAAGGGAAAGAAAGTAGTGGTCAGACGTGCTACTCCTTGCTGTATTTTGCATTTGGTTTTTCCTGCGAACTTTGTGTCTGTTTATTTGTAATGATTAATATCAGAAGACGAATCCTATTCATTTGGAACGAGCCCACAGGGCCATTGACTTGAAATTCAAGCTTCCATATCTCATCAAGGAATAATGTCAAGGTTCAGTTGAGATTCAGTAAGCTGAAACTCAGCTTTTTATCCTTAGCAGTATGGTTGAATAAACGTGTTCCACATTTCCAATTCCTGGCGTTACTTTGGAAACTGACTGACTTATCATAGTTAGCAGTATAGTTTGTTTTCTATTAATTTTGATTAATATTGGTTCAGATTCTTGCTTATGTACTACCATAGCTGGAAATATGGGCATATAGTAACTGTCTAATAAACTTATTACAATTTCTGATATTTCTCCTTAATCTTGACCTACCAATTATGATTTTTAGGCTTATTTTGTTAGAGGAGTGATATCAGTTTTCTTTCTGAGGATTTTAACGTCATTCTTTAAGAATTCTTTTCGAAATACAGAAGAACTAATGTAAGCTGCATAGCAATGTGTTTGCACTTGATGATGTATATTTATATACTGACAGTAAAGTTGTGTTCTAGACTCCTGTGACTTCAAGGAAGCTTTGTAGCAATCCGGTATACAGTAAACAGTAAAACATACTATACATACATACATACATATATATATATATATATATATATATATATATATATATATATATATATATATATACACATATATAAAACCTTGTGATCGTGCTCATTCTGATTGTGAGAGAACGGTGTTCGAGTCCCCTGTTAGAATAGAGTGATATGTGTACATTCATTGAAAGCTCATTTTTCCTTGGTAAATAGTAAATTTTGCGCCTGGTAATTAGTCGACTTATGGTAGCAGGATATATATATATATATTATATATATATATATATATATATATATATTATATATATATTGTTTGTGTGTAATATACTTTATGTATATGTGTATCTATATATACTACAGGTACGTATTATATATTTGTGCGTGTAATATACTTTATGTATAGATGTGTATATATATATATTATATATCTATATATATAATATATATTATATATATGTGTGTGTATATGTGTGTGTATATATATATATATAAATATATATATATATATATATATATATATATATATATATTATGTGTGTGCGCGCGTCCGTTTGCATGTATATGTGTATTAGTATGTTATATAGTCCTTTTGTATGTAAGTTTCTATGTATGGGCCACTTATTGTCCATATTGCTTCAAAATGCATCGTTGTTATTCATATGACTGTTGGATGGTCCAGCGTGAAATTCTGTTTCTCTATTTGGCCAACAAGCCTATCTTCTTTTTCGTTGTAAGTTCTAACTAGAGTATATGCTGCAATGAACCACTGCTCAATACGTAAACAAAATCACATGTATCTCGAATGATATTCATACTTGAATGATTTTATCCTGACATATGGGGGAGTCACAGTTCATCGTTTCGTATCGGTACTGACCTACATGTTGGTTGGTCCTCCTAGTATTAACCGCCCAAATCTAAACCAACCAACCAACTAACCGGTACCTGCCATGATCCGATCTTAAGAAATGCTGTAGACAACAAGCCTTGCAACATTTCTTTCTTTCCTAATCACTTATAATATACCGGAAATCCTTAATAAAATTGGGTTTGGTCATTCTTGCTTTTGGAAGTGCTTTTGCTTGCTGTGCTTGGGGCACATTCAACTCGATGTTGAACGTTAAGAATGAACTTCAAGGTTTTGCAAGTTTGGGGATTTTTTTATTCACAAACAGTTCCGAAACATCGTGACTCTCTGTTGGAGAATTGTACGCGTGTAAATTTGTTTGTTTAGTTATCTGTTAATTTTCATTACTATTGTACTATTGTCTGCTCTCCATTTTTAAATTCTATTTCATTGTATGTGAAACTTAGCTTCGCAAGATACTGGCCCAAATGAATGTTTGTTAACTCCATTTTGATTAAAAACAGCAACAACAAAATTAAAGATACTGCACTCGAACCCCGCCCCTGATATCCTTTTCCGACCTACTGAGGCGTTATGACCATGTTTGGTAAGTCTTTTGCCCATTCGACCGGTACAGCCCTTTATAGGTCAGAGAGACACTGCAATTTCTTTTCCTTTTTAGTTGCAGCGTATCGGGTAAAAAAGTTTTTTTGTCGATATATCACGTGTTCATCGTGTATAAGTTAATGACTCATTCTCATTATTAGTTGCAATAATTGTTTTTGTTTTGAATGATTCATTTATCTTTATCTTTGAAGGAAAACCGGCTTTACGATTCCAATTTCTGCATCTCAGCTGATTTTCAAAGAGCGATCAGTTATGCTTCCTTTTTACCTGGCTTTGAAAATGTACTTGAGTAAACTTGTCAAATTTTTCGATGCTTTTGAAATATTTGGTACCAAGCAAAAAAAGTCTGCCAACTTTTTGGTTTATATGTAACTATGACCTCTTTCGACCGTCTAAAAGACATGAATCTGTCTATTATAAGTTTAATTCAGTTTGGTATTTTAAATCGCGTAATTTTGAGTTTTTTAGCGGTGCTTCTTAATAATTAACCCTTCCTCATCCGGTTAGGAGTACCTGGCACCTGTCACTGATTGCACCACGATCACACACACACACACACACACACACACACACACACACACACACACACATATATATATATATATATATATATATATATATATATATATATATATATATATATATACATACATTAATCACTAGAAAATGCTACCTTTTAGCAGCCTTATAGTTTAGCGTTATCATGTTAGGCCACTAACCATGCATAAATTTATAAAAGTTTCTGACACCTTATTGCATCATCCTGTCAATTTTTGCACCTAAAGTAACTTTTGTTGGTTGTAGAATCGGATCAGAAAATGTGTAAATCCAATATAACCAAATATTCGTTATTTGATACAAAGATGAGAGTGGTGCTGTGCCACAGCTTTCAAACTTCAGTGAATAAGCATTTTGAGAACTGTTCCCACCTGGCGCTTCATCAGCCGGATGCTAACTTTCAGCATCTAAAGTTATTTTAGCTAAATTGTTTCTGGTTTGTTTTTGTAGGTTTCTTATTTTGTGCAATATCCGTCAGCATTTTGTACTAGGGTAAAACCGAGAGGTCTACCGGAGGCAGACGAAAAAGGAGCGAGTTCCGGTGCATCTCCTGAGCACAAACACGACGCCTCGACGCCGGAATTAAATTCCTAATATGGTAATGAAAAGACTCGAGTATTGTGAAATTCTGGGTTTTCTTGGTAGATTGCCCTGGGGAACTCGCTGCTCAATTCCAAGTATTGTAGTTTAAGCATAGTGTCCCGGAGGTCACTGATATCGAAGATAAGTAGCATGGTGTTGTAGATAACAAGGAGTTTTAACTATTTTTTTCACTGTTTGTCATATTTTCATATGATATTCGCCTTACCAGAGAGGTGTTTCGGGTTCGATTCAGGCACGTTTTGTTCAACCCACTGTGCCTCTGTTGCCCCATGCATTGATTAAGATACCTAAAATTTGTCGACTGTTGTTTTAGCCTTTGTATGGGTAAGAGCATGGGACTCGCAACCTCATCAATATGAGCAATTCCCTCTGGAACCACCCTCTCTAATTTAATGCGTTTGTTTATAATATTTACCATTGCTGGTTTCCATAATATCACAGCGATTGTTACCATCCCTACTTCACGTGTTTATAATCCTTGCCATCCAGTACCGATTTAGGATACCCATAGTTCGACTGTAAATGGTGTCGACTCTCTTCTGCATTTTCATTCAGTTTAGTTTCGATGGGTGTGTGTATGTGTGAGCAGTCCTGCAACGTACATATAATTATGGTTATCACCTATTTGGATCTATGAGTGGATTTTGTTTCAGTTTTCATTTTTCACACATTAGTTGAACATTTGCTCTGTCGATCTTTTTTTCGTGATAGTTTTTGTGCATTTTTTTTAATGCAGTTTGAGGAAAATAATGAGCCAGGCATAGTTTTTCCTACTTCTTATTGGGAGAGAAGGATATGAGTTAAGGTCATGAATGACTAGGTTGAAAGGGCAAGCAGCTGCTTCCGACTGAACGAATTCAAAAGAACAACCTTTGGCACTGTGATGTAACAGAGTCAGTGGGGTATGGGTAGCCTAAGTAAATGAACGAGGATATGCTCGTGATTGACGGAGTGCTTTTACATACAATAAAATTTTGTCACAAGAGATATATTTATTATCAGATATGTAATGTCTGCCATGATAATTAGAACAATCTGGCTAAAAATTTGTTCACATGATAACATTCAAAAAGTGTTCGCATGCTCCTATTTTTGCGTTTTGAGACTACAAAATTCTATATAAAAAATAACATGTAAATACTGAACTAGTTGCGAATGGTAGAAATTAAGTTATTCCGTAAAACAACCAAGTCAGTCAATATGTTGTTATTCTGGATTTATATACATACATACATACATACTTGCATACATACACTTCAGGGTATAGGTATATCCAGTCGTATACCCAAAACGCTTCAGCTGATAGTGACTAGTTTTATTTAAAACAAAAAGTGTATAAACTCATGAAGCTGAATTCATATTAAGTCATTTTAAGTTGAAGAAATATTGTAGCCACGTTAGGTAAGCATAATATGAAGAAATCGTTACTCTGTTATTTCCGTATAACTGAAGTAAAATTTGGGGATTGAAGTTGATAAACATGCTACTTATAGCGCTAGATTAGTAATAAGTCAAACAGTTAAAATTATAGATACGAATCGAGACTTGCTCTGAGATTGCAATTGAATGCAATTTTTGCTTATTGTATGAATGGTTAGGCTTATGTTACATGCAATTGATGGCAAAAGGCAAGATTTCAAGAGAGAGAGAGAGGCGGTAGGTCATGAAAAAATGAGTGAGAATCAATGTTGTTTTAGAAACTATAATTATCATCATCGTCGGGGAAAAAAAGCATTATTCTTGCTTTCACTATTAAATTTTCATCTACGTCCAATTGCATAGCATACGATATTTTCGCAAAATTGACGACCATTAATCATTTGAGTCTTCCCGTGGAATGGAAAAAGATTACTTAAAACTTACCTTCTAATCCTCTGTCGGAAACTGTACCTGAATGAAGATCGTACTTCAAGTGGCATCATTAACTGGAAATGATGTAAATGATCATGGTTACACAGTAGTTGTGCATATAAACATCATTACAATTTATTTTTAATAAAATGACCGTAGATGGAGTGTGAATATGGCTGATACTTGCAAATGAAAGTGTTGATGATGGGGAGTGAAGAGAGACTGTAGAGGGTAGTAAATGGGTGTTGGTTGTTTAGACTTTAGAGAGTAAAGAGAGACTGTAGAAGGTAGCAAATAAAAGTGTTGCTTGTGGAGAGAGTGAAGAGACTGTAGAGGGTGGCAAATGAAAGTGTTGGTGGTAGAGAGTGAAGAGAGACTAGGGTAGCAAATGAGAGTGTTGATGGTGGATAGTGGAGATAGACTAAGCGGAAAATGGAAGACAGTAGAACGACGAAAAGAGTTTATAACTTGTAATTGCAAGTAGGAAGGAAAGGAAGACTGAGGGAGGTGATTAACTATGACGTCATTAATATCAAGGACTCAAAAGAGTGCATGCAAAATAGAGGTGAATGACTGTGTGCATTCGACTCTGTTGACGAAACTTTTACTCCTTGTGTTGTTTTGTTCGTGGAGCCATCTATCATGAGAAGGTTTATATATATATATATATATATATATATATATATATATATATATAATAAATATACATTGATAAAGATATATATCTATATATATATATATATATATATATATATATGTATATATGTATATATACACACACACACACACATATATATAATACTTATATATATAACTGTTATTGTAATTGTATATATTATATCAAGAATAGAGCAAGGATCCACAGTTAATATCCCTTTGTTTAATTCTCCAGATGAAATAATAAATTTAATTTGTAAAATATTTTACAAAGATTAAAAGCTTTCGTCCATTCCTCCTGTGGACTTGGGCAGGTCCAACAGGAGGATAGACAAAAGCTTTAATCTTTGTAAAATATATATATAATATAATAATATAATATATATATAAATATACTATATAATGATATATGTATATATATAAATACATATATATATATATACATATATATCATATATATTTATGTATGTATGTTATGTATGTATATATATCAATAGAAGGATCCAACAGTAATATCCTTGTTTATCCAGATGAAATATATTTATGTAAATATTTACAAAGATTAAAGCTTTCGTCTATCCTCCTGTGGACTTGGTCAGGTCCACAGGAGGATAGTACAAAAGCTTTAGTCTTTGTAAATATTTCCATAAAGATATATCATCTGGACAAACAAGTTCGTGGCAAAAAAAACCTTTATATATATACGATATATATATATATATATATATATATATATATATAGTAATTATATATATATATAGATATATATATATAATATATATATAAACTGATGATATTACAGACTAGATTATTTGTATAAGGAAGAGAAACGAAGGCAATGTTCTTGTCGCTTTAAGAAGTAGCATTTTCTGAATCTTCGACTTATGAACCCTTCATTACAGCAACCTGAGGACTTGAGGTCAATTGCTTACTTCCTTAAAAACTTCGCAGTAACTTATCTTCTCGTACAAAATTTTATAGAGAGGTGAAAGGAAGAGAATTACAGTAGTGTCATGTGTTGCATGACTTACTTTCATTTAAAGAGGAAAAGAAAGAAACGACTTCATGTGGGAGCTCTGCTGGACTTGGGCTGACGCAGTGCTAGAAGAGATGTTGTTACAGGAAGTGCTTTAGAGCTCTACTCTCGTAGTGCCAGCAGGATAGCCGTTGGCAATTATAATTTTATTCAAGATTTGTTCATCTTTATAGGCCGCCATTAGGGTGGTAATGCTGTCAGTGTACTTCACGTACTGCGCTGTGTGCATTACTTAAGGTTCTCTGCAGCCTCCCTTCGACCCCTAGCTGCAACCTTTTTCATTCCTTTTACTGTACGTCTATTCACATTATCTTTCTTCCATATGACTTCCCACCCTGTGTAACAATTATTTCATAGTGCAACTGCGAGGTTTTACTACTGTTACACCTTTCAGACCGTCTTAGTTCGATTTTCCTTTCAGCGCCGAATGACCTCATAGGTCCTAGAGCTTGGCCTTTGATCTAAATTCTAAATTCTATATTCCTATTCTTACTTCATGACGGGAAGGAAAAATAGCGCTCTCCTGTTAATTTTGAAAAAGAAAATATATCTAACATGATAAAGAGAAAAAGAAATGCCATGAGAGAGAGAGAGAGAGAGAGAGAGAGAGAGAGAGAGAGAGAGAGAGAGAGAGAGGATGGGGCACCACCATGAGCCGTGAGAAAGAGACAATATTCCTTATGAAAAAAAATTCCGCATTAATCACTTTTAGAATACTGCACTAAATTTACCGTAGTACCAAAGGTAATTTCCCTGTGATTAGAGAAACGAGTCAAGAAAGTCAAGATGGTCTTTATGGCAAAACCCCAGAATGTTTTTCTGTTTTGACTTCAGAGAAAACACGGTTTGTTTGTCTCCGAGCCCATATCTTGAGGATATCCTGTCTAGATATGAATGACTCTCAACGCTTTTGGTGTATATTTAGAATATTTTAAAAGGAAAAGCTTGAATGAATGAGACAGTTAAATAAGAAGGTGGATCGACAGAAAGAAACATTGATAGATAGGTAGATAATAAAAAAGATTTGTTGATAAAAATTATTTCGTTTTTATATATTTTTATAGATACCCATTTCTGAAGTCATATTACGTCTCCCGGAGACTGAAAGAGAAAGTCTTGTATACAGTCGTGAATGAATGAGTGGTTGGGAGAGAGAGAGAGAGAGGATGGTGTGAGTTAGGGAGTGGGGTCTTAAAAAAGTCTGGGTTTTTATGTAGAATTTTGTGAAGTTCACCTTGTTTTAACTCCTTGCACAAAGAAACTATTAATGTTTTTCTTTGCATGTAGAATTTTCTGAAGTACACATTCTTTTATCTCCCAACACAGAAACTATTTAAGATAGATAGAGAGAGAGAGAGAGAACACGTTGGGTCAGTTAGTTGGTATTTACTTACGGTTATGTTCTATATTTAGAAGTTTCAGAAGTCGTGTTTTCTTTCTGAGAAGTAAGAGAAAAGTTCGAATGAGAGTGAGAGATAGAATGTGGTAGGGGTTAGTTGGTGACGATGATTCATACGATTATGAAAAGGACTTACATACATGATACATCTGCTGTCGAGCTGAAATGCAATCCGTTAAAGCACGGTCTGACAGGAAATGCAAATGACGCTTACTGACAAGTGAATGAATCAATTTCTCAAGATTTCTGTACGGAGTGGTTTTCTCTGTTCCGGATGAACTACAGTGACCTTAATCAAACCGACTGATCGCTGTCAAAGAGTGCCGTACATGAAGTAGCAAATGGGTTAAATTTGCCAAAGAAAATGTTTTAAAATAACGAATGATGTGCTGTGCATACAACTTTCACCTTGGGTACTGAGATCGCCTTACGACGGAGAGAGAAAGAGAATTACATACGTTTCTATATACAATTACACATACCCAGTGTGCATTAAAGCTTCCGTTATGATCAGAGAATGTACCTTCCTTTTCAGAGTGGTTTGAAAACAAGAGCCTGTACCGGATGTGTATGAATGAATGTTAAGGTTCATGCTAAAAGAGTACTGAGTAAAGAGCAAAAAGTAATATATGAAGCATCAAAGAAATCTGGAGCCTAAAGTGAGTCAATGCAAGTTTCAGAGAAGCAAATTGAAGGGCGTAAATGGCTCAGCTGTGTCGCGACAGTGTGAAGCGTAACAGTTACTCAATATGAGTCTGAGAAAGAGTGGGAGAAGTTAAAAATAACTCGATGTCAAACGGGTGGAGTAAGAGATGTCGTTAAGGTGATGAATATTTCTTGGAATTAATAGGGTAATGATTGAAGATGCATGAATGTGTGGGAACGTAGTAGTATTCATTTTCTATCCACCATTTTTGTCAGTTTCCCCCACTTTATTAGATACGATTTCCACGAATAGTCACTCAGTTAGAACCTTGCTTGGAAATAGATGGAGAAAACCTCCATTTCCGTTTGAGATTCGAAAGCAAACGTTAGTTAGGAGAGTGAGATCAAGGCGAAGAGTTGCACAGCTGTTGAAACTGACTTCGTCAGACACGAGGAATGAGACGAAATGTTTAAAAAAAAAGTCATGGATTAAGTTTTGTGGCTGGACATCCGTTTGGAAAAGAAAAAATGGTTGGAAAAAGTATCGCTCCAGTGCTTTTGCCTCGGCATAGACTAGGAATGAAAAAGAAAAATATGTAGGAAAGTTAGGGAATAAGTATATTTTTACATCGGTATGCGAGAATAATAATAATAATAAAAAAATTAATATTTTCGCTTCCAAATATAAGATGAGTAAACAAATATGTTCGCAAAAATAAGTGTTTGAAAGTTTCTCTTATACATGCAAGAGAAACAATAATAAGAAAATGCGATTGATGAGGAGTAGCAATCAGATTTTCGGTTTGAAATACGTTGGCAAAGGGAAAAATATAAGGTGTCCAGATCTGCAGTTCAAGAAGGATGTTGGTGAGGATTAATATTGAATCTTTTTCTCTGTAGCTCCCTTAACAATTGGATACACAATCGAAAAAGATCATAGAATACAGGAGTAAAAAACTTTTCCTAAAGTACGCATTGAGTATTTGTAACTATTTCAAAGTATACCGATATATAATGGTAAAGGTGGTAGAGGAGATTAAGTGTACCTGGTAAGGTGTATGGTAGGATTTTGAAGGGAAGAGTAAGCCAGATAAGTGAAATATATGGAAAAAATGTATGAAGCCAGTGTTTCTTACGAAAGAGTTATACAGGTAGTTTTCTAGAGTACAAGGAAAAAACTATATATTTCATACATAATCC